>NC_072002.2:8777718-9101218 GCF_028885655.2 Pongo abelii
TGAGTTGAATACACACATCACAAAGATGTTTCTAAGAATGCTTCTCTCTAGTTTTTATGTGAAGGTGTTCCTGTTTAAATTGAAAGCCTCAAAACGGTCAAAATATTCCCTTGCAGATTCGACAAAAAGAGTGTTTCAAAACTGCTCTATCAAAAGGAAGCTTCAACTCTGTGAGTTGAATGCACACATCACAAAGAAGTTTCTGAGAATGCTTCTGTCAAGTTTTTATCTGCAGATATTCCCTTTTCCAACGAAGGCCTCAAAGTCATCTAAATATCCACTTGCAGATTCTACAAAAAGAGTGTATCAAAACTGTTCTATGAAAAGTTTTGTACAAAAATGTGAATTGAATTCACACATCACAAAGAAGTTTCTGAGAATGGTTCTGTCTAGTTTTTATGTGAAGACATTCCCATTTCCAATGAAGGCCTCAAATCGGTCCTAATATCCACTTGCAGGTCCTTCAAAAAGTGTTTCACAACTGCTCTGTGAAAAGGTGTGTTCAACTCTGTGAGTTGAATGTGCACATAACAATGAAGTTTCTGAGAATACTTCTGTGTAGTTTTTATTTGAAGATATTTCCTTTTCCACCACAGCTCTCAAAGCACTACAAGCAACCATTTGAAGATGCTGCAAAAAGAGTGTTTCAAAACTGATCTGTCAAAAGAAAGGTTCAACTCTGTGAGTTGAATGTACACATCACAAAACAGTTTCTGGGAATGCTTCTGTCTCTTCTTTATTTGAAGAAATTCCCGTTTCCAACGAAGGCTTCAAATCTCTCCAAATAGCCAATTGCAGATTCTACAAAAAGTGTGTTTCAAAACTGCTCTATAAAAAGGAAGGTTCAACCCTGTGAGATGAATGCACACATCTCAAAGAAGTTCCTGAGAATGCATCTCTCTATATTTTATGTGAAGATATTTCCTTTTCTAATGTAGGCCTCCAAGCACTCCAAATATCCACTGGCAGATTCTACAAAAAGTGAGATTCAAAATTGCTCTATCAAAAGAAATGCTCAATTTGGTGAGTTGAAAGCACACATTACAAGGTACTTTCTGAGAATGCTTCTGTCTAGTTTTTATTTGAAGATATTACCGTTTCCAATGAAGGCTTCAAACCGCTCCAAATAACCACTTGCAGATACTACAAAAAGAGTGTTTCAAAACTGCTCTATAAAAAGGAAGGTTATACCATGTCAGTTGAATGCACACATCACAAAGAAGTTTCTGAGAAAGCTTCTGTGTAGTTTTTATATGAAGATGTTTCCTTTTCTACCTTAGGCCTCAAAGCACTCCAAATATCCACTTGCAAATTCTACAAAAAGAGAGTTTCAAAACTGCTAAATGAAAGCGAACGTTCAACCCCATGAGGTGAATGCAAGCATCATAAATAAATTTCTGAGAATGCTACTCTGTAGTTTTTATGTAAAGATATTTCCTTTTCCACCTAAGGCGTCAATGCACTCAAAATGTCCACTTGAAGATTTTACAAAAAGAGTGATTCAAAACTGCTCTATGAAACGTTAAGTTCAACTCAGTGAGTTTAATGCACACATCACAAAGAAGTTTCTGAGAATGCTTCTGTCTAGTTTTTATGTGAGGATATTTCCTTTTCTATCATAGGACTCAAAGTGCTCTAAGAATCCACTTGCAGATTCTACCAAAAGTGTGTTTTGATACTGCTCTATCAAAAGTAAGATTCAACTCTGTGAGTTGAATGCACACATCAGAAAGAAGTTTCTGAGAACCCTTCTGTCCAGTTTTTATGTGAAGATATTTCTTTTTCCAGGAAAGGCCTCAAAGCCTGCTGAATATCCACTTGCAGATTTTACAAAAACAGTGTTTCAAAACTACCCTATCTAAAGGAAAGTTCAACTCTGTAAGTTGAATGCACACATCACAAATAAGTTTCTGAGAACACTTCTGTCTAATTTTTATGTGAAGATATTTCTTTTCTAGCATAGGCCACATAGCTCTCCAAATATCCACTTGCAGATTCTACAAAAACAGTGTTTCAAAACTGCTCTATCAAAAGGAAGGTTCAACTCTGTGAGTTGAATGCACACATCACAAACCAGTTTCTGAGAATGCTTCTGTCTAGTTTTTATGTGAGGATATTTCCTTTTCCAGCATAGGACTCAAAGCCCTCCAAATATCCACTTGCAGATTCTACAATAACAGTGTTTCAAAACAGCTCTATCTAAAGGAAGGTTCAACTCTGTCAGTTGAACGCCCACAACACAAAGAAGTTTCTGTGACTGCTTCAGTCTAGTTTTTATGTGAAGATATTTCCTTTTCCACTGAAGGCCTCAAAGTGATCAAAGGTACACTTGCAGATTCTTCAAAAAATGGTTTCAAAGCTGCTCTATGAAAAGTTATGTTCAACTCTGTGAGCTGAATGCACATATCACAAAGAAGTTTCTGAGAATACTTCTGTTTAATTTTCTTTGAAGATATTTCATTTTCCACCATAGCCCACGAAGCGCTACAAATATCCATTTGTAGATTTGACAACAAGAGTGTATCAAAACTGATCTATGAAAGGTAACGTTCAGCTATGTAAGTTGAATGAACACATCAAAAAGCAGTTTTTGAGAATGGTTCTGTCTTGTTTTTAGTGGAAGATACTCCCGTTTCCAATGAAGGTTTCAAAGTGCTGCAAATGTCCAATTGCAGATTCCACAAAAAGAAAGTTTCAAAGCTGCTCTATCAAAAGGAAGATTCAACTCTGTGAGTTCAATGCACACATCACAAAGAAGTTTCTAAGAATGCTATTGTCTAGTTTTTATGTGGAGATATTTCCTTTTCCACCGAATGTCTCTAAGCGCAGCAAACATTCACTAGCAGATTCTACACAAAAAGTGTTTCAAAACTGCTCTATAAAATGGAAGGTTCAATTTTGTGAGTTGAATGTGCACAACACAAAGAGGTTTCTGAGAATGCTTCTGTCTAGTTCTTATGTGAAGATATTCCCCTTTCCAACAAAGTCCTCAAAACGGTCCAAATATCCCCTTGCAGATTCTACAAAAAGAGTGTTTCAATCTGCTCTATCAAAAGTAAGGTTGAACTCTGTGAATTGAATGCACACACCAAAAATAAGTTTCTGAGAATGTGTCTCTCTAGTTTTTATGTGCAGATATTCCTGTCTCCAATGAAGGCCTCAAAGGAGTGCAAATATCCACTTGCAGATTCTACAAAAAGAGTGTTTCAAAACTGCTTTATGAAAACCTATGTTTAACTCTGTGAGTTTAATGCACACATCACAAAGAAGTTTCTGAGAATGCTTTTGGGGAATTTTTAGGTGAAGATATTTCCATTTCCAATGAAAGCCTCAAATCGGTCCAAATATCCACTTGCAGGTCCTTCAAAAACAGTGTTTCACAAATGTTCTATGAAAAGTTATATTCAACCCTGTGAGTTGAATGCACACATCTCAACGAAGTTTCTGAGAATGTTTCTGTCTAGTTTTTATGTGAAGTTATTTCCTTTACTAACATAGGCCTCAAAGCACTCCACATATCCACTTGTAGATTCTACAAAAACATTGTTTCAAAACCGCTCTATCAAAAGGAAAGCTCAACTCTGTAAGTTGAATGTACAAACCACAAAGGGCTTTCTGAGAATGCTTCTGTCTAGTTTTTATTTGAAGATATTCACGATACCAAAGAAGGCTTCAAACCGCTCCAAATGTCCACTGGCAGATAGTACAAAAAGAGTGTTTCAAAACTGCTGTATTAAAAGGAATGTTCAACTCTGTGAGTTGAATGCACACATCAAAAGGTAGTTTCAAAGAATGCTTCTGTCTAATTTTTATATGAAGATATTTCTTTTTCCACTGAAGTCCTCAAAGCACTCTGAATGTCCAATGGAAGATTCTACAAAAAATTGTTTCAAAACTGCTCTATCAAAAGGAAGGTCCAAATCTGTGAGTTGAATGACGTCCTCAGAAAGAAGTTTCTGAGAATATTTCTGTCCAATTTTTATGTGCAGATATTCCCGTTTTCAACGAAGGGCTCAAATTGGTTAAAATATCCCCTTACAGATTCTACAAAAAGAGTGTTTAAAAACTGCTCTATCAAAGGGAAGTTTCAACTCTGTGAGTTGAATGCACATATCGCAAAGAAGTTTCTCAGAATGCTTCTGTCCAGTTTTTATGTGAAGATATACACGTTTCCAATGAAGTCCTCAAATTGGCCCAAATATCCACTTGCAGGTTCTTCAAAAAGCGTGTTTCACAACTGCTCCACGAAAAGGTATTCTCAATTCTGTGAGTTGAATGCACACATCACAAAGGAGTTTGTGAGAATGTTTCTGCTTAGATTTTTATGAAGATATTCCCCTTTCCAACGAAGGAATGCAACCGGTCCAAATATCACTTTGCAGATTCTACAAAAACAGTGTCTCAAAACTGCTTTATCAAAAGGAAGGTTCAACTCTGTGAGTTGAATGCACACATCACAAAGACATTTCTGAGAATGCTTCTGTCTAGTATTTGTGTGAAGATATTCCCGTTTCCAATGAGGGCCTCAAATTGGCCCAAATATCCACTTTCAGGTTCTTCAAAAAGCGTGTTTCACAACTGCTCCACGAAAAGGTATTCTCAACTCTGTGAGTTGAATGCACACATCACAAAGAAGTTTGTGAGAATGTTTCTGCTTAGATTTTTGTGAAGATATTCCCCTTTCCAATGAAGGAACGCAATCGGTCCAAATATCGCTTTGCAGATTCTACAAAAACAGCGTCTCAAAACTGCTCTATCAAAAGGCAGGTTCAACTCTGTGAGTTGAATGCACACATCACAAAGACATTTCTTAGAACGCTTCTGTCTAGTTTTTATGTGAAGATATTCCCATTTCCAATGAGGGCCTCAAATTGGTCCAAGTATACAGTTGCAGGTTCTCCAAAAATAGTGTTTCACAACTGCTCTATGAAGAGAAATGTTCAACTCTGTGAGTTCAATGCAAAAATCCCAAAGAAGTTTCTTAGAATATTTCTGTCTAGTTTTAATTTGAAGATATTTCCTATCCCACCATAGCCCTCAAAGCGCTACAATTGTCCACATGCAGATTCTGTAAAAAGAGTTTTTCGAAACTGCTCTATCAAAAGAAAGGTTCAACTCTGTGAGTTGAATGCACACATCACAAAGTAGTTTATGAGAATGCTTCTGTCTATTTTTTATTTGAAGATATTCCGGATTCCAATGAAGGAACCATAGCATTCAAAATATCCACTTGCAGATTCTACAAAAAGGTGGTTTCAAAACTGCTCTATCAAAAGGAAGGTAAAACTCTGTGAGTAGAATGCACATTTCACAAAGCAGTTTCTGAGAATGCCTCCCTCAATTTTTTATGTGAAGAAATTCTGGTTACCAAAAATGTTCTCAAATCGGTCCACATATCCCCTTGCGGACTCTACAAAAAGAGTGTTTCAAAACTGCTCTATGAAAAGGTATGTTCAACTCTGTGAGCAGAATGCACACATCACAAATAAGTTTCTGAGAATGCTTCTGTCTAGTTTTTATGTGAAGATATTTCCTTTTCCACAGAAGGCTTCAAAGTGCTCCAAATGTCCACTTGCAGATTCTACAAACGAAGTGTTTTGAAACTGCTCTATCAAAAGGAATGTCAAAATCTGTGAGTTGAATGCACACATCACAAAGAAGTTTCTGAGAATGCTTCTGTCTACTTTTTATGTGAATGTATATGCGTTTCAAATGAAGACCTAAAAATGGTGCAAACATCATCCTGCAGTTTATACAAAAAGAGTGATTCATAACTGCTCTATCAAAAGGAAAGTTTAACTCTGGGAGAAGAATGCACACATCACAATGCAGTTTTTGAGAATGCTTCTGTCTAGTTTATATTTGAAGATATTCCCGTTTCTAAGGAAAGATTCAAAGTGCTCCAAATATCCACTTGCAGATTCTACAAAAAGAGATTTTCAAGCCTGCTCTATCAAAAGGAAGTTTCAGCTCAGTAAATTGAATGCACACATCACAAAGAAGTTTCTGAGAATGCTTCTGTCTAGTGTTTATGTGAAGATATTTCCTGTTCCATTGAACGCCTCAAAGTGCCCCAAATGTCCACTTGCAGATTCTACAAAAAGAGTGTTTCAAAGCTGCTCTATTAAAAATTATGTTGAACTCTGTGACTTAAATGCACACATCACAAAGAAGTTTCTGATAATGCTTCTGTCTACTTTTTATTTGGCTATTTCATATTCCACCCATTTCCTAAAAGTGCTCCAATTGTCCACTTGCAGATTCTACAAAAAGAGTGTTTCAAAACTGCTCTATGAAAAGTTATGTTCAAATCTATGAGGTGAATGCACACATCACAAAGCAGTTTCTGAGAATGCTTCTGTCTAGTTTTTATGTGAAGATCTACTCGTTTCCAAGGAAGGCCTCAAATAGGTCTAAATATCCCCTTGCAGAATCTACGAAAAGAGTTTTTCAAAACTGCTGTATCTAAAGGAAAGTTCAACACTGTGAGTTGAATGCACACATCACAAAGAAGTTTCTGAGAACGCTTCTGTCTTGTTTTTATTTGAAGACATTTCCTTTTCCACCATAATCCTCGAAACGCTCTGAATATCCACTTGTAAATTCCACAAAAAGATTGCTTAAAACTGTTCTATCAAAATGAAGGCTGTACACTGTGAGTTGAATGCACACATCACAAAGTATGTGTGCAAATGAATTCAAAGATTCATTTCCGAAAATGAATCTGTATAGTTTTTATTTGAAAATACTCACGATTCCAAATAATGCTTCAAAACACTCCAAATATCCACTTGCAGATTCTACAAAAAGAGTGCTTTAAAAGTGCTCTATCAGAAGGAAGGTTCAACTCTGTGAGTAGAATGCACACATCAAGAAGAAGTTCCTGAGAATGCTGTTGTGTAGTTTTTAAGTGAAGTTATTTCCTTTTCTACCACAGGCCTCAAAGCGCTCCAAATATCCACTTGCAGATTATACAAAAAGAGTGTTTCAAAACTGTTCTATCAAAAGGAAGGTTCAACTCTGTGAGTTGAATGCACACATCAAAAAGAAGTTTCTGAGAATGCTTCCGTCTAGTTTTTATGAGAAGATATTTCCTTTTCTTCCATAGGCCTCAAAGCACTCCAAATATCCTCTTGCAGATTCTAGAAAAAGAGTGTTCCAAAACTGCTCTATGAAACATTATGTTCAATTCTGTGAGTGGAATGCACACATCTCAAAGATGTTTCTCAGAATGCTTCTGTCTAGTTTTTATGTGAAGATATACCCGTTTCCAAAGAAGGCCTCAATTCGGTCCAAATATCCTCTTGCAGGTTCTTAGAAAGCATGTTTCACAATTGCTCTATGAAAAGATTTGTTCACCTCTGTGAGTTCAATGCAAACATCACTAAGAAGTTTCTGAGAATGCTTTGTCTAGTTTTTATGTGAATATATTTCCTTTTCTACCATACGCCTCAAAGCACTGCAAATATCCACTTGCAGATTCTACAAAAAGAGTGTTTCAAAACTGCTCTATCAAAAGGAAGGCTCAACTCCGTGAGTTGAATGCACACACCAAAAATTAGTTTCTGAAAACTCTTCTATCTAGATTTTATTTCAAGATATACCCGTTTCCAATGAAAGCTTCAAAGCGCTCCACATATCCACTTGCAGATTGTACAAAAAGAGTGTTTCAAAACTGCTCGATGAATCTTTATGTTCAACTCTGTGAGTTGAATGCACACATCACAAAGAAGTTTCTTAGGATACTTCTGTCTAGTTTTTATATGAAGATATTTCCTTTTAAACTGAAGGACTCAAAGCGCTCTAAATGTCCTCTTGCAGATTCTGCAAAAAAAGTTTTTCAAAACTGTTCTATGAAAAGGAAGATTCAACTCGGTGAGTTGAATGCTCACATAGCAAAATAGTTTCTGAGAATGCTTCTGTGTTCTTTTATGTGAAGACATTCCTGTTTCTGATGAAGGCCTCAAAACGGTCAAAATATCCCAATGCAGATTCTAGGAAAAGAGTGTTTCAAAAGTGTTCTATCAAGAGGAAGGTTCAACTCTGTGAGTTGAAAGCACACATCACAAAGAAGTCTCTGAGAATGCTTCTGTCTAATTTTTATGTGAAGATATTCCCGTTTCCAACAAAGGCCTCAAAGCGTACCAAATTTCCACTTGCAGACTCTACGAAAAGAGTATTTCAAAACTGCTCTACGAAAAGGAAGATTCACCTCTGTGAGTTGAATGCATACATCACAAAATCGTTTCTCAGAATGCTTCTGTCTAGTTTTTTGTGAAGCTATTCCGGATTCCAGTGAAGGCCTCAAATTGCTCTATCTCCTAGCAGAATCTACAAAAACAGTGTCTCAAAACTCCTCTATAAAAAGGAAGGATCAACTCTGTCAGTTGAATGCACACATCAGAAAAAATTTATGAGAATTCTTCTTTCTTGTTTTTATGTGCAGGTACTCCCGTTGCCAAAGAAGGCCACAAAACGTTCCCAGTATTTACTTGCAGATTCCACAAAAATACAGTTTCAAAACTGCTCTATGAAAAGATATGTACAATTCTATGAGTTGAACGCACACATCACAAAGAAGTTTCTGAGTATGCTTCTGTGTAGTTTTTATTTGATGATATTTCTTTTTCCACCATAGCCCAAAATCGCTAAAAGTGTCCATTTGCAGATTCTAAAAAAGAGTGTTTCAAAAATGCTCTTTAAAAAGATAGTTCAACTCCTTGAGCTGAATGCACACATCACAAAGAAGTTTCTGAGAATGCTTCTGTCTACTTTTTATGTGAAGAAATTCCCGTTTCAAACGAAGGCCTCAAATCGTTCCAAAATTCCACTTGCAGAAGCTAGAAAAAGAGTGTTTCAAAACAGCTCTATGAAAAGTTATGTTCAACTCTGTGAGTTGAATTCAAACATCACAAAGAAGTTTATGAGAATGCATCTGTCTAGTTATTATGTGAAGACATTTCCTTTTGTACCATAGGCCACAAAGTGCTCCAAATATCCACCTGTAGATACTTCAAAAAGAGTGTTTCAAAACTGTTCTATCAAAAGGAAGGCTCAACTCTGTGAGTTGAATGCACACATCACAAAGTAGTTTCTGAGAATGCTTCTGTCTAGTTTTCATTTGAAGATATTCCCGTTCCCAATGAAGGCTTCAAAGCGCTCCAAATATCCACTTGCAGATTCTACAAAAAGAGTGTTTCAAAACTGCTGTATGAAAAGGAAAGTTCAACATTGTTAGTTGAATGCACACATCACAAAGGAGTTTCTGAGATTGTTTCTGACTAGTTTTTAAGTGAAGATATTTCCTTTTCTACCATAGGCCTCCAAGTGCTCCAAATATCCAATTTCAGATAATACAAAAGAGTGATTCAAAACTGGTCTATCAAAACAAAGTTTCAACTCTGTGATTTGAATGCACACATCACAAAGATGTTTCTGAGAATGTCTTTGTCTAGTTTTTCAGTGAAGACACTTCCTTTTCTACCATAGACCTCAAAACGGTCCAAATGTCCCCTTACAGATTCTAGAAAAAGAGTGCTTCAAAACTGCTCTATCAAAGAGAAGGTTTAACTCTGCGAGTTGAATGCACACATCTTCAAGAATTTTCTGAGAATGCTTCTGTCTAGTTTTTATGTGAAGAAATTCCGTTTTGAACGAAAGCCTCAAATCGGTGAAATATACCCTTGCAGATTCTACAAAAAGAGTGTTTTAAAACTGCTCTATCAAAAGGAATGTTGAACTCTGTGAGATGAATGCACAGATCACAAAGTAGTTTCTGAGAATGCTTCTGTCTATTTTTTATGTGCAGATATTCCTGTTTCCAATGAAGGCCTAAAAGCGTTCCAATTATCCACTTGCAGATTCTAAAAAAAGAGGGTTTCAAAACTGTTCTATGAAAAGTTATGTTCAACTCTGTGAGTTGAATGCACACGTCACAAAGAAGTTTCTGAGAATGCTTCTCTCTAGTTTTTATGTGAAGATATTTCCTTTTCCACTGAAGGCCTGAAATCTCTCCAAATGTCCACTTGCACATTCCAAAAAAAAAAAAAAGGTTTCAAAGCTACTCTAGCAAAAGGAAGGTTCAACTGTTTAAGTTGAATGCACACATCAAAAAGTAGCTGCTGACAATGCTTCTGTCTAGTTTTTATGTGGAGATATTCCTGTTTCCAATGAAGGCCTCAAATTGGTCTAAATATCCCCTTGCAGATTCTACAAAAAGAGTGTTTCAAAACTGCTCTATGAAAAGTTATGTTCAATTCTGTGAGTTGAATGCACACATCACAAAGAAGTTTCTGGGAATGCTTCTGTCTAATTTTTATGGGAAAATATTCCCGTTTCCAATGAATGAATCAAACCGTCCAAATATCCACTTGCAGATTCTACAGAAAGAGTGTTTCAAAACTGTCCTATGAAAACTTATGTTCTACTCTGTGAGTTGAATGCACACATCACAAAGAAGTTTCTGAGAATGTTTCTGTCTAGTTTTTATGTGAAGATATTCCCGATTACAACGAAGGCCTCAAATTGGTAAAATTATCCACTTGCAGGATTTCAAAAAGAGTGTTTCACAACTACTCAATGAAAAGACATGTTCAACTCTGTGAGGTGAATGCAAATATCACAAAGAAGTTTCTGTGAATGCTTCCGTCTAGTTTTTATTTGAAGATATTTCAATTTCCACCATAGCCCTCAAAGCGATACAAATGTCCATTTGCAGATTCTACAAAAAGAGTGTTTCAAAGCTGCTCTATCAAAGGAAATGTTCATCTCTGTGAGTTGAATGCACACATCACAAAGTAGTTTCTGAGAATGCTTCTGATTTTATTTGAACACATTCCCGTTTCCAATGAAGGCTTCAAAGCTCTCCAAGTATCCAATTGCAGATACTACAAAAAGAGTGTTTCAAAACTGCTCAATCAAAAGGAAGATTCAACACTTGGAGTTGAATGCACACAACACAGGGAAGTTTCTGATAATGCTTCTGTCTAGTATTTATGTGAAGAGATTTCCTATTCCAATGAAGTCCTCTAAGCCCTCCAATTGTCTACTTCCAGATTCTACAAAAAATGTGTTTCAAAACTGCTCTATGAAAAGGATGTTTCAACTCTGTGA
Organism: Pongo abelii; assembly: GCF_028885655.2. Taxonomy (NCBI): domain Eukaryota; kingdom Metazoa; phylum Chordata; class Mammalia; order Primates; family Hominidae; genus Pongo; species Pongo abelii. The sequence continues at coordinate 8,788,831 of NC_072002.2, forward strand.
GTTGAATGCACAGATCACACAGAAGTTTCTGAGATTGCTTCTGTCTAGTTTTATGTGAAGATGTTGCCTTTTCCACCAAAGACCTCAAAGCACTCCAAATGTCCACTTGCAAATTCCATAAAAAAAAGGTTTCAAACTGCTCTATCAAAAGAAAGTTTCAGCTCTGTGAGCTGAACGCACATCACAAAGAAGTTTCTGACAGTGCTCAGGTCTTGTTTTTATCTGAAGATATTCCCGTTTGCAACGAAAGCCTCCAATCGGTCCAAATATCCCCTTTCGGATTCTACAAAAAGAGTGTTTCAAAACTGCTCTATGAAAAGTTATGTTCAACTCTGTGAGTCGAATGCACACATCACAAAGTAGTTTCTGAGAACGCTTCTGTCTAGATTTTATGTGAAGATATTCCCGTTTCCAATGAAGGCTTCACACTGTCCAAATATGCTCTCGCAGATTCTACAAAAAGAGTGTTTCAAAACTGCTCTATGAATAGTTATGTTCAACTCCATCAGTTGAATGCACACATCACAAAGTAGTTTCTGAGAATACTTCTGTCTAGTTTATATGTGAAGATGTTCCCGTTTTCAATGTTCACAATTTCCTCAAATCATTCCAAATATCCACTTGCAGGTACTTCAAAAAGACTGTTTAACAACTGCACTAAGAAAATGTATGTTCAACTCCGTGAGTTGAATGCAAACATTCCAAAGTTGTTTCTGAGAATTTTTCTGTGTAGTTTTTTGTTGAAGATATTTCCTTTTCCACGACAGCCCTCAAGGTGCTACAAACTTCCTCTTTCAGATTCTACAAAAAAGGGAGTTTCTAAACTGCTCTATCAAAGGAAAGGTTCAACTCTGTGAGTTGAATGGCCATATCACAAAGTTGTTTCTGAGAGTGCTTCAGTCTAGTTTTTATTTGAAGATATTCCCATTTCAAACGAAGGCTTCAAAGCCCTCTAAATATCCGCTTGCAGATTCTACAAAAAACTGTTTCAAAACCACTCTATCAAAAGGAAGATTCAACCCAGTGAGTTGAATTCACACTTCACAAAGAAGTTTCTGAGAAAGCTTTTGTCTAGTTTTCATGAGAAGGTATTTCCTTTTCCACCGGAGGACTCAAAGTGCTCCAAATGTCCACTTTCAGATACCACAAAAAAACTGTATCTAAACGGCTCTATCAAAAGGAAGGTTCATCTCTGTAAGTTGAATGCACACAAAAGAAAGAACTTTCTGAGAAAGCTCAGTCTAGTTTTTATGTGAAGATATTTCCTTTTCCACTGAAGGCCTCAAAGCGCTCGAATTGTCCACATTCACATTCCACAAAAAAAGGTTTCAAAACTGCTGTATCAAAATGAAGGTTTAACTCTTTGAGTTGAATGCACACATCACAAAGAAGTTTCTGACAATGCTTTTGTCTAGTTTTTTTGTGATGATATTCAAGTTTCCAACGAAGGCCTCAAATCGGTCCAAATATCCCCTTACAGATTCTACGAAAAGACTGTTTCAAAACTGCTCTATGAAAAGTTATGTTCAAATCTGTGAGTTGAATGCACCCATCACAAAGAAGTTTCTGAGAATGCTTCTGTGTAGTTTTTATGGGAAGATAATTCCGTTTCTAATGAAGCCCTGAAACGGTCCAAATATCCACTTGCGGATTACACAAAAAGAGTGTTTCAAAACTGCTCCATGAAAACTTATGTTCTGCTCCGTGAATTGAAAGCATACATCACAAATAAATTACTGATAACGCTTCTGTCCAGTTTTTATGTGAAGATATTCCTGTTTTTAATGAAGGCCCCAAATGGGTCCAAATATCCACTTGCAGGATCTTCAAAAAGACTGTTTCACTACTGCTCTATCAAAAGGAATGTTCAACTCTGTGAGTTGAATGCAAACATCTCAAAGAAGTTTCTGAGAATGCTTCTGTCTGGTTTTTATTGGAAGATATTTCCTTTTCAACCACAGCCCTCAAAGTCCTACAAATTGTCCTCTTTCAGATTCTACAAAAAGAGTGTTTCAAAACTGCTCTATGAAAAGAAAGGTACAACTCTGTGAGTTGAATGCATACATCACCAAAAAGTTTCTAAGAATGCTTCAGTCAAGTATTTATGTGAAGATATTTCCCTTTCCACCGAAGGCCTCAAAGCTCTCAAACTGTCCAATTGCAGATTCTACACAAAATGTTTCAAAACTGCTCTATCAAAAGGAAGTTTCAAATCTGTCAGTTGAAGTCACACATGAAAAAGAAGTTTCTGAGAATGCTTCTGTCTAGTTTTATGTGAGGATATTCCCGTTTCCAATGAAGGCGTAAAAGAGGTCTAAATATCCACTTGCAGATTCCACAGAAAGAGTGTTTCAAAACTGCTCTATGAAAAGTTACGTTGAACTCAGGGGAATGCACACATCTGAAAGAAGTTTTTGAGAATGCTTCTGTCTAGTTTTTCTGTGAAGATATTCCTGTTTCCAATGAAGCCCTCAAATCTGTCCAAATAACCACTTGCAGTTTCTTAAAAAAGAGTGTTTCACTACTGCTCTATGAAAAGATATGTTCAACTGTGTGCATTGCATGAAAACATCGCAAAGAAGTTTCTGAGAATTATTCTGTCTAGTTTTTATATGAAGATATTTCTTTTTACACCAGAGCCCTCAAAGAGCTGCAAATGTCCACTTACAGATTCTACAAAAAGAGCGTTTCAAAACTACTCTATCATAAGAAGGGTTGAACTCTCTGAGTTGAATATACATGTCACAAAATAGTTTCGGAGAATGCTTCTGTCTTGTTTTTATTTGAAGATATTCCCGTTTCCAATGAAGGATTCAAAGAGCTCCAAATATCCACTTGCAGATTCTGCAAAAAGAGTGTTTCAAAACTGCTCTATCAAAAGGAAGACTCAAATCATTGAGTTGAATGCACACATCACAGAGATGTTTCTGATAATGTTTCTGTCTAGTTTGTATGTGAAGATATTTTCTTTTCCACCAAAGGCCTTAAAGCGCTCCAAATGTCCTCTTGCAGAATCTACAGAAAGTGGGTTTCAAAACTGATATAGCAAAAGGAAGGTTCAACTCTGTGAGTTGAGTGCACATATCACAAAGAAATTTCTAAGAATGCTTCTGTCCAGCTTTTATGCGAAGATATTCCAGTTTCCAAAGAAGGCCTCAAATATGTCCAAATATCCCCTTGCAGATCCTACAAAAACATTGTTTCAAAACTGCTCTATCAAAAGAAAAGTTCAACTCTGTGAATTGAATGAACACATCACAAAGACGTTTATGAGAATGCTTCTGTCTAGTTTTTATGTGAAGATACTCCGTTTCCAACAAAGGCCTGAAATCATTTCAAATTTCCACTTGCAGGTATCTCAAAAATAGTGTTTCACAACTCCTCTATTAAAAGGTATGTTCAACTCTGTCAGTTGAATGCAAACATCACAAGGATATTTCTGAGAATGCTTCTGTCTAGTTTTTATTTGAAGATATTTCATTTTCCAACATAGCCCACAAAGTACTACAAATGTCCATTGCAAATCCTAGAAAAACAGTGTTTTATATCTGCTCTATCAAAAGGAAGGTTCAACTCTGGAGTTGAATGTGCACATCACAAAGAAGTTTCTGAGAATGCTTCAGTCTTGTTTTTATTTTAAGATATTCCCTTTTCCAATGAAGGATTCAAAGTGCTCCAAATATCCACTTGCAGATTTTACAAAAAGAGTGTTTCAAAACTGCTGATCAACAGGAAAGTTCAACTCAGTGAATTGAATGCACACATCACAAACCAGTTTCTGAAAATGCTTCTGTCTAGTTTTTATGTGAAGACATTTCCTTTTCCTCAGAAGGCCTCAAAGTGCTCCCAATGTCCACTTGCATATTCTACAAAAAGAGTATTTCAAAATTGCTCTACCAAAAGGAAGGTTCAACTTGGTGAGTTGATTGCACACATCACAAAGAAGTTTCTGAGAAGGCTTCTGTCTAGTTTTCAGTGAAGATATTCCCATTTCCAACGAATGCCTCAAATCAGTCCAAATATCCTCTTACAGATTCTACAAAAAGAGTGTTTCAAAACTAATCTATCAAAAAGAAGCTTCAACTCTGTGAGTTGAATGCACACATCATAAAGATGTTTCTGACAATGCTTCTGTCTAGTATTTATTTGATGATATTAACTTTTGGAGCACTGGCCTCAAAGCACTCCAAATATTCACCTGCAGATCCTATAAAAAGAGTGTTTCAAAACTGCTCTATCAAAAATGTTCAAATTTGTTAGTTGAATCCACTCATCAAAAAGAAGTTTCTTAGAATGTGTCTGTCTAGTTTTTAGGTGAAGATACTTACTTTTAGAGCATTGGCCTCAAAGCATTCCAAATATTCACTTGTAGATTCTACACAAATAGTGTTTCAAAACTGCTCTACCAAAAGGAAGGTTCAACTCTATGAATTCAATGCAGACATCACAAAGAAGTTTCTGAGAATGCTTCTGTCTAATTTTGAAGTGAAGATATTTCCTTTTCCAGCATAGGCCTCAAAGTGCTCCAAATATCCACTTGCAGATTCTAGAAAAAGAGTGTTTCACAACTGCTCTAGCAAAAGGAATGTTCAGCACTGTGAATTGAATGCACTCATCACAAAGAAGTTTCTGAGAATGCTTCTCTATTGTTTTTATGTGAGGATATTCCCTTTTCCAGCTTAGGCCTCAAAGTGCTCTAAGTATTCACACGCAAATACTACAAAAAGAGTGTTTCAAAGCTGCTGTATCAAAAGGACGGTTTAACTCTATATGTTGAATGCACACGTCACAAATAAATTTTTGAGAATGTTTGTATCTTGTTTTTATGTGAAGATATTTCCTTTTCCAGCATAGTCTTCAAAGCACTCCATATATACACGTGCAGATCCTCTAAAAACAGTGTTTCCAAACTGCTCTATCAAAAGAAAAGTTCAACTCTGGGAGTTGAATGCACCCATCACAAAGAAGTTTGAGAAAACGCTTCTCTCTAGTTTTTAAGTGAAGATATTTCCTTTTCCAGCATAGGCCTCAAAGCGCTGCAAATAACCAATTGAAAATTCTACCAAAAAGGTGTTTCAAAACTTCTCTATAAAACAGAAGGTACAAGTCTGTGAGTTGAAAACACACACCAAATATTAGTTTCTGAGAAGGCTTCCGTCTAGTTTCTATATGAAGATATTTCCTTTTCCACCAGAGGCACAATCGCTCCAAATATCCACTTGCAGATTCTACAAAAAGAGTGTTTCAAAACTGCTATATCAAAAGGAAGGTTCAACTCTATGACTTGAATGTAGACATCACAAAGAAGTTTCTGAGAATGCTTCTGTCTAGTTTTTATATGAAGATGTTTCCTTTTCCAGCATGGGCCTCCAAGCGCTCCGAATATTGACTTGGAGATTCTGCTAAAAGATTGTTTCAAAACTGCTCTATCAAAAGGAAGATTCAACTCTGCATGTTGAATGCACACAGAACAAAGAAGTTTGTGAGAATGCTGCTGTCTAGTTTTTATGTGAATATAATTCCTTTTCCAGCATTGGCCTCAAAACACTCCAAATATCCACTTGCAGATTCTACAAAAAGAGTGTTTCAAAACTGCTCTATAAAAACAAAGGTTTAACTTTGTTAGTTGAATGCACACACCAAAAAGAAGTTTCTTAGAATGCTTCGGTCTAGTTTTTAGGTGAAGGTATTCCCTTTTCCAGCATAGGCCTCAAAGCGCTCCAAATATTCACTTGCAGATTCTACAAAAATAGTGCTTCTAAATTGCTCTATCAAAAGGAAGGTTTAACTCTGTGAATTGAATGGAGTCATCACAAACAAATTTCTCAGAATGCTTCTGTATAGTTTTTAAGTGAAGATATTTCCTTTTCCAGCGAAGGCCTCGAAGTGCTCCAAATATCCACCTGCAGATTCTAGAAAAAGAGTGTTTCAAAACTGCTCTATCAAAAGGAATGTTCAGCACTGTGAATTGAATGCACACATCACAAAGAAGTTTCTGAGAATGTTTCTCTCTTGTTTGTATGTGACGATATTCCCTTTTCCAGCTTAGGCCTCAAAGCGCTCCAAATATCCACTTGCAGATTCTGCAAAAAGAGTCTTTCAAAACTGCTGTATCAATAGGGTGGTTCAGCTCTGTGAGTTGAACGTGTATATCACAAAGAAGTTTCTGAAAATGCAGCTGTCTAGTTGTTATGTGAAGATATTTCCTTTTCCAGCTTAGGCCTCAAAGTGCTCTAAGTATTCACATGCAACTTCTTAAAAAAGAATGTTTCAAAGCTGCTGTATCAAAAGGACGGTTTAACTCTATAAGTTGAATGCACATGTCACAAAGAAATTTTGAGAATCCTTCTGTCTTGTTTTTATGTGAAGATATTCCCTTTTCGATCATAGTCCTCAAAGCACTCCATATATACACTTGCAGATCCTCCAAAATCAGTGTTTCAAAACTGCTCTATCAAAAGAAAAGTTCAACTCTGGGAGTTGAATGCACACAAAACAAGGAAGTTTGTGAAAACATTTCTCTCTTGTTTTTATGTGAAGATATTTCCTTTTCCATCATAGGCCTCAAAGCGCTGTAAATAATCAATTGAAAATTCTACAAAAAAGGTGTTTCAAAACTGCTCTACAAAACAGAAGGTACAAGTCTGTGAGTTGAAAGCACACACCACAAATTAGTTTCTGAGACCGCTTCCGTCTACTTTCTGTATGAAGATATTTCCTTTTCCACCAGAGGCCGCAATCGCTCCAAATATCCACTTGCAGATTCTACAAAAAGAGTGTTTGAAAACTGCTCTATCAAAAGATAGATTCAACTCTATGAATTGACTGCACATATCACAAAGAAGTTTCTGAGAATGCTTCTGTCTAGTTTTTTATGTGAAGATGTTTCCTTTTACAGCATATGCCTTAAAGAGCTTCAAATATTCATTTGCCGATTCTACAAAAAGAGGGTTTCAAAACTGCTCTATCAAAAGGAAGGTTCAACTCTGTGAGCTGAATGCACACATCAAAAAGAAGTTATTCACAATGCTTCTCTCTACTTTTTATGGGAAGTTATTTCCTTTTCCAGCATAGGTCTCAAAGCGCTCCACATATATACTCGCAAATTCTGCAAAAAGAGTGTTTCAAAACTACTCTATCAAAAGGAAGTTTCAACTCGATGAGTTGAATGCACGCATCACAAAGAAGTTTCTGAGAATGCTTCTGTCTAGTTTTTATGTGAAGATATTTCCTTTTCCAGGTTTGGCCTCAAATTGCTCCAAATATCCACTTGCAGATTCTAAAAAAAGAGTGTTTCAAAACTACTCTATCAAATGAAGTTTCAACTCTATAACTTGAATGTAGACATCACAGAGAAGTTTCTGAGAATGCTTCTGTCTAGTTTTTATATGAAGCTGTTCCCTTTTCCAGAATAAGCCTCTAAGTGCTCAAAATATTGACTTGGAGATTCTGAAAAATGATTGTTTCAACACTGCTCTATCAAAAAGAAGGTTCAACTCTGTGTGTTGAATGTGCACAGAACAAAGAAGTTTGTGAGAATGCTGCTGTCTAGTTTTTATGTGAATATAATTCCTTTTCCAGCATTGACCACAAAGCGATCCAAATATCGACTTACAGATTCTACAAAAAGAGTGTTTCAAAACTATTCTATCAAAAGGAAGGTTCAACTCTGTGAATTGAAGGCACACATCTCATGGATGTTTCTGATAATGCTTCTGTCTAGTTTTTAGTTGAAGATATTTCCTTTTTCAGCATTGGCCTCAATGCTGAAAACACTCAAAATAACCACTTGCAGATTCTGCAAAAAGAGTGCTTCAAACCTGCTCTATCAAAAGGATGTCTCAGCTCTGTGAATTGAATGCACATATCACAAAGAAGTTTATGAGAATGCTTCTGTCTAGTTCCTATGTGAAGATATTTCCATTTCCAGCATAGACCTTAAAGGGCTTCAAATATCCACTTGCAGATACTACAAAAAGAGCATTTCAAAGCTGCTCTATCAAAAGGAAGGTTCAACTCTGTGAGTTGAATGCAAACGTCACAAAGAAGTTTCTGATAATGTTTCTCTCTACTTTTTATGGGAAATATTTATTTTTCCAGCATAGGCCTCAAAGTGCTCCAGATATCCACTTGCAGATTTTACAAAAAGACTATTTCAAAACTGCTCTATCAAAAAGAATGTTCAACTCTGTGAGTTGAATGCACACATCAAAAAGAAGTTTCTGAGAATGCTTCTCTCTAGTTTTTATGTGAAGATATTCCCTTTTCCAGCTTAGAACTCAAAGCGCTCCAAATATCCCGCTGCAGATTCCACAAAATGAGTGTTTCAAAACTGTTCTATCAATAAAAGTGTTCAACTCCGTGAATTGAATGCATATATCACAAAGAAGTTTCTGAGAATGCTACTATCTACTTTTTATGTGAAGATATTTCCTTTTCCAGCTTAGACCTTAAACTGCTTGCAATATTCACATGGAGATTCTACAAAAAGAGTGTTTCAAACTGCTCTATCAAAAGGAAGGTTCAACTCAGTGTGTTGAAATCACACATAACAAAGAAGTTCGTGAGAATGCTTCTGCCTAGTTTTTGTGAAGATATTTCCTTTTTCAGCATTGACCTCAAAGCGCTCCTTATATGCACTTGCAGATTCTCCAAAAATTGTGTTTCAAAACTGCTCTATCAAAAGGAAAGTTCAACTCTGTGAGTTGAATGCACACATCTCAAGGATGTTTCTGAAAACGCTTCTCTCTAATTTTTATGTGAAGATATTTCCCTTTCCATCATTGGCATCTAAGGGATCCAAGTATCTACTTGGATAATCTACAAAAAGAGTGTTCCAAAATTGCTCTATCAAAAGGATTGTTCAACTCGGTGAGTTGAAGCCACATATCACAAAGAAGTTTCTGAGAATGCTTCTGTATAATTTTTATGTGAAGATATTTCCTTTTCCAGCATATACCTTAAAGCGCTGCAAATAACCACTTGCAATTTCTACAAAAAGTGTCTTTCTAAACTGTTCTATCAAAAGGAAGGTACAAATCCGGAAGTTGAAAGCATGCATCACAAATTAGTTTCTGAGAAAACTTCTGTTTAGTTTTTAAATGAACATATTTCCTTTTCCACCAGAATCTGTAATCACTCCAAATATCCACTTGCATATTCGAAAAAAAAAAGTGTTTCAAAACTGCTCTATCAAAAGGAAGGTTCAACTCTGTGAGCTGAAGGCACACATCACAAAGAAGTTTCTGAGAACGCTTCTGTCTAGTTTTTAGGTGAAGATATTTCCTTTTCAAGCATTGTCCTTAAAGGACTCCAAATGTCCACTTGCAAATTCTATAAAAAGAGTGTTTGAAAACTGTGCTATCAAAAGGAAGGTTCAACTCTATGAGTTGAATTCAGACATCACAAAGAAGTTTCTGAGAATGCTTCTGTCTAGTTTTTATGTGAAGATATTTCCTTTTCCACCACAGGCCTCAAGGCCTTGAAATTATCCTCTTGCAGATTCTAGAAAAAGAGTGTTTCAAAACTGCTCTATCAAAAGGAAGGTTCAACTCTGTGTGTTGAAAGGACACACACATCACAAATAAGTTTCTGAGAATGCTTCTCTCTAGTTTCTATGTGAAGATATTTCCTTTTCCAAGCACAGGCCTCATAGCGTTCCAAATATCCACTTGCAGATTCTTCAAAAATAGTATTTCAAAACTGGTCTATCAAAAGGAAATTTCATCTCTGTGATTTGAATGCACACACCACAAAGAAATTTCTGAGTATACTTCTGTCTAGTTCTTATGGAAAAATATTTCCTTTTACAGCATAGGCCTCAAGATGCCCCTAGTATCCAGTAGCAGATTCTAAAAAAAGAGTGCTTCCAAACTGCACTATCAAAAGGAAGGTTCAACTTTGTGTGTTGAATGCACACATCACAAAGAAGTTTCTGAGAATGCTTCTCTCTTGTTTTTATGTGAAGATATTGCCTTTTCCAGCTTAGGATTCAAAGCACTCCAACTATCCACTTGCAGATACTACAAAAAGAGTGTTTCAAAACTTCACTATACAAAGGATTATTCAACTTTGAGAGTTGAATGCATACATCACAAAGAAGATTCTGAAACCACTTCTCTTTAGTTTTCATGTGTAGATATTTCCTTTTCCAGCATAGGCATCAAAGAGATCCAAATATCCACTGCAGAATCTAAAAAAGAGTGTCTCAAAACTGCTCTATCAAAAGGAATGTTCAACTCTGTGAGCTGAAGGCACACATCACAAAGAAATTTCTGAGATTGCTTCTGTCTAGTTTTTATGTGAAGATATTTCTTTTTCCTGCAGAGGCCTCAAAGTGCTGAAAATAACCAACTGCAAATTCTACAAAAAGAGTCTTTCAAAACAACTCTATCAAAAGGAAGGTACAAGTCTGTGATTTGAAAGCACACATCACTAATTAGTTTCTGAGAACGCTTCTGTCTAGATTAAATATGAAGATATTTCTTTTTCCCCCAGAGGCAACAGTCACTCCAAATATCCACTTGTAGATTCTACAAAAAGAGTGTTTCAAAACTGCTCTATCAGAAAGAAGGTTCAACTCTGTCAATTTAATGCACACATCACAAAGAAGTTTCTGATAATATTTCTGTATAGTTTTTATGTGAAGATATTTCCTTTTCCAGCATAGGCCTTCAAGGGCTTCAAATATCCAGTTGCAGATTATGCAAAAAGAGTGTTTCAAAACTGTTCTATCCAAAGGAAGGTACAACTTTGTGAGTTGAATGCACGCAGCAAAATGAAGTTTCTGAGAATATATCTCTCTACTTTTTATGGGAAGATATATCCTTTTCCAGCATAGGACTCAAACCGCTCCAAATATCCTTTTGCAGATTCTGCAAAAACAGTGTTTCAAAACTGCTCTATCAAAAGGAGGTTTCAAAGGTGAAAGCTGATTGCACATATCACAAAGAAGAATTTTCTGAGAATGCATCTCTCTACTTTTTATAGGCAGATATTTCCTTTTCCAGCATAGGTCTATTCACTCCAAATATGCACTTCCAGATTCTATAAAAAGAGTGTTTCAAAACTGCTCTATCAAAAGGAAGGTCCATCTCAGTGAGTTGAATGCACACATCACAAGGTACTTTCTGAGGATGCTTCTGTCTGCTTTTTATTTGAAGATATTCCCGTTTCCAGCGAATGCATCATAGTGCTCCAAATATCCACTTGCAGATTCTAGAAAAAGAGTGTTTCAAAACTGCTCTATCAAAAGGAAGGTTCAACTCTGTGTGCTGAATGCAAACATTGCCAAGAAGTTTCTGAGAATGCTTCTGTCTAGTTTTTATGTAAAGATATTTCCTTTTCCACCGAAGGCCTCAAAGCGCCCGAAATGTCCACTTGTAGATTCTACAAAAAGTGTTTCAAAACTGCTCTATCAAAAGGAAAGTTCAAGTCTGTGAGTTGAATGCAAATATCACAAAGAAGTTTCTCAGAATTCTTCTTTCTAGTTTTTATTTGAAGTTATTTCATTTTCCATCACAGCCCTCAAAGCTCTACAAATGTCCACTTGCAGATTCTAAAAGCAGAGTGTTTCAAATTTGTTCTATCAAAAGAAATGGTCTACTCTTTGAGTTGCATGCACACGTCACAAAGTAGTTTCTGAGAATGCTTCTGTCTTGTTTTTATTTGAAGATAGTGTCATTTCCAATGAAGGCTTTGAAGCGCTCAAAACATGCACTTGCTGATTCTACAAAAAGAGTGTTTCAAAACTGCTCTATCAAAAGGAAGGTTCATCTCAGTGAGTTGAATGCACACATCAGAAGGTACTTTCTGAGGATGCTTCTGTCTACTTTTTATTTGAAGATATTGTTTCCAGCAAATGCTTCATAGTGCTCGAAATATCCACTTGTAGATCCTACAAAAAGAGTGTTTCAAAGCTGCTCTATCAAAAGGAAGGTTCAAATCTGTGTGTTGAATGCACACATCTCCAAGAAGTTTCTGAGAATGCTTCCGTGTAGTTTTTATGTGAAGATATTTTCTTTTCCACTGAAAGCCTCCTAGCGCCCCAAATGTCCACTTGCAGATTCTACAAAAAAAGTGTTTCAAAACTGCTCTATCAAAAGAAAGGTTCAAGTCTGTGAGTTGAATGCAAATATCACAAAGAAGTTTCTCAGAATGCTTCTGTTTAGTTTTTATTTGAAGTTATTTCATTTTCCACTACAGCCCTCAAAGCTCTACAAATGTCCACTTGCAGATTCTAAAAGCAGAGTGTTTCAAACTTGTTCTATCAAAAGAAATGTTCTACTCTTTGAGTTGCGTGCATACATCACAAAGTAGTTTCTGGGAATGCTTCTGTCTTGTTTTTATTTGAAGACATATTCATTTCCAGTGAAGGCTTTGAAGCGCTCAAAATATACACTTGCTGATTCTACAAAAAGAGTGATTCAAAACTGGACTATCAAAAGGAAAGTTCAACTCAGTGAGTTGAGTGGACACATCCAAAAGAAGTTATGAGAATGCTTCTGTCTAGTTTTTATGTGAAGATATTTCCTTTTGTACCATTGCTCTCAAAGCGCTCCAAATAACCACCTGCAGTTTCTACAAAAAGAGTGTTTCAAAACTGCTCTATCAAAAGGAAGGCTCAACTCTGTGAGTTGAATGCACTCATCATGAAGGAGCTTCTGAGAATGCTTCTGTCTAGTTTCTATTTGAAGAAACACACGTTTCCAAAGAAGTCCCAAAACTGTCCAAATATCCCATTGCAAATTGTACAAAAAGAGAGTTTCAAATCTGCTCTATAAAAGGGAAGCTTCAACTCTGAGAGTTGGATGCACACATCTCAAAGAAGTTTCTGAGAAAGTTTCTGTACAGTTTTTATGTGAAGATATTCCTGTTTCCAACAAAGGCCTCAAATTGGTCTAACTATCCCCTTGCAGATTCTACAAAAAGAGTGTTTCAAAACTGCTCTATCAAAAGGAAGGTTCAACTTTGTGAGTTGAATGCTCACATCGGAAAAAGTTTCTGAGAATGCTTCTGTCTAGTTTTTATGAGAAGATATTTCCTTTTCCACCGAAGACCTCAAAGTGCCTAAAATGTCCTCTTGCAGGTTCTAAAAAAAAGTTGTTTCAAAACTGCTGTATCAAAAGGAATGTTCAAGTCTGCGAGTTGAACGCACACATCAAAAGGAATTTCTGAGAATGCTTCTGTCCAGTTTTTATGTGAAGATATTCCCGTTTCCAACAAAGACCTCAAAACGCTACAAATATCCCCTTGCAGATTCTACAAAAAGAGTGGTTCGAAACTGCTCTATCAAAAGGAAGTTTCAACTCTGCGAGTAGAATGTACACATCACAAAGTAGTTTCTGACAATGCTTCTGTGCAGTTTTTATGTGAAGATATTCCCGTTTCCAATGAACACTTCTACACGGTCGAAATATCCCCTTGCAGATTATACAAAAAGAGGGTTTCAAAACTGCTCTATCAAAAGGAAGGTTCAACTCCGTGAGTTGAATGCACACATCACAAAGTAATTTCTGAGAATGCTTCTGTGTAGTTTTTATGTGAAGATATTCCCGCTTCCAAAGATGGTGTCAATTCGGTCTAAATATCCAATTGCACGTTCTTCAAAAAGAGTGTTTCAGAGCTGCTCTGTGAAAAGGTATGTTCAACTCCGTGAGGTGAATGCAAACATCACAAAGAAGTTTCTGAGAATGCTTCTGTCTAGATTTATTTTGAAGATATTTCCTTTCCACCATAGCCCTCAAAGCACTACAAATGTCCACTTGCAGATTCCACAAAAAGAGTGTTTCAAAACTACTCTCTCAAAAGAAAGGTTCATCTCTGTGAGTTGAATACACACATCACACAGTAGTTTCTGAGAATTGTTCTGTCTAGCTTTTATTTGAAGATATTCCCTTCTCCAACTAAAGCTTCAAAGTGCTTCAAATATCCAATTGCAGATTTCACAAAAAGAGTGTTCCAAAACTGCTATATCAAGAGGAAAGTTGAACTCTGTGAGTTGAATGCACACATCATAAAGAAGTTTCTGTCTAGTTTTTATGTGAAGATATTTCCTTTTCCAGTGTAGGCCTCAAAGCACTCCAAATGTTCTCTTGTAGATTCTACAAAAAAGGTGTTTCAAAACTGATCTATCAAAAGGAAGCTTCAAATCTGTGAGTTCAATTCACACATCACAAAGAATTTTCTGAGAATGCTTCTGTCCAGTTTTTATGTGAAGATATTCCCATTTCCAACAAAGGCCTCAAAATGCTCCAAATATCCCCTTGCAGGTTCTACAAAAAGAGTGCTTAAAACTACACTATTGAAAGGAAGGTTCAATTATGCGAGTAGAATGCACACATCACAAATTAGTTTCTGAGAATACTTCCGTCTAATTTTTATTCGAAATTATTCCCATTACTAATGAAGGCCTCAAAGCAGTCCATATATCCAGTTGCAGATTCTACAAAAAGAGTGTTTCAAAACTCTTCAATCAGAAGAAAGGTTCAACACTGTAAGTTAAACGCCCACATCACAATGAAGTTTCTGAGAATGCTTCTGTCTAGTTTTTATGTGAAGACATAAAAGGCCTCAAATAGGTCAAATATCCAATTGCAGATTGTACAAAAAGAGTGTTTCAATACTGCTCTACCAAATGGATGGTTCAACTCTTTGAGCTAAATGCACACATCACAAAGAAGTTTCTGAGAATGCTTCTGTCAAGTTTTTATGTGAAGATATTCCCTTTTCCAATGAAAGCCTCAAATTGGTCCACTTCTCCCCTTGCAGATTCTATAAAAAGAGTGTTTCAAAACTGCTGTATGAAAAGTTGTGTTCAATTATGTGAGTTGAATGCACACATCACAAAGATGTTTCTGAGAATGCTTCTGTCTAGTTTCTATGTGAAGATATTCCCTTTTCCAGCATAGGCCTCAAATCGCTCCAAATATCCAATTGCAGATTGTACAGAAAGGGTGTTTCAAAACAGCTCTATCAAAAGGAAGGTTCAACTCTCTGAGTTGAATGCATTCATCACAAAGAAGTTTCTGAGAATGCTTCTGTCCAGTTTTTATGTGAAGATATTTCCTTTTTCAGCAAAGGCCTCAAAGTGCTCCAAATATCTACTTGCAGATTCTACAAAAAGAGTGTTTCAAAACTGCTCTATCAAAAATAAAGTTCAACTCTGTGAGCTGAATGAACTCATCACAAAGACGTTTCTGAGAATGCTTCTGTCTACTTTTAATGTGAAGGTATTGCCTTTTTCACCAGTGGCCTCAATGCCCTCCTAATATCCACTTGCAGACTCCACAAAAAGAGTGCTTCAAAGCTGTCCTATCAAAAGGAAGGTTCAACACTGTGGGTTGAATGCACCCATCACAAAGTAGTTTCTGATAATGCTTCTGTCTAGTTTTTATGTGATGAGATTTCCTTTTCCAGCATAGGTCTGAAAGCGCTCCAAATATCCACTTGTAGATTCTCCAAAAGGGGTTTTTTAAAACTGTCCGATCAAAAGGGAAAGTTCAAATCAGTGAGTTGAATGCACTCTTCACAAAAAGTTTCTGAGAATGCTTCTGTCTAGTTTTTTTGTGAAGATATTTCCTATTCCAGCATAGGCCTCAAAACGCTCCTAATATCCACTTGCAGATTCTACTAAGAGAGTGTTTCAAATCTGTTCTATCAAAAAGAAGGTTCAACACCGTGAGTTGAATGTACTCATCACAAAGAAGTTTCTGAGAACGTTTCTGTCTTGTTTGTATGTGAAGATATTTCTATTTCCATCATAGGCCTCAAATCACTCCAAATATCCAATTGCAGATTGCACAGAAAGGGTGTTTCAAAACAGCTCTATCAAAAGAAATGTTAAACTCTGTAAGTTGAATGCAGACATCACAAAGAACTTTCTGAGAATGATTCTGTCTACTTATCATGTGAAGATATTTCGTTTTCAAGCAGAGGCCTCAAATCCCTCTAAATATCCACTTGCAGATTCTACAAAAAGAGTGTTTCAAAACTATTCTATCAAAAGGAAGTTTCAATCCTGTGAGTTGAATCTATGAAGCACACAGAAGTTTCTGAGAATGCTTCTGTCCAGTTTTTAAGTGAAGATATTCCCTTTTCCAGCATTGGCCTCACATCGCTCCAAATATCCACTTGCAGATTCTACAAAAAGCGTGTTTCAAAACTGCTCTATCAAAAGGAAGGTTCAACACTGTGAGTTGAATGCACACATCACAAACAAGTTTCTGAGAATGCTTCTGTCTTGTTTTTATGTGAAGATATTTCGTTTTCCTGCATAGGCCTCAAAGCGCTCCACATATACCTTTGCAAATACTACAAAAAGAGTGTTTCAAAACTGCTCTATCAAAAGGAAGGTTCACGTCTGTGAGTTGAATGCACACATAAGAAAGACGTTTCTGAGAATGCTTCAATCTAGTTTTTATGTGAAGATATTTCCTTTTCCAGCTTAGGTCTCAAAGCATTCAATCTATCCACTTGCAGAATCTACTAAAAGTGTTTTTCAAAACTGCTGATTCAAAAGCAAGGTTCAATTCTCTGAGTTGAATGCACACATCCAAAGAAGTTTCTGAGAATGCTTCTGTCTAGTTTTTATGTGAAGATATTTTCTTTTATAGCATAGGCCTCATAGCGCTCCAAATATCCACCTTCAGATCCTACCAAAAGAGTTTTTCAAAACTGCTCTATCAAAAGGAAAGTTCAACTCTGTGAGTTGAATGCACTCATCACAAAGACGTTTCTCAGAATTCTTCTGTATAACTTTTATGGGAAGACATTTCATTTTCCAGCATAGGTCTCATAGTGCTCCAAATATCCACTTGCAGATTCTACAAAAAGAGTGTTTCAAAACTTTTCTATCAAAAGAAAATTTCAACTGAGGTAGTTCAATGCACTCATCACAGAGAAGTTTATGAGAATGCTTCTGTCTAGTTTTTATGTGAAGATATTTCCTTTTCCATTATAGGCCTCAAAGCACTCCAAATATCCACTTGCAGATTCTACAAAAAGAGTGGTTCAAAACCGTTCTATCAAAAGGAAGGTTCAACTCTGTGAGTTGAATGCACTCATCAAAAAGAAGTTTCTGATAGAGCTTCTGTCTTGTTTTTATGTGAAGATATTTCCTATTCCAGCATAGGCTTGAAAGTGCTCCAAATATCGACTTGCAGATTCTACAAAAAGAGTGTTTCAAATCTGCTCTATCAAAAGGCATGTTCAAGCCTGTAAGTTGAATGCACACATCTCAAAGAAGTGTCTGACAATGCTTCAATCTCGTTTTTATGTGAAGTTGTTTCCTTTTCCAGCAAAGGCCTCAAAGCACTCCAAATAATAACTTGGAGATTCTACAAAAAGAACGATTCAAAAGTGTTCTATCAAAAGGAAGGTTCAATTCTGTGAGTTAAATGTGCACATCACAAAGAAGTTTCTCAGAATTCTTCTCTCTAGTCTTTATGTGAAGATGTTTCCTTTTGCAGCATAGGCCTCAGAACGCTGCAAATATCCACGTGCATATTCCATAAAAAGAGTGTTTCAAAATTGTTGTATGAAAAGAAAAGTACAACTCTGTAAGTTGAATGCACTCATCACAGAGAAGATTCTGAAAATGCTTCTGTCTAGTTTTTATGTGAAGATATTTCCTTTTCAATCATAAGCCTCAAAGTGCTCCAAATATCCACTTGAGGATTCTAAAAAAAGAGTGTTTCAAATTTCCTCCATCAAAAGGATGGTTCAAGTCTGTCAGTTGAATTCAGTCATCACAAAGAAGTTTCTTAGAATGCTTCCATCGAGTTTTTATGTGAAGATATTTTCTTTTCTATCATAGGCCTCAAAGCCCTCCAAATATCAACGTGTAGATTCTACAAACAGAGTGTTTCAAAACTGCTGCATCAAAAGGAAAGTTCATATGTGTGAGTTGAATGCATAAAGCAGAGGGAAGTTTCTGAGAATGCTTCTCTCTAGTTTTTATGTGAAGATATTTCCTTTTCCAGCATAGGCCTAAAACCGCTCCAAATATCCACTTGCAGATCCCACAAAAATGGTGTTTCAAAACTGCTATATCAAATGGAAAGTTCAACTGTGTTAGTTGAATGCACTCATCACATAGAAGTTTCTGAAAATGTTTCTGTCCAGTTTTTATGTCATGATATTTCCTTTTCCAGCATAGGCCTCAAACCACTCCAAATATCCACTTGCAGATACTAGAAAAAGGGTGTTTTGAAACTGCTCTATCAAAAGTAAGGTTCAACTCTGTGAGTTGAATGCGCACATCACAAAGAAGTTTCTTAGAATGCTTCTGTTTAGTTTTTATGTGAAGATATTTCCTTTTCCAGCATAGTCCTCAAAACATTCCAAATTTCCACTTGCAGATTCTACAAAAAGTGTGTTTCAAAACTGCTGTTTCAACACGAAGTTTCAACTCTGTGAGTTGAATGTGCACATCACAAAGAAGTTTCTGAGAATGCTTCTGTCTATTTTTTATGTGAAGATATTTCCTTTTCTTGCATAGGCCTCATAGCACTCACAATATCCACTTTCAGATTCTGCCAAAAGAGTGTTTCAAAACTGCTCTATTAAAAGAAAATTCAAGTCTGTGAGTTAAATGCATTCATCATAAAGATGTTTCTGTGAATTCTTACATCTAGTTTTTTGTGAACATATTTCCTTTTCCAGCTTAGGTCTCAAAGCACTCAAAATATCCACTTGCAGATCCTACAAAAAGAGTGTTTCAAAACTGTTCTATCAAAAGAAAGGTTCAACTCAGGAAGTTCAATGCACTCAACACAGAGAAGTTTCTGAGAATACTGCTGTCTAGTTTTTATGTGAAGATATTTCCTTTCCCAGAATAGGCCTCAAAGTGCTCCAAATATCCACTTGCAGATTCTACAAAAAGAGTGTTACAAAACTGCTCTATCAAAAGGAATGCTCACCTCTGTGAACTGAATGTGCTCATCACAAAGAAGTTTCTGAGGATTCTTCTGTCTAGTTTTTATGTGAAGATATTTCCGTTTCCAGCATAGGCCTCAAAGTGCTCCAAATATCCACTTGCAGATTCTACAAAAAGAGGGTTTCAAAACTGCTCTATCAAAAGGAAGTCTCAAATTGGTGAGTTGAATGCGCTCATCACAAAGAAGTTTCTGAGAATGCTACTGTCTAATTTTAATGTGAAGATATTTCCTTTTCCAGCATAGGCCTCAAAGTGCTCCAAATATCCACTTGCAGATTATTGAAACAGAGTGTTTCAACACTGTCCTATCAAAAGGTGGGTTCAACTCTGAGAGTTGAATGGACTCATCACATTGAAGTTTCTCAGAATCCTTCTGTTTAGTTTTTATGTGAAGATGTTTCCATTTCCAGCATAGGCCTCAAAGAGCTCTAAGTATCCACTTGCAGATTTTACAGAAAGGGTGTTTCAAAACTGCTGTATGAAAAAGAATTTTAAACTTTGTGAGTTGAATGCACTCATCACAAAGAAGTTACTCATAATGCTTCTGTCTAGTTTTTATTTGAAGATATTTAATTTTCCACTATAGGCCTCCAAGCGCTCCAAATATCCACTAGGTGATACTACAAAAAGGGTGTTTCAAAACTGCTCTATCAAAAGTATGGTTCACCTCTGTAAGTTGAATGCACATATAACAAAGAAGTTTCTGAAATGCTTCTGTTTTGTTTTCACGAGAAAATATTTCCTTTTCCATCATAGGCCTCAAACCGCTCCAAATATCCACATGCAGATTCTACAAAAAGTGTGTTTGAAAACTGTTCTCTCAAAAGGAAGGCTCAACTCTGTGGGTTGAAAGCACTCATCACGGAGAAGTTTCTGAGAATTCATCTGTCTATTTTTTATGAGAAGATATTTACTTTTCGAGCATAGGCCTCAAAGCATTCCAAATATCCACTTGCAGATTCTACTAAAAGTGTGTTTCAAAACGGCTGTTTCAAAAGGAAGGTTCAACTCTGTGAGTTGAATGCGCACATCCCAAAGAAGTTTCTGAGAATGCTTCTGTCTAGTTTTTATGTGATGATATTCAATTTTCTAGCATAAGCCTCATAGCACTCCAAATATCCACTTTCAGATTCTACCAAAAGAATTTTTCAAAACTGCTCTATCAAAAGGAAAGTTCAAGTCTGTGAGTTGAATGCACTCAACACAAAGATATTTCTGAAAATTCTTCTGTCTAGTTTTTATGTGAAGATATTTCCTTTTGCAGCATAGGCTTCAAAGCGCTCTGAATATCCACTTGTAGATTCTACAAAAAGAGTGTTTCAAAACTGTTCAATAAAAAGAAAGTTTCATCTCAGGGTGATCAGTGCACTCATCACAGAGAAGTTTCTGAGAATACTTCTGTCTAGTTTTTATGTGAAGATATTTCCTTTTCCATTATAGGCCTCAAAACACTCCTAATATCCACTTGCAGATTCTACAAAAAGAGTGTTTCAAAACTGTTCTATGAAAAGGAAGGTTCAACTCTCTGAGTTGAATGCACTCATAAAAAAGAAATTTTCGTGAATGCTTCTGTCTTGTTTTTATGTGAAGATATTTCCTTTTCCAGCATAGGCCTCATAGCACCCCAAATATCCATTTGCAGATCCGACAAAAAGAGTATTTCAAAATTTCTCTGTCAAAAGGAAGGCTTAACTCTGTGAGGTGAATGCACTTATCACAAAGAAGTTTCTGAGAATGCTTCTGTCTAATTTTTGTGTGAAGATGTTTCCTTTTCCAGCATAGGCCTCAAAGCACTCCAAATATACACTTGTAGATTCTACAAAAAGAGTGTTTCACAACTGCTCTATTTAAAGGCAGTCTCACCTCTGTGAGATGAATGTGCTCATCACAAAGAAGTTTCTGAGAATCCTACTGTTTAGTTTTTATATAAAGATATAACCCTTTCCAGGATAGGCCTCAAATCGCTCCAAATATCCAACTGCAGATTCTACAAAAAGAGTGTTTCAAAACTGTTCTTTCAAAAGGAAGGTTCAACTCTGAGATTTGAATGCACTCATCACATAGAAGTTTATCAGAATGCTTCTGTCTAATTTTTATGTGAAGGTATTTCCTTTTCCATCATAGGCATCAAAGCACTCCAAATATCAACTTGCAGAATTTAAAAAAGGGGTGTTTCAAAACTGCTCTTAAAAAGCAAAGTTAAACTCTGTGAGTTCAACGCACTCATCTCAAAGGAGTTTCTGAGAATGCTTCCGTCTAGTTTTTATGTGAAGGTATTTACTTTTCCAGTATAGGCCTCAAAGCACTGCAAATATCCACTTGCAGAGCCTACAAAAAGGGTGTTTGAAAACTGCTCTATCAAAAGTACGGTTCAACTCTGTGAGTTGAATGCACACATCACAAAGAAGTTTGTGAGGATGCTTCTGTTTCATTTTTATGTGAACTTATTTCCTTTTACCGCATAAGCCTCAAAGCACTCCAAATATACACTTGCATATTCTGTAAAAACAGTGATGCAAAACTGTTCTATCAATAGGAAGGTCCAACTCTGAGAGTTTAATGCCCACATCATAAAGAAGTTTCTGAGAATGCTTCTGTTTAGTTTTTCTGTGAAGACATTTCATTTTCCAGCATAGGCCTCAAAGCATTCCAAATATCCACTTGCAGATTCTACTAAAAGTGTGTTTCAAAAGTGCTGTTTCAAAAGGAAGTTTCAACTCTGTGAGTTGAATGCGCCCATCACAAACAAGTTTCTGAGAACGCTTCTGTCTACTTTTTATGTGAAGATATTTCCTTTTCCAGCAAATGCCTCATAGCACTCCAAATATCCACTTTCAGATTCCACTAAAAGAGTATTTCAAACTGCTCTATCAAAAGGAAAGTTCAATTCCGTGAGTTGAATGCACTCATCACAAAGATGTTTTTGAGAATTCTTCTGTCTAGTTTTTATGTGAAGATATTTCCTTTTCCAGGGTAGGCCTCAAAGCGCTCCAAAAATCCACTTGCAGATTCTACAAAAAGAGTGTTTCAAAACTGCCCTATCATAAGAAAGTTTCAACTCAGTGAGTTCAATGCAATCATCACAAAGAAGTTTCTGAGAATGCTTCAATCTAGTTTTTATGTGAAGTTGTTTCCTTTTCCAGGATAGACCTCAAAGCACTCAAAATATCCATCTGTAGATTCTACAAAAAGAGTGTTTCAAACCTGCACTAACAAAGGGAAGGTTCAACTCCTTGATTTGAATGCATAAAGCACGGGGAAGTTTCTCAGAATGCTTCTGTCAAGTTCTTATGTGAAGATATTCCTTTTTCCAGTGTAGGCCTCAAAGCACTCCAAATATCCACCTGCAGATTTTACAAAAAGTGTGCTTCAAAACTGCTTTATCAAAACGAAGGTTCAAATCCGTGAGTTGAATGCACTCATCACTAAGAAGTTTCTGAGAATGCTTCACTCTACTTTTTATGTGAAGATATTTTCTTTTCCAGCATAGTCCTCAAAGCGCTCAAAATATCCACTTGCAGATTCTGAAAAAAGGGTGTTTTAAAACTGCTCCATCAAAAATACTGTTCAACTCTGTGAATTGAATGCACACATCACAAAGAATTTTCTGAGAATGCTTTTGTTTAGTTTTTATGTGAAGGTATTTCCTTTTCCAGCATAGGCCTCAATGAGCTCCAAATATTCACTTGCAGATTCTACAAAAAGGGTGTTTCAAAACTGCTCTATCAAAAGGAAGGTTCAACCCTTTGACTTCAATGCACTCATCACAGAGAAGTTTCTGAGCATGGTTCTGTCTAGTTTCTATGTGAAGATATTTTCTTTTCCATCATAGGCCTCAAAGCTCTCCAAATATCCAATTGCAGATTCTACAAAAAGAGTGTTTCAAAACAGTTCTATGAAAAGGAAGGTTCAACTGTGTTAGCTGAATGTACTCATCACAAAGAAGTTTCTCAGAATATTTCTGTGTAGTTTTAATGTGAAGATATTTCCTTTTCCAGCAGAGGCCTCAAAGCGCTACAAATATCCACTTGCAGATTCTACAAAAAGGTTGGTTCAAAACTGTTCTATCAAAAGTCATGTTTAATTCTGTGCGTTGAGTGCACACATCACAAGGAAGTTCCTGAGAATGCATCTGTTTAGTTTTTATGTGAAGATATTTCCTTTTCCATAAAAGGCCTCAAAGCGCTCCAAATATCCACTTGCAGATTCTACTAAAAGTGTTTTTCAAACTGCTGTTTCAAAAGGAAGGTTCAACACTGTGAGTTGAATGCACACATCACAAAGAAGTTTCTGAGAATGACTCTGTCCAGTTTTTATGTGAAGATATTTCCTTTTCCAACAAAGGCCTCATAGCGCTCCAAATATCCACTTTCAGATTCTACCAAAAGAGCGTTTCAAAACTGCTCTATCAGATAGAAGGTTCAAGTCTGTGAGTTGAATGCACTCATCATAAAAAAGTTTCTGAGAATGCTTCTGCTTATGTTTTATGGGAAGATATTTCCTTTTACAGCACAGGCCTCAAAGCGCTCCAAATAATCTCTTGCAGATTCTTCCAAGAGAGTGTTCCAAAACTGATCTATCAAAACGAATGTTGAAATCTGTGAGTTGAATGCAATCATCACAGAGAAGTGTCTGAGAATGTTTTGGACTAGTTTTTATGTGAAGATATTTCCTTTTCCAGCATTGGCCTCAAAGTGCTCAAATATCCACTTGCAGACTCTACAAAACGGGTGTTTCAAAACTGTTCTATCAAAGGGAAAGTTCAACTCTGTGAGTTGAATGCACTCATCACAAAGAAGTTTCTGAGAATCCTTTTGTCTAGTTTTTATGTGAGGATATTTCCTTTTCCAGCTTTGGCCTCAAAGCCCTCCAAATATCCTTTTGCAGTTTCTACAAAAAGAGTGTTTCAAATCTGCTCTTTCAAAAGGAAGGTTCAAGTCTGTGAGTTGAATGCATAATGCACAGGCAAGTTTCTCAGAATGCTTCTGTCTAATTTTTATGTGAAGATATTCCTTTTTCCAGCATAGGCCTCAAATCACTTCAAATGTTCACTTGCAGATTCTACAAAAAGAGTGTTTCAAAACTGCTCTATCAGAAACAAAGTTCAAGTCTGTGAGTTGAATGCACTCCTCACAAAGTTGTTTCTGAGAATTCTTCTGTCTAGTATTTATGTGAAGATATTTCCTTTTCCAGCATAGACCTCAAAGAACTAAAATATCTCCTTGCAGGTTCTACAAAAAGAGTGTTTCAAAACTGTTCGATCAAGCGGAAGGTTCAACTCTGTGAGTTGAATGCAAACTTCCCAAAGAAGTTTTTGAAAATGTTTCTGTCTAGTTTTTAGGTGAAGATATTTCCTTTTTCATCATAGGCCTCAAATCGCTCCAAATATCCACTTGCAGATACTACAAAAAGAGTATTTCAAAACTGCTCTATCAAAAGGAAGGTCCAAGTATGTGAGTTGAATGCATAAAGCACAAGGAAGTTTCTGAGAATGATTCTGTCTAGTTTTTATGTGAAGATATTCTTTTTTTGCGGCATAGGCCTCAAATCACTCCAAATATCCACTTGCAGATTCTACAAAAAGAGTGTTTTTAACAGTTCTATCAAAATGAAAGTTCAACTCTGTGGGTTGAATGCAGTCATCACAAAGACATTTCTGAGAATGCTTCTTTCTAGTTTTTATGTGAAGATTTTCACTTTTTTGCAGCATAGGCCTCAAATCGCTCCAAATATCCACTTGCAGATACTACAAAAAGAGTGTTTCAAAACTGTTCTATCAAAAGGAAGGTTCAACTCTTTGAACTGAAAGCACACATCACAAAGAAATTTCTGAGAATGCTTCTGTCACTTTTTTTGTGAAGATATTCCCTTTTCCAGCATAGGCCTCAAAGTGCTCCAAATATCCACTTGCAGATTCTACAAAAAGAGTGTTTCAAATCTGCTCTTTCAAAAGGAAGGATCAAGTCCGTGAGGTGAATGCAGTCATCACAAAATGTTTCTGATAATGGTTCTGCTTAGTTTTTATGGGAAGATATTTCCTTTTCCAGCACAGGCCTCAAAGCATTCCATATAATCTCTTGTAGACTCTACAAGAAGAGTGCTTCAAAACTGTTCTATGAAAAGGTATGTTGAACTCTGTGAGTGGAATGCAATCATCACAGAAAAGTGTCTGAGAATGCTTCCATCTAGTTTATTATTATTACTGTTATTATTATTATTATTATCGTTATTATTATTATTATACTTTAGGCTCTATGGTACATTTGCGCAACGTGCAGGTAATTTACATATGTATACATGTGCCATGCTGGTGCGCTGCACCCACCAACTCGTCATCTAGCATTAGGTATATCTCCCAATGCTATCTCCCCCCTCCTCCGACCCCACAACAGTCCCTGAAGTGTGATGTTCCCCTTCCTGTGTCCATGTGTTATCATTGTTCAATTCCCAACTATGAGTGAGAATATGCGGTGTTTGGTTTTTTGTTCTTGCGATAGCTTACTGAGAATGATGATTTCCAATTTCATCCATGTCCCTACAAAGGACGTGAACTCATCATTTTTTATAGCTGCATAGAATTCCATGGTGTATATGTGCCACATTTTCTTAATCCAGTCTATCATTGTTGGACATTTGGGTTGGTTCCAAGTCTTTGCTATTGTGTATAATGCTGCAATAAACATACGTGTGCATGTGTCTTTATAGCAGCATGATTTATAGTCCTTTGGGTATATACCCAGTAATGGGATGGCTGGGTCAAATGGAATTTCTAGTTCTAGATCCCTGAGGAATCGCCACACTGACTTCCACAAGGGTTGAACTAGTTTACAGTCCCACCAACAGTGTAAAAGTGTTCCTATTTCTCCACATCCTCTCCAGCACCTGTTGTTTCCTGACTTTTTAATGATTGCCATTCTAACTGGTGTGAGATGGTATCTCATTGTGGTTTTGATTTGCATTTATCCGATGGCCAGTGATGGTGAGCATTTTTTCATGTGTTTTTTGGCTGCATAAATGTCTTCTTTTGAGAAGTGTCTGTTCATGTCCTTCGCCCACTTTTTGATGGGGTTGTTTGTTTTTTCCTTGTAAATGTGTTGGAGTTCATTGTAGATTCTTGATATTAGCCCTTTGTCAGAAGAGTAGGTTGCGAAAATTTTCTCCCATTTTGTAGGTTGCCTGTTCACTCTGATTGTAGTTTCCTTTGCTGTGCAGAAGCTCTTTAGTTTAACTAGATCCCATTTGTCAATTTTGGCTTTTGTTGCCATTGCTTTCAGTGTTTTAGACATGAAGTCATTGCCCATGCCTATGTCCTGAATGGTAGTGCGTAGGTTTTCTTCTAGGGTTTTTACGGTATTAGGTCTAACATTCAAGTCTTTAATCCATCTTGAATTGATTTTTGTATAAGGTGTAAGGAAGGGATCCAGTTTCAGCTTTCTACATATGGCTAGCCAGTTTTCCCAGCACCATTTATTAAATAGGGAATACTTTCCCCATTGCTTGTTTTTCTCAGGTTTGTCAAAGATCAGATAGTTGTAGATAAGTGGCATTATTTCTGAGGGCTCTGTTCTGTTCCATTGATCTATATCTCTGTTTTGGTACCAGTACCATGCTGTTTTGGTTACTGTAGCCTTGTAGTATAGTTTGAAGTCAGGTAGTGTGATGCCTCCAGCTTTGTTCTTTTGGCTTAGGATTGACATGGCGATGCGGGCTCTTTTTTGGTTCCATATGAACTTTAAAGTAGTTTTTTCCAATTCTGTGAAGAAAGTCATTGGTAACTTGATGGGGATGGCATTGAATCTGTAAATTACCTTGGGAAGGATGGCCATTTTCATGATATTGATTCTTCCTACCCGTGAGCATGGAATGTTCTTCCATTTGTTTGTAATCTCTTTTATTTCCTTGAGCAGTGATTTGTAGTTCTCCTTGAAGAGGTCCTTCACTTCCCTTGTAAGTTGGATTTCTAGGTATTTTATTCTCTTTGAAGCAATTGCGAATGGGATTTCACTCATGATTTGGCTCTCTATTTGTCTGTTATTGATGTATAAGAATGCTTGTGATTTTTGTACATTGATTTTGTATCCTGAGACTTTGCTGAAGTTGCTTATTAGCTTAAGGAGATTTTGGGCTGAGACAATGGGGTTTTCTAGATATCCTATCATGTCATCTGCAAACAGGGACAATTTGACTTCCTCTTTTCCTAATTGAATACCCTTGATTTCCTTCACTTGCCTAATTGCCCTGGCCAGAACTTCCAACACTATGTTGAATAGAAGTGGTGAGAGAGGGCATCCCTGTCTCGTGCCAGTTTTCAAAAGGAATGCTTCCAGTTTTTGCCCATTCAGTATGATATTAGCTGTGGGTTTGTCATAAATAGCTCTTATTATCTTGAGATAGGTCCCATCAATACCTAATTTATTGAGAATTTTTAGCATGAAGTGTTGTTGAATTTTGTCAAAGGACTTTTCTGCATCTATTGAGATAATCATGTGGTTTTTGTCTTTGGTTCTGTTTATATGCTGGATTACATTTATTGATTTGCATATATCGAACCAGCCTTGCATCCCAGGGATGAAGCCCACTTGATCATGGTGGATAAGCTTTTTCATGTGCTGCTGGATTCTGTTTGCCAGTATTTTATTGAGGATTTTTGCATCAATGTTCATCAAGGATATTGGTCTAAAATTCTCTTTTTTGTTGTGTCTCTGCCAGGCTTTGGTATCAGGATGATGCTGGCTTCATAAAATGAGTTAGGGAGGATTCCTTCTTTTTCTATTGGTTGGAATAGTTTCAGGAGGAATGGTACCAGCTCCTCCTTGTACCTCTGGTAGAATTCGGCTGTGAATCCATCTGGTCCTGGAATTTTTTGGTTGGTAAGCTATTGATTATTGCCACAATTTCAGCTCCTGTTATTGGTCTATTCAGAGATTCAACTTCTTCCTGGTTTTGTCTTGGGAGGGTGTATGTGTTGAGGAATTTATCCATTTCTTCTAGATTTTATAGTTTATTTGAGTAGAGGTGTTTGTAATATTCTCTGATGGTAGTTTGTATTTCTGTGGGATTGGTGGTGATAACCCCTTTATCATTTTTTATTACATCTATTTGATTCTTTTCTCTTTTTTTCTTTATTAATCTTGCTAGCAGTCTATCAATTTTGTTGATCCTTTCAAAAAACCAGCTCCTGGATTCAGTGATTTTTTGAAGGGTTTTTTGTGTCTCTATTTCCTTCAGTTCTGCTCTGATTTTAGTTATTTCTTGCCTTCTGCTAGCTTTTGAATGTGTTTGCTCTTGCTTTTCCAGTTATTTTAATTGTGATGTTAGGGTGTCAATTTTGGATCTTTCCTGCTTTCTCTTATGGGCATTTATTGCTATAAATTTCCCTCTACACACTGTTTTGAATGCATCCCAGAGATTCTGGTATGTTGTGTCTTGGTTCTCGTTGGTTTCAAAGAACATCTTTATTTCTACCTTCATTTTGTTATGTACCCAGTAGTCATTCAGGAGCAGGTTGTTCAGTTTCCATGTAGTTGAGCGGTTTTGAGTGAGATTCTTAATCCTGAGTTCTAGCTTGATTGCACTGTGATCTGAGAGACAGTTTGTTATAATTTCTGTTCTTTTACATTTATTGAGGAGAACTTTACTTCCAAATATATGGTCAATTTTGGAATAGGTGTGGTGTGGTGCTGAAAAAAATGTATATTCTGTTGATTTGGGGTGGAGAGTTCTGTAGATGTCTATTAGGTCTGCTTGGTGCAGAGCTGAGTTCAATTCCTGTGTATCCTTTTTGACATTCTGTCTCGTTGATCTGTCTAATGTTGACAGTGGGGTGTTAAAGTCTCCCATTATTAATGTGTGGGAGTCTAAGTCTCTTCGTAGGTCACTCAGGACTTGCTTTGTGAATTTTGGGGCTCCTGTATTGGGTGCATATATATTTAGGATAGTTAGCTCTTCTTATTGAATTAATCCCTTTACCATTATCTAATGGCCTTCTTTGTCTCTTTTGATCTTTGTTGGTTTAAAGTCTGTTTTATCAGAGACTAGGATTGCAACCCCTGCCTTTTTTTGTTTTCCATTTCCTTGGTAGATCTTCCTCCATCCTTTTATTTTGAGCCTATGTGTGTCTCTGCACGTGAGATGGGTTTCCTGAATACAGCACACTGCTGGGTCTTGAGTCTTTGTCCAATTTGCCAGTCTGTGTCTTTTAATTGGAGCATTTAGTCCATTTACATTTAAAGTTAATATTGTTATGTGTGAATCTGATCCTGTTATTATGATGTTAGCTGGTTATTTTGCTCTTTAGTTGATGCAGTCTCTTCCTAGTCTCGATGGTCTTTACATTTTGGTATGATTTTGCAGTGGCTGGTCCCAGTTGTGCCTTTCCATGTTTAGCGCTTCCTTCAGGAGCTCTTTTAGGGCAGGCCTGGTGGTGACAAAATCTCTCAGCATTTGCTTGTCTGTAAAGTATTTTATTTCTCCTTCAATTATGAAGCTTAGTTTGGCTGGATATGAAATTCTGGGTGGAAAATTCTTTTCTTTAAGAATGTTCAATTTTGGCTCCCACTCTCTTCTGGCTTGTAGGGTTTCTGCCGAGAGATCCGCTGTTAGTCTGATGGGCTTCCCTTTGATGGTAATCCGACCTTTCTCTCTGGCTGCCCTTAACATTTTTTCCTTCATTTCAACTTTGGTGAGTCTGACAATTATGTGTCTTGGAGTTGCTCTTCTCGAGGAGTACCTTTGTGGCATTCTCTGTATTTCCTGAATCTGAATGTTGGCCTGCCTTGCTAGATTGGGAAAGTTCTCCTGGATAATATCCTGCAGAGTGTCTTCCAGCTTGTTTCCATTCTCCCCGTCACTTTCAGGTACACCAATCAGACGTAGATTTGGTCTTTTCACATAGTCCCACATTTCTTGGAGGCTTTGCTAGTTTCTTTTTATTCTTTTTTCTCTAAACTTCCCTTCTCACTTCATTTCATTCATTTCATCTTCCAGAGCTGATACCCTTTTTTCCATTTGATCGCATCGGCTCCTGAGGCTTCTGCATTCTTCACGTAGTTCTCGAGCCTTGGTTTTTGGCTCCATCAGCTCCTTTAAGCATTTCTCTGTATTGGTTATTCTAGTTATACATTCTTCTAAATTTTTTTCAAAGTTTTCAACTTCTTTGCCTTTGGTTTGAATATCCTCCCATAGGTCGGAGTAATTTGATTTTCTGAAGCCTTCTTCTCTCAGCTCGTCAAAGTCATTCTCTGTCCAGCTTTGTTCCATTGCTGGTGAGGAACTGCGTTCCTTTGGAGGAGGAGAGGTACTCTGCTCTTTAGAGTTTCCAGTTTTTCTGCTCTGTTTTTTCCCCATCTTTGTGGTTTTATCTACTTTTGGTCTTTGATGATAATGATGTACAGATGGGTTTTTGGTGTGGATGTCCTTTCTGTTAGTTTTCCTTGTAACAGACAGGACCCTCAGCTGCAGGTCTGTTGGAGTAACTGGCCGGCCCTTTCAGGGGTCAGTCTGCGCCTGCTGGGGTGTGCCTCCCAGTTAGGCTACTCGGGGGTCAGGGGTCAGGGACCCACTTTAGGAGGCAGTCAGCCCATTCTCAGATCTCCAGTTGCATGCTGGGAAAACCACTGCTCTCCTCAAAGCTGTCAGACAGGGACATTTAAGTCTGCAGAGGTTACTGCTGTCTTTCTGTTTGTCTGTGAATTGCCCACAGATATGGAGCCTACAGAGGCAGGCAGGCCTCCTTGAGCTGTGGTGGGCTCCACCAAGTTCAAGCCTCCTGGCTGCTTTGTTTACCTAAGCGAGTCTGGGAAACGGCGGACGCCCCTCCCCCAGCCTCGCTGCTGACTTGCTGTTTGATCTCAGACTGCTGTGATAGCAATCAGCGAGACTCCATTTGCGTAGGACCCTCTGAGCCAGGTGTGCGCTATACTCTCCTGGGGCACCGTTTCCTAAGCCCATTGGAAAAGCACAGTATTTGGGTGGGAGTGGCCCGATTTTCCAGGTGCCCTCTGTCACCCCTGGAAAGAGAACTCCCTGACCCCTTGTGCTTCCCGAGTGAGGCAATGCCTCGCCACTGCTTCAGCTGGTGCACGGTGCAATCACCCACTGACCTGCGCCCACTGTCTGGCACTCCCTAGTGAGATGAACACGGTATCTCCGATGGAAATGCAGCAATCACCCGTCTTCTGCGTCGCTCGAGCTGGGAGCTGTTGACCAGAGCTGTTCCTATTTGGTCATCTTGGCTCCTCCCCCTATCTTCCGTCTAGTTTTTATGTGAAGATATTTCCTTTTCCAGCATAGGCCTCAAAGTGCTGAAATATCCACTTGCATATTCTACAAAAAGAGTGTTTCAAAACTGTTCTATCAAAAGGAAAGTTCAACTCCGTGAGTTGAATGCACTCATCACAAAGAAGTTTTTGAAAATGCTTTTGTCTAGTTTTTACGTGAGGATATTTCCTTTTCCAGCATAGACTTCAAAGCCCTCCAAATATCTACTTGCAGATACTACAAAAAGAGTGTTTCAAATCTTCTCTTTCAAAAGGAACGTTCAAGCCTGTGAGTTGAATGCATAGAGCACAGGGAAGTTTCTCTGAATGCTTCTGTCTAGTTTTTTTGTGAAGATATTCCTTTTTCCAGCATAGGCCACAAATCTCTCCAAATGTCCACTTGCGGATTCTATAAAAAGGGTGTTTCAAAACTGCTCTATCAAAAGGAAAGTTCTACTCTGTTAGTTTAATGCAGTCATCACAAAGAAGTCTCTGAGGATGCTTCCGTCTAGTTTTTATATGAAGATATTTCCTTTTTGAGCATAAGCCTCAAAGCCTTCCAAATATCCACTTGAAGATTCTACAAAAAGAGTGTTTCAAAACTGCTCAATCAAAAGGATGGTTCAACTCTGTGAATTGAATGCACTCATCACAAAGAAGTTTCTGAGAACACTTCCATTTAGATTTTATGTGTAGATATTTCCTTTTCCATCATAAGCCTCAAAGAGCTCCAAATATCCACTTTCAGATTCTACAAAAAGAGTGTTTCACAACTGTTCTATCAAAAGGAAGGTTCAACACTGTGAACTGAATGCATTCATCACAAAGAAGTTTCTGAGAAGGCCTCTGTCCAGTTTTTCAAAGCACTCCAAATATCCACTTGCAGTTTCTACAAAAAGAGTGTTTTAAATCTGCTCTTTCAAAAGGAAGGTTCAAGTCTGTGCGTTGAATGCATAAAGCAAAGGGAAGTTTCTGAGAATGCTTCCGTCTAGTTTTTATGTGAAGATATTCCCTTTTACACCACAGGCTTCAAATCGCTCCAAATATCCACTTGCAGATTCTACAAAAAGGGTGTTTCAAAACTGCACTATCAAAAGGAACGTCCTGCTCTGTTAGATGAATGCACGCATCACAAAGAAGTTTCAGAGAATGCTTCTGTCTACTTTTTATCTGAAGATATTTCCTTTTCCAAATTAGGCCTCAAAGCACACAAAATATCCACTTACGGATCTACAAAAAGTGTGTTTCAAAACTTCTCTGTCAAAAGGAATGTCCAAGTCTGTGAGTACAATGCACTCATCATAGAGATGTTTCTGAGAATGCTTCTGTATGGTTTTTAGGTGAAAATATCACCTTTTCCAGTGTAGGCCTCATAGCGCTCCAAATATCCACTTGCAGATTCTACAAAAAGAGTGTGTCAAAACTGCTCTATCAAAAGGAAGGTTTAAGTTTGTGAGTTGAATTCACTCATCAATAAGAACTTTGTGAGAATGCTTCTGCTTAGTTTTTATGAGAACATATTTCCATTTCCAGCATAGGCTTCAAAGCGCACCAATTATCCACTTTCAGATTCTATAAAGAGAGTGTTTCAAAACCGTTCTATCAAAAGGAAGGTTCACCTCTGTGAATTGAATGCACTCATCATAGAGAAGTTTCTGAGAATGCTTCTGTCTAGTTTTTATGTGAAGATATTTCCTTTTCCAGCATTGGCGTCAAAACACTCCAAATATCCACTTGCAGATTCTACAAAAAGAGTGTTACAAAACTGTTCTATCAAAAGGAAGTTTCAACTCTGTGAGTTCAATGCACTCATCACAAAGAAGTTTCTGAGAATGCTTCTGTCTAGCTTTTAGGTGAAGATATTTCCTTTTCCAGCATAGACCTCAAAATGCTCCAAATATCCACTTGCAGATTCTACAAAAAGACTGCTTCAAAACTGTTCTATCAAAAGGAAAGTTCAACTCGGTGAGTTAAGTGCACTCATCACAAAGAAACTTCTGAGAATGCTTTTGTCTAATTTTTCTGTGAGGATATTACCTTTTCCATCATAGGCCTCAAAGCGCTCCAAATATGCACTTGCAGTTTCTACTAAAAGAGTGTTTCAAAACTGTTCTTTCAAAAAGAAGGTTCAAGAGTGTGAGTTGAATGCACAAAGCGCAGGGAAGTTTCTCAGAATGCTTCTGTCTAGTTTTTATATGAAGATATTCCTTTTCCCAGCATAGGCCACAAATCTCTCAAAATGTCCACATGCAGATTCTCTAAAAAGTGTGTTTCAAAACTGCTCTATCAAAAAGAAGGTTCTACTCTTTGAGTTGAAATCATAAAACCAGAGAAGTTTCTGAGAATTCTTCTCTCTAGTTTTTATGTGTAGATATTCCCTTTTCCAGCACTGGCCTCAAAGATTCAAAAATATCCACGTGCAGATTCTAAAAAATGCGTGTTTCATAACTGCTCTTTCAACAGGAAGGTTGAACTCTGTGAGTTGAATACACACATCACAAAGAAGTTTCTGAGAATGCTTCTGTCTTGTTTTTATATGAAGGTATTTCCTTTTCCAGCATAGGCCTCAAAGCGCTCCAAATATCCACTTGCAGGTACTACGAAAACAGTGTTTCAAAAGTGCTCAATCAAAAGGAAGGTTCAAGTCTGTGTATTGAATTCCTAAAGCACACGGAAGTTTCTGAGTATGCTTCTGTCCAGTTTTTATGTGAAGATATTCCCTTTTCCAGCCTAGGCCTCAAAGTGCTAAAATTATCCACCTGCAGATTCTACAAAATGGTGTTTCAAAACTGCTTTATCAAAAGGAAGTTTCAAGTCTGTGAGTTGAAGACACACATCACAAAGATGTTTTTCAGAATGCTTCAATATAGTTTTTATGTGAAGTTATTTCTTACTGCAGCATAGGCCTCAAGTGCTCCAAATATCCACTTGCAGATTCCACAAAAAGATTGTTTCCAAACTGTTCTATCAAAAGGAAGTTTCAACCCTCTGAGTTGGATGCACTCATCACAAAGTTGTTTCTCAGAAGGCTTCTGTCTAGTTTTCAGGTGAAGATATTTCCTTTTCCAGCATAGGCCTCAAAGCCCTCAAAACATCCACTTGCAGATTCTACAAAAAGTGTGTTTCAATACTAGTCTATCAAAAGGAAGGTTCAACTCTGTTGGTTGAATGCACTGATCCCACAGAAGTTTCTGAAAATGTTTCTGTCTAGTTTTTAGTTGAAGATATTTCCTTTTTCATCATAGGCCTCAAATCGCTCAAAATATCCAATTGCAGATTCTACAAAAAGAGTGTTTCAAAACTGCTCTATCTAAAGGAAGGTTCAAGACTGTGAGTTGAATGCATAAAGCACAGGGAAGTCTCTGAGAATGCTTCTGTCTAGTTCTTATGTTCAGATATTCCCTTTTTGCAGCATAGGCCTCAAATCGCTCCAAATATACACTTGCAAATTCTACAAACAGAGTGTTTGAAAACTGTTCTATCAAAAGGAAAGTTCAACCCTGTGAGTTGAATGCACTCATCACAAAGAAATTTCTGAGAATGCTTCTGTCTAGTTTTTATGTGTAGATATTTCCTTTTCCAGCATAGACCTCAAAATGCTCCAAATATCCACTTGCAGATTCTACAAAAAGACTGTTTCAAAACTGTTCTATCAAAAGGAAAGTTCAACTCAGTGAGTTAAATGCACACATCACAAAGAAATTTCTGAGAATGCTTTTGTCTAATTTTTCTGTGAGGATATTTCCTTTTCCATCATAGGCCTCAAAGCACTCCAAATATGCACTTGCAGTTTCTACAAAAAGAGTGTTTCAAATCTGCTCTTTCAAAAAGAAGGTTCAAGAATGTGAATTGAATGCAAAAAGCGCAGGGAAGTTTCTCAGAATGCTTCTGTCTAGTTTTTATATGAAGATATTCCTTTTTCCAGCATAGGCCTCAATGAGCTCCAAATAATCTCTTATAGATTCTTCAAAGAAAGTGTTTCATAAATGACTCATCACAGAGAAGTTTCTGAGAATGCTTCCGTCTAGGTATTATGTGAAGATATTTCTTTTTCCAGCATAGGTCCCAATGCGCTCCAAATATCCACTTGCAGATTCTAAAAAAAGAGTGATTCAAAACTGTTCTATCAAAGGAAAGGTTCAACTCTGTGAGTTGAATGCATTCATCCCAAAGAAGTTTCGGAGAATGCTTTTGTCTTGTTTTTATGTGAGGATATTTCCTTTTCCAGCATAGGCCTCAAAGCGCTCCAAATATCCACTTGCAGTTTCTACAAAAAGAGTGTTTAAAATCTGCTCTTTGAAAAGGAAGTTTCAAGTTTGTGAGTTGACTGCATAAAGCACAGGGAAGTTTCTGAGAATGCTTCTATCTAGTTTATATGTGAAGATATCCCCTTTTTCACCGTAGGCCTCAAATCGCTGTAAATATCCACTTGCAGAGTCTACAAAAACGGTGTTTCAAAGCTGCTCTACCAAGAAGAAGGTTCAAGCCTGTGAATTGAATGCATAAGGCACAAGGAAGTCTCTGAGAATGCTTCTGTCTGGTTCTTATGTTCAGATATTCCCTTTTTGCCGCCTAGGCTTCAAATCGCTCCAAATATCCACTTGCAAATTCTACAAAGAGAGTGTTTCAAAACTGTTCTATCAAAAGAAAAGTTCAACCCTGTGAGTTGAATGCACTCATCACAAAGAAATTTCTGAGAATGCTTCTGTCTAATTTTTATGTGAAGATATTCCCTTTTCCAGAATAGACCTCAAATTGCTCCAAATACCCACTTGTAGATTCTATAAAAAGAGTGTTTCAAAACTGCTCTTTCAAAGGGAATGTTCAAGTCTCAGAGTTCAATGCACTCATCACAAAAATGTTTCTGAGAATGATTCTGCTTAGTTTTTATGGGAAGATATTCCCTTTTCCATCGTAGGCCTCAATGCGCTCCAAATAATCTATAGTAGATTCTACAAAGAGAGTGATTCAAAACTGTTCTACCAAAAGGAAGGTTGAACTCAGTGAGCTGAATGCACTCATCACAGAGAAGTGTCTGACAATGCTTCTGTCTAATTTTTATGTGAAGATATTTCCTTTTCTAGCATAGGTCTCAAAGCACTCCAAATATCCAATTGCAGATTCTACAAAAAGAGTGTTTCAAAACTGCTCTATCAAAAGGAATGTTCAAGTCTCTGAGTTGAATGCACTCATCACAAAAATGTTTCTGAGAATGATTCTGCTTAGTTTTTATGGGAAGATATTCCCTTTTTCATCATAGGCCTAAATGAGCTCCAAATAATCTATTGTAGATTCTAGAAAGAGAGTGATTCAAAACTGTTCTACCAATAGGAAGGTTGAACTCTCTGAGTTGAATGCACTCATCACAGAGAAGTGTCTGAGAATGCTTCTGTCTAATTTTTATGTGAAGATATTTCCTTTTCCAGTGTTGGCCCCCTAACACTCCATATATCCACTTGCACATTCTAGAAAAAGAGTGTTTCAAAACTGCTCTACCAAAAGGAAGGATCAACTCGGTGAGTTGAATGCACACATCAGAAAAAGTTTCTGAGAATGCTTCTGTCTAGTTTTTATGTGAAGATAATTCCTTTTCCAGCATAGGCCTCAAAGCACTACAAATAAACACTTGCAGAATCTCCAAAAAGAGTGTTTCAAAACTGTTCTATCAAAAGGAAGGTTCAACTCTGTGAGTAGAATGCACTCATCACAAAGAAGTTTCTGAGAATGCTTCAGTCTACTTTTTATGGGAAGAAATTTCCTTCTCCAACATAGGCCTCAAAGCGCTCAAATACCCACTTGCAGATTCTACAAAAAGAGTGTTTCAAAACTGTTCTTTCAAAGGATGGTTCAATTCTGTGAGTAGAATGCACTCATCACAAAGAAGTTTCTGAGAATGCTTCGATCTAGTTTTTATGGGATGATATTTCCTTTTCCAATGTAGGCCTCAAAGCGCTTCAAATAAATACTTGTAGATTCTTCAAAAAGAGTGTTTCCAAACTGTTCTATCAAAAGAAAGGCTCAACTCTGTGAGTAGAATGCAACAGAATGGAATGGATTGGAATCTCCAATAAACTCTACACTATTTTTGTAGAATCTGCAAGTGTTTATTTAGAGCTCTTTGAGGCCTATGTTGGTAAAGGAGTGTTTCAAAACTGCGCTTTCAAAAGGAAGGTTCCTCTCTGTGACTTGAATGCATAAAGCACAGGGAAGTTTCTGAGAATGCCTCCGTCTAGTTTTTATGTGAAGTTATTTCCTTTTCCAGTGTTGGCCTCCTAACACTCCATATATCAACTTGCAGATCCTACAGAAAGAGTGTTTCAAAGCAGCTATATCAAAAGGAAGCTTCAACTCTGTCAGTTGAATGCGCACATCACAAAGAAGTTTATGAGAATGCGTCTGTCTAGTTTTCAGGTGAAGATATTTCATTTTCCAGCAAAGGCATCAAAATGCTCAAAATATCCACTTGCAGATTCTACAAAAGGACTGTTTTCAAAACTGCTATTTCAAAAGGAAAGTTAAAGTCTGTGAGTTGAATGCACTCATCACAAAGAAGTTTCTGAGAATGCTTCTGTCTAGTTTTTATGGGAAGATATTTCGTTTTCCAGCATAGGCCTCAAATCCCTCAAAACATCCACTAGCAAATACTACAAAAAGAGTGTTTCAAAACTGCGCTTTCAAAAGGAAGGTTCCTCTCTGTGACTTGAATGCATAAAGCACAGGGAAGTTTCTGAGAATGCTTCTATCAATTTTTTATGTGAAGATATTTCCTTTTCCAGCAGAGGCCTCAAAGCGCTCCATATATCCACCTGCAGATTTTACAAAAAGGCTGTTTCCAAACTGCTCTACCAAAAGGCAGCTTCAACTCTGTGAGTTGAATGCACACATCACAAAGAAGTTTCTGAGAATGCTTCTGGGTAGTTTTCAGGTAAAGATATTTCATTTCCCAACAAAGGTCTCAAAACGCTCATAATATCCACTTGCAGATACTACAAAAAGTGTGTTTCAAAACTCCTCTTTTAAAATGAAGGTTCAAGTCTGTGAGTTGAATGCACTCATCACAAAGAAGTTTCTGAGAATGTTTCTGTCTAGTTTTTAGGGGAAGATATTTCGTTTTCCAGCATACGCCTCAAATCGCTGCAAACAGCCACTAGCAAATTCTACAAAAAGAGTGTTTCAAAACTGCGCTTTCAAAAGGAAGGTTCCACTCTGTGTCTTGAATGCATAAACCACAGGGAAGTTTCTGAGAATGCTTCCGTCTAGTTTTTATGTGAAGATATTTCCTTTTCCAGTGTTGGCCTCTTAGCACTCCAAATATCCACTTGCAGATTCTACTGAAAGAGTGTTTCAAAACAGCTATATCAAAAGGAAGCTTCAACTCTGTGAGTTGAATGCGCACATCACAAAAAAGTTTCTGAGAATGCTTCTATCTAGTTTTTAGGTGAAGATGTTTCCTTTTCCAGCATAGGCTTCAAAGCGCTCCAAATATCCAATTGCAGCCTCCAGAAAAAGAGTGTTTGAAAACTTTTTTATCAAAAGGAAGGTTCAACTCTGTGAGTGGAATGCACACATCACAAAGAAGT
Source organism: Pongo abelii (assembly GCF_028885655.2). Taxonomy (NCBI): domain Eukaryota; kingdom Metazoa; phylum Chordata; class Mammalia; order Primates; family Hominidae; genus Pongo; species Pongo abelii. The sequence goes on from NC_072002.2 coordinate 8,827,605, forward strand.
TTCTGAGAATGGTTCTATCTAGTTTTCATCTGAATGTGTTTCCATTTCCACTAGATGCCACAATCGCACTAAATATACACTTGCAGTTTCCACAAGAAGAGTATTGCAAAGCTGCTCTACGAAAAGGAAGGTTCAACTCCGTGAGTTCAATCCAAAAATGACAAAGAAGTTTCTGAGAATCCTTCTGTCTAAGGTTTATGTGGAGATATTTCTTTTTGCAGCATAGTTCTCAAATCGCTCCAAATATCCACTTGCAGATTTTACAAAAAGGCTGTTTCAAAACTAATCTATCAAAAGGCAGCTTCAACCCCGTGAGTTGAATGCACACAGCACAAAGAAGTTTCTCAGAATACTTCTGTCTAGTTTTTATGGGAGGATATTTCATTTTCCAGCATAGGCCTCAAATCGCTCCAAACATCCCCTAGCAAATTCTACAAAAAGAGTGTTTCAAAACTGCGCTTTCAAAAGGAAGGTTCCTCTCTGTGACTTGAATGCATAAAGCACACGGAAGTTTCTGAGAATGCTTCCGTCTAGTTTTTATGTGAAGATGCCTCCTTTTCCAGTGTTGGCTTCTAAACACTCCAATTATGCACTTGAAGATTTTACTAAAAGAGTGTTTCAAAACAGCTATATCAAAAGGAAGCTTCAACTCTGTGAGTTGAATGTGCACATCACAGGCATGTTTCTGAGAATGCTTCTATCTGGTTTTTATGTGAATATATTTCCTTTTCCAGCATAGGCCTCAAAGTGTTCCAAATGTTGACTTGCAGATTCTACGAAAAGTGATTTTCAAAACTTTTCTATCAAAAGGAAGGTTCAGCTATGCGGGTTGAATGCAGGAAGCACAGGGAAGTTTCTGAGAATGCTTCTGTCTAGCTTTTATGTGAAGATATTTCCTTTTCCAGTGTTCGCCTCTTAGCACTCCAAATATCCACTTGCAGATGCTACTAAAACAGTGTTTCAAAACTGTTCTATCAAAAGGAACGTTCAACTCTGTGAGTTGAATGCACTCATCATGAAGAAGTTTCTGAGAATGCTTCTGCCTAGTTTTTATGTGATGATATTTCCTTTTCCAGCATTGCCATAAAAACTCTTCAAATATCCACTTACAGATGTTACTAAAAGAGTGTGTCAAAACTGCTCTATCAAAAGGAAATTTCAAGTGTGTGAGTTGAGTGCACTCATCACACAGAAGTTTCTGAGAATGCTTCTGTCTCGTTTTTATGTGAAGATATTTCATTTTCCATCATAGGCCTCAAAGCGCTCCAAATAAACACTTGCAGATTCTACAAAAGGAGTGTTTCAAAACTGTTCTATCAAAAGTAAGGTTCAAGTCTGTGAGTTGAATGCACTCATCCACAGAAGTTCCTGAGAATGCTTCTGTCTAGGAATCCTGTGAAGATATTTCCTTTTGCAGCGTAGGCCCCAAATAGCTCCAAATATCCACTTGCAGATTTTACAAAAAGGCTGTTTCCGAACTGCTCTATCAAAAGTCAGGTTCAACTCTGTGAGTTGAATGCATACATCACAAAGTAGTTTCTGAGAATGCTTCTGTGTAGTTTTCAGGTGAAGATATTTCATTTCCCAGCAAAGGCCTCAAAACACTCCAAGTATCCACTTGCAGATTCTACAAAAACAGTGTTTCAAAACTGCTCTTTCAAAATGAAGGTTCAAGTCTGTGAGTTGAATACACACAGTGCAAAGAAGTTTCTGAGAATGCTTCTGTCTAGTTTTTATGGGAAGATATTTCGTTTTCCAGCATAGGCCTCGAAACGCTCCAAATATCCACTTGCAGATTCTACAAAAAGAGTGTTTCAAAACTGCTCTATCAAAAGGAAATTACAAGTGCGTGAGTTGAATGCACTCATCACACAGAAGTTTCTGAGAATGCTTCTCTCTCGTTTCTATGTGAAGATATTTCCTTTTCCAGCATAGGCCTCAAAGCGCTCCAAATATCCCCTTGCAGATTCTACGAAAAGAGTTTTACAAAACTGTTCTATCCATAGGAAGTTTCAACTATGTGAGTTGAATGCAGAAAGCACAGGGAAGTCTCTGAGAATGCTTCTGTCTAGTTTTTATGTGAAGATATTTCCTTTTCCAACATACGCCTCAAAGCCCTCCAAATAAACAGTTGCAGATCCTACAAAAGGAGTGTTTCAAAACTGTTCTATCATAAGTAACGTTCAACTCTGTGAGTTGAATGCACTCTTCACGAAGAAGTTTCTAAGAATGCTTCTGTCTAGTTTTTATGTGTTGATATTTCGTTTTCCAGCATTGGCATAAATACCCTCAAAATATCAACATTCAGATGCTACTAAAAGAGTGCTTCAAAACTGCTCTATCAAAAGGAAGGTTCAACTCTGTGAGTTGAATGCACGCATCAGACAGAAGTTTCTGAGAATGCTTCTGTCTCGTTTTTATGTGAAGACATGTCCTTTTCCATCATAGGCCTCAAAGCGCTCAAAATAAACACTTGCAGATTCTTCAAAAAGAGTGTTTCAAAACTGGTGTATCAAAACTAACCTTCAAGTCCGTGAGTTGAATGCACTCATCACACAGAAGTTTCTGAGAATGCTTCTGTCTAGGGTTTATGTGGAGATATTTCTTTTTGCAGCATAGGTCTCAAATCGCTCCAAATATCCACTTGCAGATTTTTCAAAAAGTCTGTTTCGAAACTACTCTATCAAAAGTAAGGTTCAACTCTGTGAGTTGAATTTACACAGCACAAAGAAGTTTCTGAGAATGCTTCTGTCTAGTTTTTATGGGAAGATAATTGGTTTTCCAGCATTGGCCTCAAATCGCTCCAAACATCCACTAGCACATTCTACAAAAAGAGTGTTTCAAAACTGCGCTTTCAAAAGGAAGGTTCCTCTCTGGGACTTGAATGCATACAGCACAGGGAAGTTTCTGAGAATGCTTCCGTCTAGTTTTTATGTCAAGATATTTCCCTTTCCAACATAGGCTTCAAAGCCCTCCAAATGTCCACTTGCAGAATCCACGAAAAGAGTGTTTCAAAACTGATCTATCAAAAGGAAGGTTCAACTCTGTGAGTAGAATGCACACATCACAAAGAAGTTTCTGAGAATGCTTCTATCTAGTTTTTATGTGAAGATATTTCCTTTTCCAGCATAGGCTTCAAAGCATTCCAAATGTCGACTTGCAGATTCTACGAAAAGAGCTTTTCAAAACTGTTCTATCAAAAGGAAGGTTCAACTCTATGAGTTGAATGCAGAAACCACAGGGAAGTCTCTGAGAATGCTTCTGTCTAATTTTATGTGAAGATATTTCCTTTTCCAACATAGGCCTCAAAGTGCTCCAAATAAACAGTTGCAGAACCTACAAAAGGAGTGTTTCAAACTGTTCTACCGAAAGGAACGTTCAACTCTGTGAGTTGAATGCACTCATCACGAAGAAGTTTCTGAGAATGCTTCTGCCTAGTTTTTATGTGATGATATTTTGTTTTCCAGCCTTGGCATAAAAGCCCTCCAAATATCGACTTACAGATGCTACTAAAAGAGTGTTTCAAAACTGCTCTATCAAAAGGAAAGTTCAAGAGTGTGAGGTGAATGCACTCATCACAGAGAAGGTTCTGAGAATGCTTCTATCTCATTTTTATGGGAAGATATTTCCTTTTCCATCATAGGACTCAAAGCGCTCCAAATAAGCACTTGCAAATCCTACAAAAGGAGTGTTTCAAAACTGTTCTATCAAAAGAAAGGTTCAAGTCCGTAAGTTGAATGCACTCATCACACAGTAGTTCCTGAGAATGCTTCTATCTAGGGTTTCTGTGAAGATATTTCGTTTTGCAGCATAGGCCTCAAGTCGCTCCAAATATCCACTTGCAGATTTTACAAAACGCTGTTTCCAAACTGCTCTATCAAAAGGCAGGTTCAACTCTGTGAGTTGAATGCACACATCACAAAGAAGTTTCTGAGAATGCTTCTGTGCAGTTTTCAGGTGAAGATATTTCATTTCCCAGCAAAGACCTCAAAACGCTCAAAATATCCACTTGCAGATTCTACAAAAAGAGTGTTTCAAAACTGCTCTTTCAAAATGAAGGTTCATGTGTGTGAGTTGAATGCGCTCATCCAAGGAAGTTTCTGAGAATGCTTCTCTCTAGTTTTTATGGGAAGATATTTCGTTTTCCAGCATAGGCCTCGAATCGCTCCAAACACACACTAGCAAATTCTACAAAAAGAGTGTTTCAAAACTGCGCTTTCATAAGGAAGGTTCCTCTCTGTGACTTGAATGCAAAAAGCACAGGGAAGTTTCTGAGAATTCTTCCTTCTAGTTTTTATGTGAAGATATTTCCTTTTCCAGCGTTGGCCTCATATCATTCCAAATATCCACTTGAAGATCCTACTAAAAGAGTGTTTCAAAACAGTTATATCAAAAGGAAGCTTCAACTCTGTGAGTTGAATGTGCACGTCACAAAGAAGTTTCTGAGAATGCTTCTATCCATCTTTTATGTGAAGATATTTCCTTTTCCAGCTTAGGACTCAAAGCGTTCCAAATGTCAACTTGCAGATTCTAAGAAAAGAGTTTTTCAAAACTGTTCTATCAAAAGGAAGGTTCAGCTATGCGAGCTGAATGCAGAAAGCACCGGGAAGTTTCTGAGAATGCTTCTCTCTAGTTTTTATGCGAAGATATTTCCTTTTCCAACATAGGCCTCAAAGCGCTCCAAATAAACAGTTGCAGATCCTACAAAAGGAGTGTTTCAAAACTCTTCTATCAAAAGGAAGGTTCAACTCTGTGAGTTGAATGCACTCATCATGAAGAAGTTTCTGAGAATGCTTCTGCCTAGTTATTCTGTGATGATATTTCGTTTTCCAGCATTGGCATAAATGCCCTCCAAATATCCACTTACAGGTGTTACTAAAAGAGTATTTCAAAACTGCTCTATCAAAAGGAAAGTTCAAGTGTGTGAGTTGAATGCACTCATCACACAGAAGTTTCTGAGAATGCTTCTGTCCAGTTTTTATTGTGAAGAAATTTGCTTTTCCATCCTATGCCTCAAAGCGCTCCAAATAAACACTTGCAGATTCTACAAAAGGAGTGTTTCGAAGCTATTCTATCAAAAGGAAGGTTCAAGTCCATGAGTTGAAAGCACTCATCAAGCAGAAGTTCTTGAGAATGCTTCTGTCTAGGGTTTCTGTGAAGATATTTCCTTTTGCAGAATAGGCCTCAAATCGCTCCAATATCCACTTGCAGATTTTACAAAAAGGCTGTTTCCAAACTGCTCTATCAAAAGGCAGGTTCAACTCTGTGAGTTGAATGCACACATCACAAAGAAATTTCTGAGAATGCTTCTGTGTAATTTTCACGTGAAGATATTTCATTTCCCAGCAAAGTTCTCAAAACACTCCAAATATCCACTTGCAGATTCTACAAAAAGAGTGTATCAAAACTGCTTTTTCAAAATGAAGGTTCAAGTCTGTGAGTTGAATGCACACAGCACAAAGAAGTTTCTGAGAATGCTTCTGTCTAGTTTTTATGGGAAGATATTTCGTTTTCCAGCATAGGCCTCAAATCGCTCCAAACATCCTCTAGCAAATTCTACAAAAAGAGTGTTTGAAAACTGCGCTTTCAAAGGGAAGGATCCGCTCTGTGACTTGAATGCATAAAGCACAGGGAAGTTTCTGAGAATGCTTCCTTCTAGTTTTTATGTGAAGATATTTCCTTTTCCAGTGTTGGCCTCTTAGCACTCCAAATATCCACTTGAAGATTCTACTAAAAGAGTGTTTCAAAACAGCTATATCAAAAGGAAGCTTCAACTCTGTGAGTTCAATCGGTACATCACAGAGAAGTTTCTGAGAATGCTTCTATCCAGTTTTTATGTGAAGATATTTCCCTTTCCAGCATAGGCTTCAAAGCCCTCCAAATGTCCACTTGCAGAATCCAGGAAAAGAGTGTTTCAAAACTGATCTATCAAAAGGAAGGTTCAACTCTGTGAGTAGAATGCACACATCACAAAGAAGTTTCTGAGAATGTTTCTATCTAGTTTTCATCTGAATGTGTTTCCTTTTCCACTAGAAGCCGCAATCGCACCAAATATCCACTTGCAGTTTCCACAACAAGAGTATTGCAGTCTATGAAAAGAAAGGGTCAACTCTGTGAGTTCAATCCCCAAATGACAAAGAAGTTTCTGAGAATGCTTCTGTCTAGGTTTTATTTGGAGACATTTCTTTTTGCAGCATAGTTCTCAAATCGCTCCAAATAACCACTTGCAGATTTTACAAAAAGGCTGTTTCCAAACTGCTCTATCAAAAGGCAGGTTCAACTCTGTGCATTGAATGCACACATCACAAAGAACTTTCTGAGAATGTTTCTGTGTAGTTTTCAGGTGAAGATATTTCATTTCCCAGCAAAGGCCTCAAAACGCTCAAAATATCCACTTGCAGATTCTACAAAAAGAGTGTTTCAAAACTGCTCTTTCAAAATGAAGGTTCAAGTCTGTGAGTTGAATGCACTCATCACTAAGAAGGTTCTGAGAATGCTTCTCTCTAGTTTTTATGGGAAGATATTTCGTTTTCCAGCATAGGCCTCAAATCGCTCCAAACATCCACTAACAAATTCTACAAAAAGAGTGTTTCAAAACTGCGCTTTCAAAAGGAAGGTTCCTGTCTGTGACTTGAAAGCATAAAGCACAGGGAAGTTTCTGAGAATGCTTCCGTCTACTTTTTATGTGAAGATATTTCCTTTTCCAGTGTTGGCCTCTTAGCACTCCAAATATCCACTTGCAGATTCTACTGAAAGAGTGTTTCAAAACAGCTATATCAAAAGCAAGCTTCAACTCTCTGAGTAGAATGCACACATCACAAAGAAGTTTCTGAGAACGGTTCTATCTAGTTTTCATCTGAATGTATTTGCTTTTCCACTAGATGCAGCAATCGCACCAAATATCCACTTGCAGTTTCCACAACAAGAGTGTTGCAGAACTGCTCTATGAAAAGGAAGGTTCAACTCTGTGAGTTCGATCCCCAAATGACAAATGAGTTTCTGATAATGCTTCTGTCTAGGGTTTATGTGGAGATATTTCTTTGTGCAGCATAGGTCTCAAATCGCTCCAAATATACGCTTGCAGATTTTACAAAAAGGCTGTCTCCAAACTATACTATCAAAAGGCAGGTTCAACTCTGTGAGTTGAATGCACACAGCACAGAGAAGTTTCTGAGAATGTTTCTGTCTAGTTTTTATGGGAAGATATTTCGTTTTCCAGCATAGGCCTCAAATCGCTCCAAACATCCACTAGCAAATTCTACAAAAAGAGTGTTTCACAACTGCGCTTTCATAAGGAAGGTTCCTCTCTGTGTCTTGAATGCATAAAGCACAGGGAAGTTTCTCAGAATGCTTCCATCTAGTTTTTATGTGACGATATTTCCTTTTCCAGTGTTGGCCTCTTAACACTCCAAATATCCACTTGAAGATTCTACTAAAAGAGTGTTTCAAAACAGCTATATCAAAAAGAATCTTCAACTCTGTGAGTTGAATGTGTACATCACAAAGAAGTTTCTGGGAATGCTTCTATCTAGTTTTTATGTGAATATATTTCCTTTTCCAGCATAGGCCTCGAAGCATTCCAAATGTCGACTTGCAGATTCTACGAAAAGAGATTTTCAAAACTGTTCTATCAAAAGGAAGGTTCAACTATGTTCATTGAATGTAGAAAGCACAGGGAAGTTTCTGAGAATGCTTCTGTCTAGTTTTTATGTGAAAATATTTCCTTTTCCAACATAGGCATCAAAGCGCTCCAAATGAACAGTTGCAGATCCTACAAAAGGAGTGCTTCAAAACTGTTCTATCAAAAGGAACGTTCAACTCTGTGAGTTGAATGCACTCATTACGAAGAAGTTTCTGAGAATGCTTCTGCCTAGTTTTTATGTGATGATATTTCGTTTTCCATCATTGGCATAAAAACCCTCCAAACATCCACTTACAGATGCTACTAAAAGAGTGTTTCAAAACTGCTCTATCAAAAGGAAAGTTCAAGTGTGTGAGTTGAATGCACTCATCACACATAAGTTTCTGAGAATGCTTCTGTCTCGTTTTTATGTGAAGATATTTCCTTTTCCATCATAGGCCTCAAAGTGCTCCAAATAAACACTTGCAGATTCTACAAATGGAGTGTTTCAAAACTGCTCTATCAAAAGGAAGGTTCAAGTCCGTGAGTTGAATGCAGACATCACACAGAAGTTCCTGAGAATGCTTCTTTCTAGGGTTTCTGTGAAGATATTTCCTTTTGCAGCATAGGCCACAAATCACTTCAATTATCCACTTCCAGATTTTACAAAAAGGCTGTTTCCAAACTGCTCTATCAAAAGGCAGGTTCAAATCTGTGAGTTGAATGCACACATCACAAAGAAGTTTCTGAGAATGCTTCTGTGTAGTTTTCAGGTGAAGATATTTCATTTCCCAGCAAAGGCCTCAAAACGCTCAAAATATCCACTTGCAGATTCTACAAAAAGAGTGTTTTAAAGCTGCACTTTCAAAATGAAGGTTCAAGTCTGTGAGTTGATTGCACTGACCACAAAGAAGTTTCTGAGAATGCTTCTGTCTAGTTTTTATGGGAAGATATTTCGATTTCCAGCATAGGCCTCAAATCGCTCCAAACATCCCCTAGCAAATTCTACAAAAAGAGGGTTTCAAAACTGCGCTTTCAAAAGGAAGGTTCCTCTCTGTGACATGAATGCATAAAGCACAGGGAGTTTCTGAGAATGCTTCCATCTAGTTTTTATGTGAAGATATTTCCTCTTCCAGTGTTGGCCTCTTAACACTCCAAATATCCACTTGCAGATTCTACTGAAAGAGTTTTTCAAAACAGCTGTATCAAAAGAAAGCTACAACTCTGTGAGTTGAATGCGCACATCACAAAGAAGTTTCTGTGAATGCTTCTGTCTAGTTTTCAGGTGAAGATATTTCATTTCCCAGCAAAGGCCTCAAAACGCTCAAAATATCCACTTGCAGATTCTACAAAAGGAGAGTTTTCAAAACTGCTCTTTCAAAACGAATGTTAAAGTCTGTGAGCTGAATGCACTCATCACAAAGAAGTTTCTGAGAATGCTTCCATCTAGTTTTTATGTGAAGATGTTTCTTTTTTCAGCATAGGCTTCAAAGCGCTCCAAATATCCACTAGCAAACTCTGCAAAAAGAGTGTTTCAAAACTGTTCTATCAAAAGGAAAGTTCAACTCTGTGAGTAGAATGCACACATCACAAAGAAGTTTCTCAGAACGGTTCTATCTACATTTATCTGAATGTATTTACTTCTCCACTAGAAGACGCAATTGCACCAAATATCCACTTGCAGTTTCTATAACAAGAGTGTTGCAGAACTGCTCCATGAAAACAAAGGTTCAACTCTGGGAGTTCAATCTCCAAATGACACAGAAGTTTCTGAGAACGCTTCTGTCTAGAAAATATCTTCATAAAAATAATTCTTTGGGATGAGAGTATTCCACATTCCATTCCATTCCATTCCATTCCATTCCATTCCATTCTATTCCATTCCATTCCACATACCATTACAATCCATTCCAGTCCACATTCCATTCCATTCAAAATACCATTCCACATTCCATTCCACATCACATTCCACGTCCCATTCCATGTTCCATTCCACATTCCTTTCCACGTTCCATTCCACGTTCCATTCCATTCCACGTTCCATACCACGTTCCTTTCCACACTTCCTTCCACGTTCCATTCCACGTTCCATTCCATTCCATTCCACATTCCATTCCATTCCATTCCACATTCCATTACACATTTCATTCCATTCCATTCCTCATTCCATTCCACATTCAATTCCATTCCTTTCCACATTCCATTCCACATTCCGTTCCATTCCATTCCACATTGCATTCCATTCCATTCCATTGCACATTCCATTCCACATTCCCTTCCATTCCATTTCACATTCAATTCCATTTCACATTCCATTCCATTCCACATTAAATTACACAATCCATTTCCTTCAATTTGACATTCTTTTCCATTTCATTCCACATTCCATTCCGCATTCCATTCCATTCCATTCCACATTCCATTCCACATTCCATTCCATTCCACATTCCATTCCATTGCATTCCACGATCGATTCTAATCCATTCCACTTTCCATTCCACGTTCCATTCCAAGTTCCATTCCACGTTCTATTCCACATTCCATTCCATTCCATTCCACGTTCCATTCCACATTCCATTCCATTCCATTCCACATTTAATTCCATTCCATTCCATTCCACTCCATTCCATTCCACATTCCATTCCACATTTCTTCCATTCCATTCCATTGCACATTCCATTCCATTCCATTCCACATTCCATTCCATTCCATTTCACATACCATAACATTTCATTCCGTTCCACATTCTATTCCATTCTACATTCCTTTCCATTCCACATTCCATTCCATTCCATTCCACATTCCATTCCACGTTCCATGCCATTTCATTCCACTTTCAATTCCACCTTCCATTCCACTTTCCATTCCACGTTGCATTCCATTTTCCAATCCATTCCTTTCCACATTCCATTCCACTCCATTCCATGTTGCATTCCACATTCAATTCCATGATCCATTCCATTCCATTCCATGTTCCATTCCATTCCATTCCACGTTCCATTCCACATTCCATTGCATTCCATTAGAAGTTCCATTCCACACTCCATTCCACATTCCATTCCACATTCCATTCCGTTCCATTCCACATTCCATTCCACAATCCATTCCACATTCCATTCCACTTTCCATTCCCCATTCCATTAATGTCCATTCCACATTCCATTCCACATTCCTCTCCATTCCATTCCACAAGCCATTCCATTCCATTCCATTCCATTCCACGTTCCCTTACACATACCATTCCATTCTATTCGACGTTCCATTCCACCTTCCATTCCACATTCAATTCCATTCCATTCCACGTTCCATTCCACACTCAATTCCACATTCCATTCCACATTCCATTCCGATTCATTCCACATTCCATTCCACATTCAATTCAATTCCATTCCACTTTCTATTCCACATTGAATTCCACATTCCTTTCCACATTACACTCCATTCCATTCCACATTCCATTCCACATTCCATTCCAATCTGTTCCACATTCCTCTGCATTCCGCTCCACATTCCATTCAACATACCCTTCCATTCATATCCACATTCTATTCCAAGTTCTATTCCATTCAATTCCACGATCCATTCCACCTTTCATTCCACATTCCATTCCACATTCCACTCCACATTCCATTGCGTTCCATTCCACAATCCATTCCACAATCCATTCCACATTCCAATCCATTACATTTCACATTCCTTTCTTCATTCCATTCCATTCCATCTCAAATTGCATTCCATTTTATTCCACATTTCATTCCACTTTCCATTCCATTCCATTCCACATTCCATTCCGCATTCCATAACATTCCATTACATTTATTGCATTCCGCATTCCATTCCACACTGCATTCCACATTCCATTCCATTCCATACCACATTGCATTCCACATTCCATTCCATTACATTCCACATTTCATTCCACATTCCAATCCGCATTCCATGCCACATTCCATTCCATTACATTCCATTCTACATTCCATTCCATTCCATTCCATTCCACATTCCATTCTGCATTCCATTCCATTCCATTCCATTCCTGTCCATTCCGCACACCATTGCACATTCCATTCCTTTCCATTCCACATTCCATTCCACGTACCATTCCACGTTCCATTCCATACCATTAAACATTGCATTCCATTTCCTTCCACATTCCATACCATTCCATTCCATTCCATTCCGTATTCCATTCCATTCCACTCCACATTGCATTCTATTCCCTTCCACATTCCATACCATTCCATTCCATACCATATTCTATTCCAGATTCCATTCCATTCCATTCCACATTCAATTCCACATTACATTCCATTCTATTCCACATTCCAGTCCATTCCATTACATTCCGCATTCGATTCCATTGCATTCCACATTCTATTCCTCATTCCTTTCCAATGCATTCCACATTCAATTCCACATTCCATTCCATTCCATTCCACATTCCATTCCATTCCATTGCACATTCCATTCATTTCCATTCCATATTCCATTCTATTCCATTCCACTTTACATTCCACATTCCATTCCACATTCCCTTCCACATTCCATTAAATTCCATTCCACATTCCATTCCACATTCCATTCCATTCCATTCGGCATTCCATTCCACATTCCATTCCACATTGCCTTCCACATTCCGTTTCATTCCATTCCACATTCCATTCCATTCCATTCCACATTCCATTCCATTCCATTCCACATTCCATTCCACATTCCTTTCCATTTCATTCCACACTCCATTCCACATTCCATTCCTCATTCCCTTCCACATTCCGTTCCATTCCATCCAACATTCCATTCCACATTCCAATCCATACCATGCCACATTCCATTCCACATTTGATTACATTCCTTTGCACATTCCATTCCATTCCATGCCACATTCCATTCCACATTTGATTACATTCCTTTGCACATTCCATTCCATTCCATTCCGCTTTACATTCCATTCCATTCCGTTCCTGTCCATTTCACATTCCATTCCATATTCCATTCCTTTCCATTTCACATTCCATTCCACTTTCCATTCCACTTTCCATTCCATTCCATTCCACATTGCATTCCATTCAATTCCACATTCCATACCATTCCATTCCACATTCCATTCCCTTCCATTCCATATTCTATTCCAGATTACATTCCCTACCATTCCACATTCAATTCCACATTCCATTCCATTCCATTCCATATTCCATTCCATTCCATTGCACATTCCATTCATTTCCATTCCACCTTCCATTCGAACTTCCATTCCACATTCCATTCCACATTTCATTCCACGTTCCATTCCATTCCATTCCATATACCTTACCACTGCATTCCATTTCATTCCCCTTTCCATTCCATTATATTCCACATTCTACTCCACGTTCCATTCCACTCCATTCCACGTTCCATGTCACATTCCATTCCATTCCATTCCACATTCCATTTCATTCCATTCCACTTTACATTCCAATCCCCTTTATATTCCTTTCCCTTCCACATTCCATTCCATTCCTTTCCATTACACATTCCATTCCACATTAAATTCCACTTTCTATTCCACATTCTGTTCCACATTCCAACCCATGTTCCATTACATTCAATTCCACGATGCGTTCCACTTTACATTCCACGTTCCATTCCTTTCCATTTCATGGTCCATTCCACGTTCCATTCCATTGCATTCCACATTCCATTACACATTCCATTCCTCATTCCATTCCACTTTCCATTCCACGTTCCATTCCAAGTTCCATTCCATGTTTCCTTCCAAGTTCCATTCCATGTTCCATTCCATTCCATTCCACATTCCATTCCACATTCCATTCCATTCCATTAACACTTTCCATTCCACATTACAATCCATATTCCATTCCTCATTCCATTACATATTCCATATCACTTTCCATTCCACATTCCATTACATTCCATTCCACATTCCATTTCACATTCCATTCCACATTCCATTACGTTCTGTTCCACATTCCGTTCAACATTCCTTTCCACATTCCATTCCACATTCCGATCCATTCCATTCCATTCCACATTCCATTCCAAATTCCATACCACATTACAGTCCACATTCCATTCCATTTCATTCCACATTCCATTCCACATTCCTTTCCACATTCCATTCCACGTTCCTTTCCATTCCATTCCACGTTCCATTCTACATTCCATTCCACATTCCATTCCACGTACCTTTACTTTCAATTCCACTTTTCATTCCACTTTCCATTCCATGCCATCCAACGTTCAATTCCACATTCCATTGCACATTCCATTCCACGTTCCATTCCACATTTCATTCCACGTTCCATTCCACGTTCCAGTCCACTTTCCATTCCTTTCCATTCCACATTCTTTTCCACATTCCATTCCATTCCATTCCACGATCCATTCCACATTCCGTTCCACATTCCATTCCACATTCCATTCCGTTCCATAACAAGTTCCATTCCACGTTCCATTACACATTCCATTCCATTCTATTCCACAGGCGACTCCACATTCTATTCCAAATTCCGTTCCACATTCTTTTCCACATTCCAGTCCACATTCCCTTCCATTCCATTCCACGTTCCATTCCACTTTCCATTCCGTTCCATTCCACATTGAATTCCACATTGAATTCCACATTCCATTCCACATTCCATTCCACATTCCCTTCCACTTTCCACTCCATTCCATTCCACATTCCATTCAAAATTCCATTCCATTCAATTCCACATTCTATTCCACACTGCATTCCAAAATCCATTCCATTCCATTCCACATTCCATTAGACATTCTATTCCATTCCCTTCCACATTCCATTCCACATTCCATTCTAATCCATTCCACAAAGCATTCCACATTCCATTCCACATTCCATTCCACATTCCATTTCACATTCCATTCCACCTTCCGTTACTTTACATTCTATTTTCCATTCCACATTCCATTCCACATTCCACTCCGTTGTATTCCACATTCCATTCCACATTCCTTTCCACATTCCATTCCACATTCCATTCCATTCATTTCCATTCCACATTCTATTAAACATTCCATTCCACATACCATTCCATTCAATTCCACGTTCCATTCCACATTCCATTCCATGTACCATTCTACGTTCCTTTCCATTCCATTCCACGTTCCGTTCCACATTCCATTCCACATTCCATTCCACGTTCCTTTCCTTTCCATTCCACGTTCCACCGCTCTTTCCATTCCATTCAATTCCACGTTCCATTCTACATTCCATTGCACATTCCATTCCACTCTCTATTCCACATTCCATACCACGTTCCATTCCACGTTCCGTTCCACATTCCATTCCACATTCCATTCCACGTTCCTTTCCTTTCCATTCCACGTGCCACCGCTCTTTCCATTCCATTCAATTCCACGTTCCATTCTACATTCCATTGCACATTCCATTCCACTCTCTATTCCACATTCCATACCACGTTCCATTCCACGTTCCGTTCCTTTCCATTCCACGTTCCATTATACATTCCATTCTTTTCCGTTCCACTATCCATTCCACATTCCATCCCACGTTCCATTCCACATTCCATTCTATTCAATTCTACGTTCCATTCCACATTCCATTCCATTCCATTCCACAATCAATTCCCCATTCCATTCCACGTTCCATTCCACATTCCTTTCCACTGCATTCCACGAATCATTCCACATTCCATTCCTTTCCATACCACTTACCGTTCCACATACCATTCCACTTTCTATTCCACGTTCCATTCCACTCAATTTCACATGCTACTCCATATTACATTCCACATCCCATTCCACATTCCAGTCCACATTCCATTCCATTCCATTCCACATTCCATTCCACATTCCATCCCATTCCATTCCACATTCTATTGCACATTCCTTTCCACATTCCATTCCATTCCATTCCAGATTCCTTTCCACATTCCATTCCATTCCATTCAACATTGCATGCCACATTCCAAACCATTCCATTCCACATTCCATTCCACATCTCTATCCATTCCATCCCACATTCCACTCCACATTCGATTACATTCCTTTCCACATTCCATTCCATTGCATTCCACGTTCCGTTACACCTTCCATTCCACGTTCCATTCCACGATCCATTCCACGCTCCATTCCATTTCATATTCCTTTCCACACTCCTTTCAATTCCATTCAATATTACATGACACATTCCATTCCATTCCACCTTCCATTCCACATTCCATTTCCTTCCAGTCCACATTCCATTCCATGCCATTCCACATTTCATTCTATTCCATTCCATGTTAAATTCCATGTACCATTCCACATTCCATTACATTCCTATCCACGTTCCATTCTATTCCGTTCCACGTTCCATTTCATTCCATTCCACCTTCCATTTCATTCCTTTTAAAATTTCTTTCCGCATTCCATTTCACATTCCACTCCTTTCCATTCCATTGCGTTCCACATTCCATTCCATTCCAATCCACATTCCATTCCTTTCCATTCCACTTTCCATTCCATTCCACATTCCATTCCATTCCATTCCACATTCCATTCCATTGCATTCCACATTTCATTCCACCTTCCATTCCATTAAATTCTATTCCACATTCCATTCCACTTCATTCCACATTCCATTCCACATTCCATTCCATTTCATTCCACATTCCATTCCACATTCCTTTCCATTCCATTCCTCATTCAATTCCATTCCATTCTAATTTCCATTCCATTCAAGTTTCAATTTCATTCAATTCCACATTCCATTCCCCCTTCCATTCAACGTTCCACTGGATGATCCATTGCATTCCATTCCACATTCCATTCCATTCCATTCAACATTCCATTCCATATTCCATTCCATTCCATTCGACTTTCTTTGCCATTCCATTCCACATTCCATTCCATTACATTCCACGGTCCATTCCATTTTGCATTCCACAATCCATTCCACATGCCACTCCACGTTCCATTGCATTCCATTCCACGTTACATTCCACGATCCATTCCATTCCTTTCCACATTCCATTCCACATTCCATTGCAAATTCCATTCCATTCCATTCCACATTCCCTTCCACATTCCCTTCCACATTCCATTCCATTCCATTCCAAATTCCAATCGATTCCATTCCACATTGCATTCCACATTCCATTACATTCCATTCCACATTCCATTTCACATTCCATTACATTGCATTACACATTCCATTTCATTCCATTCCACATTGCATTCCACGTTCCATTCCACGTTCATTTCCATTCCAATCCACGTTCCATTCCATTCCATTCCACTTTCCATTTCATTCCATTCCACGTTCCATTTTGTTCCATTTCACATTCAATTCTACATTCCATTTCGCATTCCATTCCATTCCTTTCCATTGCATTCCACGTGCCATTCCATTCCATTGCACCATCCATTCCATTCCAAATTCCTTTCCATTCCATTTCACATTCCATTCCATTCCAATCCACATTCCATTTCATTCCATTACGCATTCCATTCCACATTCCATTCCACCTTATATTCCATTCCAAACTATTCCACGTCACATTCCATTCCATTACACATTGCATTCCATTACATTCCACATTCAATTCCACATGCCATCCCACGTTCCATTCTATTCCATTCCGAGTTCCATTCGACGTTCCATTAGGCATTCCATTCCACGTTCCATTCAACGTTCCTTTCCATTCCATTCCACGTTCCATGCCGCTCCATTGCACGATCCATTTCATTCCGTTCCATGTTCCATTCCGCATTCTGTTTCACATTCCATTGCACCTTCCATTCCATTCCATTCTATTCCATTCCTCATTCAATTCCATTCCATTCCACTTTCCATTCCATTCAATTCCACATTCCACTCCATTTCATTACATTCCATTCCACATTCCATTCTATTCCATTACCTTCCATTCCACATTCCATTCCATTCCATTATATTCCATTCCACTTTCCGTTCCATACCATTCTGCATTACATTGCATTCCATTCCATTCCATATTCCACTCCATTCCAATCAAGCTTCCATTCCATTCCATTCCATTCCATTCCACATTCCATAAAATTCAATTCCATTCTGCATTCCATTCCATATTCAATACCTTTCCATTCCATTCCCCATTCCTTGCATTTCCATACCACATTCCATTCCATTCTATTCCACCTTCCATTCCATTACATTCTATTCCACATTCCATTCCCCTCCATTCCACATTCCATTCCATTCCATTCCAAATTCCATTCAAAGTTCCATTTCAAGTTCCATTCCACGTTCCATTCCATTCCATTCCACATTCCTTACCATTCCATTCCTTTCCATTCCGGATTCCGATCCGTTCAACTCCACATTCCATTGCACATTACATTACATTCCATTCCACATTCCATTACATTCCACTACACATTGCATTCCTTTCCACTCCACAGTAGATTCCTGACCTTTCGACATTACATTCCACATTCAATTCCACGTTCCATTGCACATTCCATTCCACGATCCATTCCACATTCCGTTCCATTCCATTCCACATTCCATTCCACGTTTCTTTACACATTCCACTCCACATTACATTCCAAGTTCCATCCCATTCCATTCCACGTTCAATTCTACTTTCCATTTGATCCTACTCCACTTTCCATTCCCCATTCCATTCCACGCTCCATTACACATTCAATCCCATGTTCCATTCCACGTTCCATTCAAAGTTCCATTCCATGTTCCATTCCACGTTCCATTCCATTCCATTCCACGTTGCATTCCACATTCCATTCCATTCTATTCCACTTTCCATTCCACATTCCATTCCACAATCCATTCCACAATCCAGTCCTTTCCGTTACACTTTCCATTCCACTTTCCATTCCACATTCCATTCCATATTCCTTTCCATTCCATTCCATATTCCATTACACATTCCGTTCCACATTCCTTTCCATTCCATTCCATATTCCATTCGACATTCCATTCCATTCCATTCCAAATTTCATACCACATCCCATTCCTTTCTATTCTACATTCCATTCTACATTCCTTTCCACTTTTCATTCCATGTTACATTCCACGTTCCATTCCACATTCCATTCCATTCCATTAAACGTTCCATTCCATTCCATTCCACGTTCCATTTCATTCCTTTCCACATTCCATTCCAGATTCCATTTCACATTCCATTCCACGTTCTATTTCACTTTCCATTAAATTACAATCCATTCCATTACACATTCCGTTCCATTCCATTCCACATTCCATTCCATTCCTTTCCACATTCCATTCCACATTCCATTCCATTCCATTCTATTAGACATTCCATTCCATTCCATTACACAATGCATTCCACATTCCTTTCCACGTTCCATTCCATTCCATTCCACATTCCAATCCATTTCATTCCACATTCCATCCCATTCAATTCCACGTTCCATTCAATTACATTCCATTCCATTCCACATTCCATTCCATTCCATTCCATTTCATTCCACATTCTATTCCATTGCAATTCACATTCAATTCCATTCCATTCCACATTCCAATCCATTCAACTCCATTCCACATTCCATTCCATTCCACTTCACATTCCACTCCATTCCATTCCACATTCCATTCCACGTTCCATTCCACGTCGCATTCCATGTTCCATTCTAGGTCCCATTCCACGTTCCATTCCTTTCCATTCCACATTCACTTCCACGTTCCATTCCATTCCATTCCATGTTCCATTCCACGTTCCATTCCACCTTCCATTCCTTTCCATTCCATATTCCATTCTATTCCATTCCACATTCCCTTCCGTTCCATTCCACTTTCCATTCCACGTTCCACTCCACGTTGCATTCCATGTTCCATTCCACTTCACATTCCACATTCCATTCCTTTTCATTGCACATTCCATTCCATTCCATTCCACATTTCATTACTTTCTGTTGAACATTCCATTCCATGTTCCATTCCATTCCATTCTACGGTCCATTCCACGTTTCATTTCACATTCCATTGCACATTACATTCCAAGTTCCATTCCATTCCATTCCACATTCCATTCCATTGCATTCCACGTCCCATTCCACGTTCCATTCCACATTTCATTCCACGTTCCAATCCACGTTTCATTCCATTCTTTCCATATTCCATTCCACTTTCCATTCTATTCCATTCCCCGTTCCATTCCACATTACATTGCCCATTCCATTCCACATTCCATTCCTCGTTCCAATCCATTTTCGATTCGATGTTCCATTCTAAATTCCTTTCCATTCCATTCCATGTTCCATTCCGCATTCCCTTCCATTCCATTCCGGTTTCCTTTCCAGATTCCATTCCATGTTCCATTACATTACATTCCACTTTCCAATCCACATTCCATTCCACATTCCATTCCACTTTCCTTTCCACATTCCATTCCACATTCCATTCCACATTACTTTCGTTCCATTCCAGATTCCATTCTGCTTTCCATTCCACGTTCCATTCGACATACCTTTTATTTCCATCCACGTTCCATTCAATATTCCATTCCATTCAATTCCACTTTCCTTTCCAAATTCCATTCCCCCTTCCATTCCACATTAGTTCGCTTCCATTCCACTTTCCATGCCACATTCCATTCCACCTTCCATTCCATTCCATTCCACATTACTTTCCAAATTCCATTCAACATTCCATTCCACATTCCATTCCATTCCATTCCACATTCCATTCCACAATCCATTCCATTACATTAAACATTCCATTACACATTCCATTCCATTCCATTCCACAATAAATTCCATTCCATTCCACATAAAATTCCATGTTCCATTCCATTCCATTTCACGATACATTCCACGTTCCATTCCACATAGCATTCCATGATAAATTCCATATTCCATTCCTTTCCATTCGACATTCCATACCATTCCATTCCATACCGTTCCACAGTCCATTCCATTCCATTCCATGCTCCATTCCACATTCCATTCCACATTCCTTTCCGTTCCATTCCACATTCCATTGCGTTTCATTCTACATTCCTTTCTACATTCCAATCCATTCCATTCCACATTCCATTCCATTCCATTCCACATTCCATTCCATGGCATTCCATTCCATTCTATATTCCATTCCACATTCCATTCCATTGCATTCCATTCCATTCTATATTCCATTCCACATTCCATTCCATTCCACATTCGATTCCACATTCCGTTTCACATTCCATTCCACATTCCATTTAACATTCCATTCCATTTAATTCGACATTTAATTCCACTCCATTCCACCTTCTATTCCACGTTCCATTCCACGTTCCAGTCCGCGTTGCATTCCACATTCCGTTCCCTTCCATTGACCTTTAAATTTCACACTCCATTCCATATTCCATTCCACATTACATTGCTTTCCTTTCCACATTCCATTCCACATTTCATTCCACATTCCATTCCATTCCGTTCAACATTCCATTCAACATTCCTTTCCACATTCCATTCCATTTCACATTCTATACCATTCCATTAACATTGCATTCCAAATTCCATTCCATTCCATTCCAATTTCCATTCCACTTTCCATTCCACATTCTATTCCACGTAGCATTCTGTTCCATTCCACATTCCATTCAACATTCCATTCTATTCTATTCCACTTTCAATTCCACATTCCATTCCACATTCCATTCCATTCCCCATTCCATTGCATTCCAGTCCACATTCCATTCCACAATCCATTGCATTCCATTCCACATTCCAATCCATTCCAATCCACATTCCATTCCGTATTCCATTCGATTCCATTACATATTCCATTCCGCATTCCATTCCATTCCATTCCATATTCAATTCCACATTCCATTCCATTCCATTCCACGTTCCTTTCAACGTTTCCTTCCACATTCCATTCTACAATCCTTTACCCGTCCCATTCCATTTCATTGCACGATCCATTCCACGTTCCATTCCATTCCATTCCACGTTCCATTCCGCATTCCATTGAACATTCCAGTCTACGTTGCATTACACCTTCCATTCCATGTCCCATTCCTTTCCATTCCACGTTCCATTCCATTCCATTCCACGTTCCATTTCATTCCTTTCCACATTCCATTCTGCATTCCATTTTACGTTCCATTCCACATTTCATTCCACATTCCATTCCATTCCATTCTATTCCACATTCCAATCCATTAAATTCCACATTCCATTCCACATTCCATTCCATATTCCATTCCGTGTTCCAATCCATTCCATTCCACATACAATTCTATTTCGTCCCATTCCACATTGCATTCCATTCCATTCCACATTCCATTCCGTTCCGTTCCTTTCCATTCCACATTCCACTTCATTAAATGCCATTCAAAATTCCATTCCATTCCCCACCTCATTCCATTCCTTTCCATTCCACATTCCACTCCATTCCATTCAACATTCCTTTAAATTCCATTCCATTCCACATTTCATACCATTCCATTCCACGTTCCATTCCTTTGCATTCCACATTCCATCACATTCCAGTCCACATTCCATTCCATTCCATTCTATTCCATATTCCATTCCTCGCTCCATTCCCTTCCAATCCACATTCCATTCCATTCCACGTTCCATTCCGCATTCCTTTTCACGTTCCATTCCACATTTTATTTCACGTTCCATTCCATTCCATTCCACATTACATTCCACATTCAATTCCTTTCCATTCCACATTCCATAGAATTCAATTCCATTCCGTTCCACATTCCATTCCATTCCATTCCACAATCTATTCCAACTTCCAATCCATTCCATTCCACATTGCATTGCACATTCCATTCCACATTCCATTGCATCCCACTTTCCATTCCACATTCCATTCCATTCCATCCCCCATTGCCTTCCACACTCCATTCCATTCCTTTCCACATTCCGTTCCATTCCATTACTCTTTGCATTCCACATTCCAATTCATTCCATTCCACTTTTCCATTCAACATTCCATTCCATTCCATTCCACATTCCATTACGTTCTTTCCCACTTTCCATTCTACATTCCATTCCACTTTCCATTCCACTTTCCATTACACACTCCATTCCAAATTCCATTCCATTCCATTCCACATTCCATACCATTCCATTCCATTCCATTCCATTCCATTCCACTATCCATTCCATTCCATTCCATGTTCCGTTGCACATTCCATTCCACATTCCTTTGCACATTCCATTCCCTTCCATTCCACATTCCATTCCACTTTCTATTACACAATGCACTCTATTCCATTCCACATTCCATTCCATTCTATTCCACTTTCTATTCCATATTGCATTCAACAATTCTTTCCCTTCCTTTCCACATTCCATTCGACATTGCATTCCATTCCATTCCACATTCCATTGCATTACATTCCACCTTACTTTCCACTTTCCTTTCACTTCCATTCCATATTCCATTCCGTTCCATTCCATGTTTCCTTCCACATTCCATTCCACATTCCATTCCACATTCCATTCCTTTGCATTTCACATTCCATTCCAAATTCCATTCCACATTCCATTCCACATTCCATTCCATTCCATTCCACATTCCATTCCATATTGCCTTGCATTCCATTCCATATTCCATTTCTTTCCACTCCGCATTGCATTCCCCATTCCATTCCATTCCATAAAATGTTCCATTGCACATTCCATTCCACATTCCATTCCATTCAATTCCACATTAATTTCCACGTTCAATTCCACGTTCCATTCCACATTCCATTCCAAATTCCATTCCACATTCCATTCCATTCCACATTAAATTCCACTTCCATTCCACGTTTCTTTCCACGTTCCATTCCACATTCCATTCTTTTCCATTCCACGTTGCATTCCATTTCAATTCACGTTCCATTCCATTCCTTTCCCCGTTTCATTACACTCCATTCCACATTCCAGTCCACTTTCCTTTCCACATTCCTTTTCACATTCCTGTCCACATTCCACTTCACTTTCCATTCCTTTCAACTTTCCGTTACATTCCAATTCAAATTCCGTTCCATTCCATTCCATTACACATTCCATTCCACATTGCATTCCACAATCCATTCCATTCCACATTCCATTCCACATTCCATTCGGTTCCATTCTATTCCAGATTACATTCCACTCCATTCCACATTCCATTCTATTCCATTCCACATTCCATTCCACATTCCATTCCAGGTTCCATTGCATTCCACATTCCATTCCATTCCATTCCACATTCCATTCCATTCAATTCCACATTTCATTCCATTGCATTGTATTCCACATTCCTCTCCATTCCATTCTGCATTCCATTCCATTCCATTCCATTCTATTTAACATTCCATTCCATTCCATTCCACATTCCATTCCATTCCATTCCACATTCCATTCCACAAACCATTTCACATTCCATTCCATTTCATTCCGCATTGTATTCAATTCCATTCGACATTCCATTCTCCGTTCCATTCCTTTCCATTCCACATTCCTTTCCTATCAATTCCTCATTACTTTGCATTCCATTGCGTTCCACATTCCATTCCTTTCCATTCCCATTGCACTCAATTTCATTCCATTCTATTCCACATTCCATTCCATTCCATTCCATTCAACATTCCTTTCGATTCCACTCCACATTCCATTCCCAATTCCATTCCACATTCTATTCCACCTTCTACTCCATTTCAATCCACATTCCATTTCATTCCACTCTACAAGCCATTACTTTCCATTCCACATTCCATTCCACATTCCATTCCATTCCGTTCCTCATTCCATTCCTTTCCATTCTTCATTGCATTCCACCTTCCATTCTATTCCATTCCATATTACATTCCACAATCGTTTCCACAATTCATTCCACATTCCATTCCACTCCATTACACATTACAATCCACATTCCATTGCATTCCTCTCCACATTCCATTCCACATTACATTCCACATTCCAATCCACTTTCCATTCCTTTCCATTCCGCATTCCATTCCACATTTCTTTGGTTTCCATTCCACATTCCATTCCTCATTCCATTCCATTCCATTGCACATTCCTTTCCATTCAAAACTACATTCCATTCCACATTCCATTCCGTTCCATTCGACATTCCATTCCTCATTCCATTCCATTCCATTGCACATTCCTTTCCATTCAAAACTACATTCCATTCCACATTCCATTCCACATTCCATTCCATTCCATTCGACATTCCATTCCACATTCTATACCAAATTGCTTTACAATCCATTCCACGTTCCATTCCACATTCCGTTCCAAGTTGCATTCCACGTTCTATTCCATTCTATTCCACGTTCCTTTCGTTTCCATTGCACGTTCCATTCCACTTTCAATTAAACATTGCATTCCACATTACATTCCACGTTGCATTCCTTTCCATTCAACATTCCATTCCACGTTCCATTCCATTCCATTCTACTTTCCATTCCACATTCCATTCCACATTCTATTCCACGTTCCATTCCATGTTCCATTCCATTCCATTCGACTTGCCTTTCCACGTCCATTCCGTTCCATTCCACGTTTCATTCCACGTTCCATTGCACATTTCATTCCACTTTCCATTCCACATTCCATTCCACGTTCGATTACAAGTTACATTCCACGTTGCATTCCACGTTCCATTCCATTCCATTCCACGTTTCATTCCGCATTCCATTCCATTTCATTCCACATTCTATTCACCATTGCATGCCACATTCGATTCCATTCCATCACACCTTCCATTCCATTTCACATTCCATTAGTTTCCATTCCAATTTCTATGCCACATTTCATTCCACATTCCATTGCACATTCCATTCCACTTTCCATTACACATTCCAATCCACATTCCATTTCATTCCACATTCCATTCCACATTCCATTCCATTCCATTCCAGATTCCATTTTATTCCATTCCACATTCAATTCCAAATTCCATTTCACTTTCCATTCCATTCCTTTCCATTCCATTCCATTCCATTCCATATTCCATTCCTTTCCAATCAACATTCCATTCCATTCCATTCCAATTTCCATTCAATTGCACATTACACTGCATTCCAAATTCCATTCCATTTCACTTTCCATTTCATTCCTTTCCACTTTACAATCCATTCCTTTCCGCATTCCATTCCACATTCCACTCCATTCCATTCAATTCCACATTCCATTCCAATCCATTCCACATTCCATTCCATTCCATTCCGCATTCCAGTCCATTCCATTCCATTCTATTCCACATTCCATTCCATTCCATTACACATTCCATTCCACTTTCCATTCCACATTCTATTCCACGTTCCATTCCATTCCATTCCACATTCCATTCCATTCCCTTCCAAGTTCCAGTCCATTCCATTCCACATTCCTTTCCACATTACATTCCACTCCATTCAACATTCCATTGTATTCCATTCCACATTCCATTCCACATACCATTGTACATTGCATTCCACATTCCATTCCACGTTCCATTCCATTGCATTCCACATTCTATTCCATTCCATTCCACATTTCATTCCATTCAGTTCTATATTTCTTTCCATTCCATTGCAATCCACATTCCATTTCATTCCATTCCACATTCCATTCCTTTACATTCCATTCCATTCCACATTCCATTCCATACAATTCCACTTTCCATTCCATTCCATTCCACATTCCATTCCACATTCCATTCCACATTGTATTCCAACTTCCATTCCATTTCATTAAACATCCCATTCCAGTCCATTCCACATTCCAGTTTACATTATATTCCATTCTATTCCACATTCAATTCCATTCCATTCCACATTGCATTCCATTCAATTCCTCATTTCAATTCATTACTTTGCATTCCACATTTCATCCCATTCCATTCCATTCTATTCCAAATTCCATTACATTCCAAAACACATTCCATTCCAATCCATTCCATTCCACGTTCCATTCCACATTCCATTCCACATTCTATTCCACTTTCCATTAAATTTCATTCCACTTTCCATTCCATTTCATTCCACGTAGCATTCCGTTCCATTCCACATTCCATTACACATTCCATTCCATTCCATTCCAAATGCCATTCCATTCAATTTCACATAACATTCCTCATTCCATTCCATTCCATTCCACTTTCCATTACATTCCATATCACATTCCATTCCTTTCCATTCCTCATTGCATTCCACTTTCCATTCCATTCCATTCCACATTCCATTCCACAATCCATTCCATTGCATTCTGCATTCCATTCCACATTCAATTGCATTGCATTCAAATCCACATTCCATTCCATTCCATTGCACATTCCATTCCACTCCATTCCACTTTCCATTCCATTTCATTCCCATCGACATTCTATTCCATTCCACATTCCATTCCATTCCACGTTCCATTCAATTCCATTCCATTCCATTCCACATTCCTTTCCATTCTGTTCCATGCCACATTCCAT
Source organism: Pongo abelii (assembly GCF_028885655.2). Taxonomy (NCBI): domain Eukaryota; kingdom Metazoa; phylum Chordata; class Mammalia; order Primates; family Hominidae; genus Pongo; species Pongo abelii. The sequence goes on from NC_072002.2 coordinate 8,854,595, forward strand.
TCCACATTGCATTCCACCTTCCACTCCATTCCATTCCACATTCCATCCCACGTTGCACCCCATTCCATTGCACATTCCTTTCCACTTTACATTAGACGTTCCATTCCATGTTCCATTCCACATTCCATTTCACATTCCATTCCACCTTCCATTCAGCCTTCCATTCCTTTCCATTCCATTTCACATTCCATTCCACCTTCCATTCCACCTTCCATTCCTTTCCATTCCATTCCATTCCAAATTCCATTGCATTGCATTCCACTTGCTAATCCATTAAATTCCACATTCCATTCCATTCCATTTAAACATTCCATTTCATTCCATATTGAATTCCACAATCCGTTCCATTCCACATTCCATTCCACAATCGATTCCACTTTCCATTCCATTCCATTCCACATTTCATTCCACATTACATTCCATTCCATTCCACGTTCCATTCCACATTCCATTTCATATTCCATTTATCATTCCATTCCATTGCATTCCACATTCCATTCCACATTAAATTAAATTGAATTCGTTTCCATTCCACATTCCATTCCTTTCCATTCCACTTTCCATTCCACGTTCCATTCCACGTTCAATTCCACATTCCATTCCACCTTCCACTCCACATTCCAATCCAGTCCATTCCACGTTCCATTCCATGTTCCTTTCCATTCCATTCCACGTTCCACTCCATTCGATTCCACGTTCCATTCCACATTCCTTTACAAATTCTATTCCATTCCATTCCACATTCCCTTCCACATTCCATTCCACATTCCATTCCATTCCATTCCACATTACATTCCATTTTCCAATCCATTCCATTCCAGATTCCATTCCACTTTCCATTACATTCCATTCTACATTCCATTACATAACATTCCACGTTTCGTTCCACGTTCCATTCCACGTTCCATTCCATTCCATTCCACGTTGCATTCCATTCCATGCCACGTTCCATTTCATTCCATTCCACCTTCCATTTTTTTCCTTTTCACATTCCATTCCACATTCCATTCCACATTGCATTTCATTCCATTCCATTGCATTCCACATCCCATTCCATTCCAATCCACATTCCATTCCATTCCATTCCATGATCCATTCCATTCCACTTTCCATTCCATTCCATTACTCATTCCATTCCATTCCACATTCCATTCTACCTTCCATTCCAGTCCATTATATTCCACATTTCATTCCATTCCAATCCACATTCCATTAAATTACATTCCAAATTCCTTTACACATTTCGAATCCATTCCATTCCAGATTCCATTCCACATTCCATTACAATCCATTCCACATTCCATTCCATTCCATTCCACGTTACGTTCCACGTTCCATTCCACGTTCCATACCATTAAAATCCACGTTGCTTTCCATTCCATGCCACGTTCCATTTCTCTCCATTCCACCTTCCACTTTACTCCATTTCAAATTCCATTGCACATTCCATTTCACAACCCACTCCATTCCATTAAATTGCATTCAACATACCATTCCATTCCAATCCACATTCCATTCCATTCCATTCCACGATCCATTCCATTCCACTTTCCATTCCATTCCACATTCCATTCCATTCCATTCCACATTCCATTCCACATTCCATTCCTCATTCCATTCCACGCTCCATTCCACATTCCATTTCACGTTCCATTCCACTTTCCATTCCAAGTTCCATTCGACATTCCATTCCATTCCATTCCACTTTCCATTCCACATTCCATTCCACATTCCATTCCACATTCCATTCCATTGCATTCCACTTTCCATTCCACATAAAATTCCACATTCCATTCCACATTCCGTTCCGTTCCATTCCATGTTCCATTCCACATTCCATTCCACATTCCATTCTATATCACATTATATTCATTTCCACATCCATTCCATTCCATTCCACATTCCATTCCATTACGTTCCACGTTCCATTCCACTTTGCATTCCTTTCCAGTCCACCTCCCATTCCACTTTCCATTCCATTCATTACACATTCCATTCCACATTTCACTCCACATCCCATTCCATTCCATTCCACATTCCATTCCGTTCCATTCCACGTTGTATTCCAGGTTGCAGTCCACATTCCATTCCAAATTCCATTCCACGATCCATTCCATTCCTTTCCACGTTCCATTCCACTTTCCATTCCATTTCATTCCACATTACATTCCCCATTCCATTGCCCATTCCATTCCACCTTCCATTCTACGTTCCATTCCACATTCCATTCCATTACGTTCCACGTTCCATTCCAGATTCCATTCCACATTGCATTCCACATTCCATTCCATTCCATTCCACGTTCCGTTCCACAATCCATTCCACATTCCATTTCTCGTTCCATTTCACGTTCTATTTCATGTTCCATTCCACGTTCCATTCCTTTCAATTCCACATTCCATTCCACAATGAATCCCATTCCATTCCACTTTGTTTGCAAATTCCATTCCACATTCTATTAAAGAATGCATATTCCTCCATTCCACATTCAATGCCACAATCCCTTCCGCATTCCATTCCATTACATTCCACATTCCATTCCATTCCATTCCACATTCCTTTCAACGTTCCATTCCACATTCCATTCCAGATTCCATTCCGTGTTCCATTGCATTCCATTCCACTTCCCATTCCACTTTCCATTCCATTCCATTCTGCGTTCCATTCCACTTTCCATTCCATTCCATTCCACGTTCCATTCCATTCTGTTGCACGTTCCATTCCACATTCCATTCCGCATTCCATTCCAAGTTCCATCCCGCGTTCTGTTCCATATCATTCCATATTCCATTCCATATTCCATTACATTCCATTCCTCTTTCCATTACACATTCCATTCCACATTTCATTCCACATTCCATTCTGTTCCCTTCAACTTTCCATTCCACATTCCATTCCACATTCCATTGCACATTCCAGTACATTCCATTCTGCATTCCCATCGACATGTCTTTGAAAATTCCTTTCCACATTCCCTTACTTTCCATTCCACATTCCATTCCACAGTGCATTACTTTCCATTCAAGATACCATTCCACATTCGATACCACTCCATTTAAATATTCCATTCCATTCCATTCCACATTCCATTCCACTTTCCATTCCATTCTACATTGCATTACACATTCCATTCCATTCCATTCCACATTCCATTCCACATTCCATTAAATTGCATTACTCTTTCCATTCCACGTTTCATTCCACATTGCATTCCATTCCATTCCACTTTCCATTCCACTTTCCATTCCATATTCCATTCCACATTCCTCTCCACGTTCCATTCCATTCCATTCCACGTACCATTCCACTTTCCATTCCTTTTCATTCCACCTTCCATTCCACTTTCCATTGCAAATTCCATTCCATTATATTCCAATTTCCCTTCCACCTTCCCTTCCACATTCCATTCCATTCCACATTACTTTCCACTTTCCAATCCATTCCATTCCACATTCTATTGCACTTTCCATTAAATTCCATTCCACATTCCATTAGATTCCATTCCACGTTACATTCCACTTTCCATTCCTCGTTGCATTACATTCCAATCCACTTTCAATTTCATTCCGTTCCACATTCCATTTTGTTCCATTACACATTCCATTTCATTCCATTTCATATTCCATACCACATTCCATTTCACATTCCATTCCATTCCTTTTCATTGCAGTGTACATTCCATTCCATTCCAATCCACATTCAATTCCATTCCATTCCACGTTCCATTTCATTCCACATTCCATTCCATTCCATTCCATTCCACATTGCATTCCACATTCCACTCCATTCCATTCCACATTGACTTACACATTCCATTCCCTTCCACGTTGACTTACACATTCCATTCCCTTCCACCTTCAATTCCATTCCATTCCACGTTCCATTCCACATTCCCTTCCATTCCATTCCACGTTGCATTCCACATTCTATTCCATTCCTTTCCATTCCATGGTCCATTCGACATTCCATTCCATTCCATTCCACGTTCCATTCCACATTACATTCTATTCCATTCCATTCCAATCCACAGTACATTCGACATTCCATTCCATTCCATTCCACGTTCCATTCCACATTCCATTCTATTCCGTTCCACATTCCTTTCCATTCCATTCCACATTGCCTTACACATTCCATTCCATTCCACATACGATTCCATTCAATTCAACTTTGCATTCCACGTTGCATTCCACGTCACATTGCAATCCATTCCACGTTCCATTGAACATTCCATTCCATTCAATTTCACGTTCCATTCCATATTCCATTCCACATTCCATTCCAGATTCCAATCCATGTTCCATTCTCCATTTCATTCCACGTTCCATTCCATTCCATTCCACTTTCCATTCCACAATCCATTCCACATTCCATTACACATTCCATTCCATTCCATTCCAAATTCCATTCCACATTCCATTCCATTCCACAATCCTTTCCGTTCCATTCCACATTCCATTCCATAATGATTTCGATTCCATGCCATTCAACTTCCCATTACATTCCATTCCATATTCCAATCCATTCAGTTCCACATTGCATTCCACATTCTATTATACATTCCATTGCACATTCCATTCCATTTCTTTCCACTTTCCATTCCACATTCCATTCCATTCCATTCCACATTCCATTCTCATTTCATTGCATTCCATTCCACATTCCATTTCACATTGCATTCCATTCAATTCTACATTTCATACCGCATTCCATGCCATTCCACTGCACATTCCATTCCACTTTCCATTCCACGTTCCATTCCATGTTCCATTCCACGTTCCATTCCACGTTCCATTCCATTCCATTGCACGATCCATTCCATTCCATTGCACGTTCCATTCCATTCCATTCCATTCCACGTTCCATTCCATTCCATTCCACATTCCATTCCGTATTCAATTCCATTCCATTCCACATTCCATTCCACATTCCAATCCATTCCAATCCACAATCCATTGCATACCATTCCACATTCTATTCCACATTGCATTCCTTGTTCCATTCCATTAAATTGAACGCTCCATTCGACCTTACATTACACGTTCAATTCCACGTTCAATTCCACTCCATTCCACGTTCCATTCCACGTTCCACTCCACAATTCATTGCACATTCCATTAAACATTCCATTCCACAATCCATTCCATTCCATTCCACATTCCATTCCACGTTCCATTCCACATTCCATTCCACATTCCATTCCACGTTCCATTCCATTCCGTTCCACATTCCTTTCCACATTCCTTTCCATTCCATTACACGTTCCATTTCATTCCTTTCCACATTCCATTCAATTCCATTCCACTTAATTCCATTGCACTTTCCATTCCACGTTACATTCCAGATTCCATTCCACGTTCCATTCCACGTTTCATTCCATTCCATTCCATGTTCCATTCAACTTTCCATTCCATTCCATTCCACGTTCTGTTCCACATTCCGTTGTACATTCCATTCAAAGTTCCATTCCACATTCCATTCCAAGTTCCATTCCATGTTCCATTCAACGTTCCATTCCATGTTCCATTACATTCAAGTTCCATTCCACATTCTTTTCCTTTCCATTCCACGTTCCATTCCACATTCCATTCCACATTCCATTCCACTTTCCATTCCACATTCCATTGCACATTCCATTCCACGTTCCATTCCCAATTCCATTCCACGTTACATTCCACATTCCATTCCATGCTCCATTCCATTCAATTCCACGTTATATTCCACATTCCATTCCACTCTCATTCCACGTTGCATTCCACATTCCATTCCACATTCCATTACACATTCTATTTCACATTCCATTCCATTCCTTTCCATTCTACATTCCATTCCACATTCCATTCCATTCCATTCCACATTCCATTCCTCATTCCATTCCATTCCATTCCACTTAACATTTCACATTCCATTCCATTCCATTCCGGATAACATTCCGCTTTCCATTCCATTCCTTTCCACCTTCCATTGCAAATTCCTTTCCAATCCATTCCACCTTCCGTTCCAAATTCCTTTCCAATCCATTCCACTTTCCATTCCACTTTCCATTCCATTTCATTCCACATTCCATTCCATATTCCTTTCCACGTTCCAACACTTTCCATTCCACATTCCATTCCACTTTCCATTCCACATTCCAAACCTTTCCTTTTAACGTTCCATTCCACATTACATTCCACTCCACATTTCATTCCACTACAATCCACCTTCCATTTGGCATTCCATTCCACCTTCCTTTCGGCACTCCATTCCATTCCATTACACGTTCTATTCCATTCCATTCCACATTCCATTCCACATTCCATTCCGCATTCCATTCCATTCCATTCCACGTTCCTTTCCACAATACATCCCATTCTATTCCCTTCCATTCCACATTCAATTCCACTTTCCATTCCACGTTCCATTCCATTGCACTCCACGTTCCATTCCCCAATCCATTCCTGATTTGATTCCACATTCCATTCCATTCCATTCCTCATTCCATTCCACAGTGCATTCCATTCCAGTACAAATTCCTTTCCACATTCCATTCAATTCCATTCCACATTCCATTCCATTCCTTTCCACTTTCCATTCCCCGTTCCATTCGACATTCCATTCCACATTCCATTTCATTTTCCATTCCATTGCATTCCACGTTCCATTCCACTTTCCATTCCATTCTATGCCACGTTACATTTCACATTCCATTGCTCATTGTTACACGTTCCATTCCATTCCATTCCACGTACCATTCCACATTCCATTCCACATTGCATACCATTCCATTTAACATTCCATGCCACATTTCATTCCATTCCAATCCACATTCCTTACACCATTCCTTTGCATTCCATTACACGTTCCATGCCATACCATTCCACATTCCATTCCACTTTGCATTCCATTCCATTCTACATTCCATTTCATGTCCAATTCCATTCCATTCCTCATTCCATTCCATTTCATTCCACATTCCATAACATTCCACTCCATTCCACATTCCATTCCATATTTCATTCCACATTCCCTTCCTCATTCCATTCAATTTTATTCCACATTCCCTTAAATTTTCCATTCCATCACATTCCATTACATTCCACATTCCAAACCACATTTTATTCCACATTCCATTCCACATTCCATTCCATTCCATTCCTTTCCACATTCCTTTCCACCTTCCTTTCCGTTCCTTTCCACATTCCATATCATTCCATTCCATATTCCATTCCACATTCCTTTCCACATTCCATTCAATTGCTTTCCACTTTGCATTCCATTCCATTCCACTTTGCCTTCCACATTCCATTCCATTCCTTTCCACATTCCATTCCACATTCCATTCCACATTCCTTTCCACATTCCTTTCCATTGCTTTCCACATTGCATTCCATTCCACTCCACATTGCCTTCCACATTCCATTCCATTCCTTTCCGCATTCCATTCCATGTTCCATTCCACTTTCCATTCCACAATCCTTTCCATGTTCCATTCCATTCCGTTCCACGTTCCATTCCACTTTGCATTCCATTCCATTACACATTCCATTTCATTCCTTTCCTCATTCCATTCATTTCCATTCCACATTCCATTCCACGTTACATTCCAGATTCCATTCCACGTTCCATTCCACGTTTCATTCCATTCCATTCCACGTTCCATTGAACTTTCCATTCCATTCCATTCCACGTTCCATTCCACATTCCGTTGTACATTCCATTCCAAGTTCCATTCCACATTCCATTCCACGTTCCATTCCATGTTCCATTCAACGTTCCATTCCATGTTCCATTACATTCTATTCCATTCCATTCCACGTTCCATTGCACATTCCATTCCACATTCCATTCCACTTTCCATTCCACATTCCATTGCACATTCCATTCCATGTTCCATTCCAAATTCCATTCCACGTTACATTCCACATTCCATTCCACTCTCATTCCACGTTGCATTCCACCTTCCATTACACATTACATTACACATTCCATTCCACATTAGATTACACATTCCATTCCACATTCTGTTCCATTCCTTTCCATTCTACATTCCATTCCACATTCCATTCCTCATTCCATTCCATTCCATTCCACATAATATTCCACATTCCATTCCATTCCTTTCCAGATAACATTCCGCTTTCCATTCTATTCCTTTCCACCTTCCCTTCCAAATTCCTTTCCAATCCATTCCACCTTCCATTCCACTTTCCATTCCATTTCATTCCACATTCCATTCCATATACCATTCCACATTGCATTCCACTTTCCCTTTCACCTTCCATTCCACATCCCATACCACATTCGATTCCACATTCCATTCCATTCCATTCCACATTCCAGACCACATTCCATTGCATTCCATTCCAGGTTACATTCCATTACGTTCCACATTCCATTCCACATTCCATTCCACGCACTATTCCATTCCATTCCACGTTCCATTCCATTCCATTACACGTTCATTTCTACTTTCCATTAGACGTTCCATTCCATTCCATTCCACGTTCCATTCTACGTTCCATTAGAGTTTCCATTCCGCTTTCCATTCCACGTTCCATTCCATTCCAAGTTACATTCCATATTCCATTCCATTCCATTCCACATTCCATTCCGTTCCTTTCAACATTGCATTCCATTCCATTCCACGTTCCATTCCACTTTCCATTCCACGTTCCATTCCGCGTTCCTGTCCATTCCATTTCTCGTTCCATTCCATTCCATTTCACTTTCCTTTTCATTCCATTTCACGTTCCATTCCACATTCAATTTCAACTTCCATTCCAACTTCCATTCCATTCCATTACATCTAACATTACATTCCACTCCATTCCACTTTCCATTCCAATCAATTCCACATTCCCTTCCACGTTTCATTCCATTACATTCCATTGCATTCCATTCTGGATTCCATTCCATTCCATTCCACATTACATTCGCATTCCATTTCATTCCATTCCATTCCATATTCCATTCCATTCTGGATTCTTTTCCATTCCATTCCACATTATATTCGCATTCCATTCCATTCCATTCCACATTGCATTCCATTCCATTCCACATTCCATTCCATTCCATTCCACATTCCTTTCCATTCCATTGAACATTCCATTCCTTTCCATTCCACATAACTTTCCACTTTACTTTCCACATTCCATTCCAAATTACATTCCACGTTCCTTTCTACGTTCCACTCCATTCCATTCCACATTCCATTCCACTTTCCATTCCACGTTCCATTGCACGTTACATTCCATTCCATTCAACGTTCCATTCCACTTTTCATTCCATAACCTTCCACATTCCATTCCATTCCGTGCCATTCCATTCCACATTCCATTCCACATCATATGACCTTTCATTACACATTCTTTTCCATTCCATTCCACATTCATTACATTTCATTCCACAATCCGTTACCTTCCATTCCACATTCTTTTCCATTTCACATCACATTCCATTCCACGTTCCAATCCACTTTCCAATTAGCTTTCCATGCCATTCCATTCAATTCCATTCTGGATTCCGTTCCATTCCATTCCACATTCTATTCCACATTCCATTCCGTTCCATTCCACATTCCATTCCACATTCCATTCCACTAAATTCCACATTCCACTCTATTCCATTCCATATTCCATTACTTTACATTCCACGTTACATTCCAAATCCCATTCCACCTTCCATTCCACATTCCATTCCATTCCATTCCAAATTCCATTCCATTCCATTCCACAATCCATTCCACATCCCATTCCACTTTCGTTTCCATTCCATTCCTCGTTCCATTCCATTCCACATTCCATTCCATTGCATTCCACGTTCCATTCCATGTTCAATTCCCCAATCCATTCCACATTCCATTCCACGTTCCATTCCATTCCATTCCTCATTCCCTTCTACTTTCCTTTGCATTACATTACACACTCCATTCCATATTCCATTACCCATGCCCTTCCACGTTCCATGCCACATTCCATTTCACGTTCCATTCCACATTCCATTCCAAGTTCCACTACATACCATTCCACGTTCCACTCCACATTAAATTCCATTCCACATTCCATTCCAATAAATTCCACATTCCTCTCTATTCCATTCCACATTCCATTACTTTACATTCCACATTACATTCCAAATCCCATTTCACATTCCATTCCACATTCCATTCCCCATTCCATTCCATTCTATTCCACATTCCATTCAAGTCCATTCCACGTTCCATTCCTTCTTCAATACCCCATTCCATTCCACATTCCATTCTGCGTCCCATTCCAATCCATTACACATTCCCTTCCAATATCCGTTGCATTACTTTCCACGTTCCATTACATATTCCATTACCCATGCCATTCCACGTTCCATGCCACATTCCATTAGACGTTCCATTCCACGTTCCATTCCAAATTCCATTCCATACCATTCCACGTTCCACTCCAAATTAAATTCCATTCCATTCCACGTTCCATTACACTTTCCATTCCACATTCCCTTCCATTCCATTCCACATTCCCTTCCATTCCATTCAACTTTCCATTCCATTCCATTCCACGTTCCATTCCACGTTCCATTCCATGTTCGATTCCATTCCAAATTCCATTCAAATCGACTCCATATTCCGTTCCAATCCAGTCCACATTCCATTCTCTTCCATTCCATTCCACTTTTCAGTCCGTTCCACATTCCATTCCAAACCGTTCCACATTCCATTCCATTCCATTCCACTTTCCAGTTCATTCCATACAACATTCCAATCCAACTTCCATTCCATTCCATTCTATTCCATATTCCATTCCATTCGATTCTACTACACATTCCATTCCATTCCTTTACACTTTCCATTCCATTCCAATCCACAATCCATTCCACATTCCATTAAATGTTCCAATCCACGATCCATTGCATTCCATTCCACTCTCCATTCCATTCCATTCCACATTCCTTTCCTTTCCATTCGACATTCCATTCGATTCCATTCCACATTCCATTCAACATTCCATTCCACATTCCAACCCATTCCATTCCATATTTCATTCCACATTCCTTTCCACATTCCATTCCATTCCATTCCACAATCCATTCCATTCCATTCCACATTCTACGTTCCATTCCACGTTCCATTGCACATTCCATTCCATTCCATTCCATATTCCATTCCACATTCCATTCCATTCCATTTCACGTTCCATTCCACATTGCATTCCACATTCTGTTCCATTCCATTCCACATTCCATTGCACATTCCATTCCATTGCGCATTCCATTACATTCCAATTTCCATTCCATTCCCTTCCTCTTTCCATGCCATTCCATTCCACATTCCATTCCATTCCACTCCAAATTCCATTTCTTTCCACATTCCATTCCATTCCATTCCACGTTCCATTCCATTCCATTCCATTCAACTGCACATGCCATTCCACATTCCATTCCATTCAATTGCACATTGAATTCCACATTCCATTCCTTCCATTCCACATTCCATTCCATTCCAATCCATTCTATACGACATTCCATTCTATTCCATAAATTTCCATGTTCCATTCCATTACACATTCCATCCCATTCCATTCCACATTCCCTTCCATTCCATTCCATTGCAGATTCCATTCCATTCCATTCCATTCCACATTCCATTCCTTTCCATTCAATTCAACATTCCATTGCACATTCCATTCAATTCCATACCACATTCCACTCCACATTCCAGTCCCCTCTCTATTTCATTCAATTGCACATTCCTTCCACATTCCATTCCATTCCAATCCACATCCCTTCCACAATCCATTCAATTCCATTCTACATTCCATACCACATTCCATTCCATTACATTCCACATTCCATTCCACATTCAAAATTCCATTCGATTCCGTTCCACAATCCATTACACTTTCCATTCCATGTTACATTCCACGAACCATTCCATTCCATTACACATTCCATACAATTCCATTTCATTCCATTCCAGATTCCATTGCATTCCATTAGATATTCCATTCACATTCCATTCCATTCCATTCCACATTCCATTCCATTGCATTCCATATTCCATTCCATTCCATTCCACATTCCATTTCATTCCACTCCACGTTCCTTTCAACTTTACATTGGACGTTCCATTCCACTTTCCATTCCACGTTTCATTCCATTCCATTCCACGTTCCATTCCACATTCCATTCCATATTCCATGTTCCATTCTATTCCATTCCACTTTCCATTCCACCTTCCATTCCATGTTCCATTCCACGTTCCATTCCACGTTCCAACACTTTCCATTCCACATTCCATTCCAATTTCCATTCCACATTCCATACCTTTCCTTTTAACATTCCATTCCACATTTCATTCCACTCCAATCCACCTTCCATTCGGCATTCCATTCCACCTTCCATTCGGCACCCCATTCCTTTCCGTTACACGTTCCGTTCCATTCCATTCCACAATCCATTCCACATTCCATTCCGCATTCCATTCCATTCCATTCCACATTACATTCCACAATACATCCCATTCTATTACCTTCCATTCCACATTCCATTCCACGTTCCATTCCATTGCACTCCACGTTCCATTCCACAATCCATTCCTGATTTGATTCCACATTCCATTCCATTCCATTCCTCATTCCATTCCACATTGCATTCCATTCCAGTACAAATTCCTTTCCACATTCCATTCAATTCCTTTCCACATTCCATTCCATTCCATTCCACGTTGCATTCCCCGTTCCATTCCACATCCCATTTCATTTTCCATTCTATTCCATTCCACGTTCCATTCCACTTTCCATTCCATTATATGCCACGTTGCATTCCCCGTTCCATTCCACATTCCACTTCATTTTCCATTCCATTCCATTCCACGTTCCATTCCACTTTCCATTCCATTCTATGCCACGTTACATTTCACATTCCAAGCTCATTCTATTACACGTTCCATTCCATTCCATTCCACGTTCCATTCCACATTCCATTCCACATTGCATACCATTCCATTTAACATTCCATGCCACATTTCATTCCATTCCAATCCACATTCCATTTGCCATTCCTTTCCATTCCATTATACGTTCCATGCCATTCCATTCCACATTCCATTCCACTTTCCATTCCATTCCATTCTACCTTCCATTTCACGTCCCATTCCATTCCATTACACATTCCATTCCATTTCATTCCACATTCCATAACATTCCACTCCATTTCACATTCCATTCCACATTTCATTCCACATTCCCTTCCTCATTCCATTCAATTTTATTCCACATTCCATTAAATTTTCCATGCCATCACATTCCTTTCCATTCCACATTCCAATCTACATTCTATTCCACATTCCATTCCACATTCCATTCCATTCCATTCCATTCCACTTTCCTTTCCACCTTCCATTCCATCTCTTTCCACATGCCATACCATTCCATTCCACATTCCATTCCAAATTCCTTTCCATATTCCATTCCATTGCTTTCCACATTGCATTCCATTCCATTCCACATTGCCTTCCACATTCCATTCCATTCCTTTCCACATTCCAATCTATTCCATTCCACATTCCATTCCACATTCCATTGCATTCCATTCCACATTGCATTCCATTTCATTCCATTCCACATTCCGTTTTACGTTCTATTAGAGATTGCATTCCACGTTCCATTTCATTCCATTTCATGTTACATTCCATATTAAATTAGATTCCATTCCACATTCCATTCCATTTAATTCAGCTTTCCATTCCTTTCCAATCCACGTTCCATTCCACGTTCCATTCCACGTTCCTTTCCACGTTCCATTCCATTCATTCCACATTAAATTCCATTCGACATTCTATTCCACATTTCATTCCACATTCCTTTCCACTTTCCATTCCATTCCACTTTGCATTCCACATTCCCTTCCATTACATTCCATTCCACATTCCAGTCCACATTCTATTCCACCTTCCATTCCACTCTCCATTCCATTCAATTCTGCTGTTCCATTCCACATTGCATTGCACATTCCATTCCATATTAGTTTCCACATTCCATCCCACGTTCCATTCCGCATTCCATTCCATTCCACCCCATTCCACATTCCATTCCACATTCCATTCCATTCCATTCCACATTCCTTTCCACTTTCCATTCCACATACCATTCCACATTCCATTTCACATTCCATTCTATTCCATTACATGTTCCATTCCACGTTTCATCCCACATTCCATACCACGTTTCAATCCACGTTACATACTATTCCATTCCGCGTTCATTTCCACTTTCCATTCCATTCCATTCCACGTTCCATTAAACCTTACATTTCATATTCCATTTCACGTTCCATTCCACATTCCATTCCACGTTTCTTTCCATGTTCCTTTCCATGTTCAATTTCATCCCATGGCATGTTCCATTCCACATTCCTTTCCATTCCATTCCACGTTCATTTCCACCTTCCATTCTACATTCCATGCCAGAATCCATTCCATTGCATTACACGTTCCATTCCACATTCCATTCCATTCCATTCCACATTCCATTTCACATTCCATTCCACATTCCATTACATTCCATTCTATTTTCCATTCCACCTTCCGTTCCACATTCCATTCCATTCTATTCCACATTCCATTCCATATTCCATTCTACATTCCATTCCTTATTCAATTCCATTCCATTCCACGTTCCATTCCACATTCCATTCCACGTTCCTTTCCATTCTATTACAGGTTCGATTCCACATTCCATTCCACATTCCATTCCACGTTCCTTTCCGTTCCATTCCACCTTCCATTCGACTTCGCATTCCATTGCATTCCACTTTCCATTCCCCATTCCACATTCCAAACATTCCACTTTCCATTCCACATTTCATTCCACATTCAATTCCACATTCCATTCCGCATTCTATTCCACTCTCCATTCCACATTCCATTCCATTCCAATCCATTCCACATGCCATTCCAACTTCCATTCCATTCCACATTCCATTCTACATTCCATTCCAGAGTCCAATCCGTACGATTCTACATTCCATTCCTTTCCATTGCACGTTCCATTCCACTTTCCTTTCCAAATTCAATTCCACATTCCATTAAACAATCCATTCCATTCCATACCATTCCATTCCATTTCTTCCCAGGTTCTATTCCACGTTCCACTCCTCATTCCATTCCATGTTCCATTCAATGATCCATACCATTCCATTTGACGTTCCATTCCACTTTCCATTCCATTCCTTTCCACGTTCCATTCCACATTCCACTGCACATTCCATTCCACTTTCCATTCCACATTCCATTCCACGTTTCATTCCACATTCCATTCCATCTTCCATTCCATTCCATTCCACTTTCCATTCCACATTCCTTTCCATTCCATTCGACGTTCCATTCCACAATACCTTCCACATTCCATTCCACATTCCATTCCACATTCCATTGAAAATTGCATTCCATTCCATTCCACATTCCTTTCCACTTTTCATTTCATTACATTCCACATTCGATTCCACATTCCATTCCATTTCATTCCACATTCCATTCCACATTTCATTCCATATTGCATTCCACATTCCCTTTCACATTCCATTCCATTCCATTCCACTCCACATTCCGTTCCTTTCCATTATATTCCACATTCCATTCCACATTCCATTACATTCCTTTCCACATTCCATTCAACATTCCATTTCATTCCATTCCACATTCCTTTCCACATTCCATTCCATTCTACATTCCATTCCACATTCCCTTCCTCATTCCATTCCATTC
This sequence comes from Pongo abelii, assembly GCF_028885655.2. NCBI lineage: Eukaryota > Metazoa > Chordata > Mammalia > Primates > Hominidae > Pongo > Pongo abelii. Next base: position 8,870,328 of record NC_072002.2, read on the forward strand.
CATTCCACATTCCTTCCACAATGCATTCCATTCCATTCCACATTCCGTACCACATGCCATTCCATTCCATTCAACATTCCATTCCATTCCATTCCACGTTCCATTCCTCATTCCATTCCATTCCACCTTCCATTCCATTCCATTCCACGTTCCATTGCTTTCCGTTCCACATTCCATTCCACTTTCCATTTCACATTCCATTCAACATTCCTTTTCACCTTCCATTCCACTCCATTCCTTTCGATTCCACATTCTATTCCCCATTCCATACCATATTCCATTCCACTTCCCATTCCATTCCGTTCCATTCCCCATTCCATGCCGTTCCATTCCAAATTCCATTCCATTCCATTCCACATTCCATTCCACATTCCATTCCATTCCTTTCCACATTCCATTCAACATTCCATTTCATTCCATTCCACATTCCTTTCCAAATTCCATTCCATTCTACATTCCATTCCATATTCCCTTCCACATTCCATTCCATTCCTTTCCACATTCCTTCCACAATGCATTCCATTCCATTCCACATTCCGTACCACATGCCATTACATTCCATTCCACATTCCATTCCATTCCATTCCATTTCACGTTCCATTCCTCATTCCATTCCATTCCATTCCACCTTCCATTCCATTCAATTCCACGTTCCATTTCTTTTCGTTCCACATTCCTTTCAACATTCCATTTCACATTCCATTCCACATTCCTTTTCACCTTCCATTTCACTCCATTCCATTCGATTCCACATTCTATTCCACATTCCATACCATATTCCATTCCATTTCCCATTCCATTCCGTTCCATTCCACATTCCGTACCATTCCATTTCAAATTCCATTCCATTCCATTCCACATTGCATTCCACATTGCATTCCACATTCCATTCCATTCCATTCCTTTCCACTTTGCATTTCACATTCCATTCCACATTCCTTTAAACGTTGCATTCCACGTTCAATTCCATTCCATTCCGTACCACTTTCCATTCCACGTTCCATTCCATTCCATTTCACTTTCCATTCCACATTCCCCTGCACATTCCATTCCACATTTCACTCTACAATCCATTCCACGTTCTATTCCACATTCCATTCCATTCTGTTCCACTTTCCATTCCATATTCCATTGCACATTGCATTCCACTTCCTATTCCACAATTCATTCCATGTTCTATTGTACGTTTAATTCCATATTCCGTTCCACTTTCCATTCCATAGAATTCCACGTTCCATTCCACATTCCATTCCACATTCCATTCCATTCCATTCCTCATTCCATTCCACATGCCATTACATTCCACATTCCATTCCTTTCCATTCCACATTCCATTCCACTTTCCATACCATTGCATTCCACATTCCATTCCACGATCCATTAAATTCCGTTACACTTTCCATTCCACATTCTATTCCATATATCATTCCACTGCATTCCATTCCACATTCCATTCCTTTCCACATTCCATTCCATTCCGCTTCCCATTCCATTCCATTCCACATCCCTTTCCATTGCACATTCCAATCCATTCCATTCCATTCCACATTGCATTGCACCTTCCATTCCACATTCCATTCAATTCCACGTTCCATTCCACGTTCCATTCCACATTCCATTCCAATCCATTCCACTTTCCATTCCAAATTCAATTCCATTCCATTTCACGTTCAATTCCACATTCCATTCCATTCCATTCCACATTCCATTGCACATTCCATTCCATTCTGCATTCCATTTTATTCCACATTCCATTCCATTCTATTCCATTCCATTCCATTCCACCTTCCCATCCACATTCTATTCCACATTCCATTCCATATTCTATTCCATTCCATTCCACATTCCTTTCCACATTCCGTTGCATTCCATTCCACATTGCTTTCCACATTCCATTCCATTCCTTTCCACATTCCTTACCATTCCATTCCACATTCCTTTCCACATTCCATTCCATTCCTTTCCACGTTGCATTCCATTCCATTCCACATTGCTTCCCACATTCCATTCCATTCCATTCCACATTCCATTGCATTCCATTCCACATTCCATTCCACACTGCATTACATTCCATTCCATTCCACATTCCATTCCATTCAATTCCACATTCCATTCCTTTCCATTCCACGTTCCATTCCACATTCCTTTCCATTCCATTCCACATTCCATTCCACATTGCATTCCATTCCACATTCCATTCCATTCCATTCCACATTCCTTTCCACTTTCCATTTCATTCCATTACACATTCGTTTCCACATAGCATTAAATTTCATTCTACATTCCATTAAACATTTCATTCCAGATTGCATTCCACAAACCCTTTCACATTCCTTTCCATTCCATTCCACATTCCATTGCACATTCCAATCCATTCCATTCCACATCCCGTACCACATTGCATTCCACATTCCATTCCATTCCATTCCTTTACACATTCCATAGCACATTCCATTCCCTTCCATTCTACATTCCATTCCACGTTCCAGTCTACGTTTCATTGTATTCCATTCCACGTTCTATTCTACTTTCCATTAGGCGTTCTATTCCATTCCATACCACGTTCCATTCTACGTTCTATTAGTTGGTCCATTCCACGTTCCATTTCATTCCACTCCACGTTGCATTCCATTTTCCATTACATTCCATTCCACATTCCATTCGATTTAATTCAAAATTCCATTCCATTCCATTCCATTTTGCATTCCACGCTCCATTCCACGTTCCATTCCACGTTCCTTTCCATTCATTCCACATTCCATTCCATTCGACATTGTTTTTCACATTTCATTCCACATTCCTTTCCTCTTTCCTTGCCATTTCATTCAACATTGCATTCCACGTTCCATTCCATTACATTCCATTCCACATTCCAATCCACATTCTAATCCACATTCCATTCCACTCTCCATTCCATTCAATTCCATGTTCCATTCCACATTCCATTGCACATTGCATTCCTCGTTCCTTTCCACATTCCATTCCACGTTCCATTCCGCATTCCATTCCAAATTCCTTTCCATTCCAATCCACTCCACATTCCATTCCACCTTCCATTCCCTTCCACATTCCATTCCACATTCCATTCCACACACCATTCCATAACATTCCACATTCCATTCCACATTCCATTCCTTTCCATTGCACGTTCCATTCCTCTTTCCATTGCTCATACAATTCCAGATTGCATTCCTCAATCCATTGAATTCCTTACCATTCCATTCCACATTCCATTCCACATTCCGTTCGATTGCATTCCACATTCCATTCTGCTTTCCGTTCCGCATTCCATTCCACATTCCATTCGATTGCATTCCACATTTCATTAAACTTTCCATTCCACATTCCATTCCACATTCCATTTCACATTCCATTCTGTTCCATTAAACGTTCCATACCACGTTTCATCCCACTTTCGATACCACGTTTCATTTCACATTCCATAATACTCCATTCCACGTTCCATTCCTCTTTCCATTCCATTCCATTACACGTTCCATTAAACATTCCATTTCATAATCCATTTCACGTTGCATTCCACATTCCATTCCACATTCCATTAAATGTTCCACTCCACGATCGATTGCATTCCATTCCATATTCCATTCCTTTCCATTCTACATTCCATTCCACATTCCATTCCATTCCATTCTACATTCCACTCCATTCCATTCCACATTCCATTCCACATTCCATTTCAATCCAGTCCACATTGCATTCCACATTCCATTCCATTCCGTTCCACATTCCATACCACATTCCCTTCAATTACATTCCACTTTCCATTCCATTCCATTCCACATTCCACGTTCCATTCCATTCTATTCCACGTTCCATTCCAAATTCCATTCCATTGCATTTTACGTTCCATTCCACATTCCATCCTACATTCCATTCCACATTCCATTCCATATTCTATTTCGTTCCATTCCACATTCCATTCCATTTCATTTCACGCTCCATTCCACATTCCATTCCACATTCCATTCGATATTCCATTTCTTTCCATTGCACATTCCATTCCACATTCCATTCCATTCCACGTTCCATTCCATTCCACATTCCATTCCATATTCCTTTTCGTTCCATTCCACATTCCATTCCACATTCCATTCCATTCCACATTCCATTCCATTCAACATTCCATTCCATTCCACATTCCATTGCACATTGCATTCCATTCCGCATTCGATTCTATTCCACATTTCATTGCATTTCATTCCACATTCCATACCATTCCATTCCGCATTCAATTCCATTTAACAACACATTCCATTCTATTCCACATTCCATTACATTACATTCCACATTCTTTTCCATTCTATTTCACATTCCATTCCATTCCATTCAATTGCACATTCCATTCCACATTCCATTCCAATCAATTGCACATTAAATTCCACTTTCCATTCCCTTCCATTCCACATTACATTCAATTCCATTCCATTCCATACCACATTCCATTCTATTCCATTCCATTCCACAATCCATTCCATTCCATATACAATTCCATTCCATTCCATTCCATTGCACGTTCCATTCCATTCCATTCCACTCCACATTCCATTCCTTTCCATTATATTACACATTCCATTCTACTCCATTCCACATTCCATTGCAAATTCCATTTCATTCGATTGCACATTCCATTTCATTCCATTCTACATTCCTTTCCACATTCCATTCCATTGTACATTCCATTCCACTCTACATTCCATTCCACATTCCCTTCCATTCAATTCCACATTCCTTCCACAATGCATTCCATTCCATTCCACATTCCGTACCACATTCCATTCCATTCCATTCCACATTCCATTCCACGTTCCATTACACTTTCCATTAGGCGTATCATTCCACATTCCATTCCAAGTTCCATTCCAATACATTCCACTTTGCATTTCATTCCACATTCCATTCCATTCCATTTCACATTCCATTCTACAATCCATTGCATTGCATTCCACATTCCTTTCCGCCTTCCATTCCATTCCATTCCACATTTCTTTCCACATTCCTTTCAAATCCCTTCCACATTCCATTCCACAATCCATTTCACCTTCCATTCCACTCCATTCCATTCGATTCCACATTCTATTCCACGTTCCATACCATATTCCATTCAACATTCAACTCCACTCTGTTCCATTCCACATTCCATACCATTCTATTCCACTATTCCATTGCATTACATTCCATATTCCATTCCTTTCCAATCAGCATTCCATTCCATTCCATTCCACGTTCCATTCAATTTTACGTTACATGACATTCCAAGTTCCATTCCATTTCACTTTCCAGTCCATTCCATTCCACTTTACAATCCATTCCATTCCGCAATCCATTCCACATTCCATTCCACATTCCACTCCATTCCATTCTATTCCACATTCCATTCCAATCCGTTCCACATTCCATTCCATTCCATTCCGCATTCCATTCCATTCCATTCTATTCCTCATTCCATTCCATTCCATTACACATTCCATTCCTCATTCTATTCCACATTCTATTCCACGTTCCACTCCATTCCACTTTCCATTCTATTCCATTCCACGTTCCAGTACATTCCATTCCACATTCCATTCCACTGCATTCAACATTCCATTCTATTCCATTCCACATTCCATTCCACATACCATTGCACATTCCATTCCACATTCCATTTCACGTTCCATTCCATTGCATTTCACATTCTATTCCATTCCATTCCACATTTCATTCCATTCAGTTCATTATCTCTTTCCATTCCATTGCAATCCACTTTCCATTCCATTCCATTCCACGTTCCATTCCATTCCATTCCATTCCATTCCAATCCACATTCCATTCCATAGAATTCCACTTTTCATTCCATTCCATTCCACTTTCCATTCCACATTCCATTCCACATTATATTCCAACTACCATTCCAATTCATTCAACATTCCGTTACAATCCATTGCACATTCCAGTCCACTCTGTAATCCATTTTATTCCACATTCCATTCCATTCCATTCCACATTTCATTCAATTCAATTCCTCATTTCAATCCATTATTTTGCATTCCACATTTCATCCCATTCCATTCCATTCTATTCCACATTCCATTCCATTCCATTCCACGTTCCATTCCGCTTTCCATTCCATTCCATTCCACATTCCATTACCTATTCCATTCCATTGCATTCCGCATTCCATTCCACATTCAATTGCATTGGATTCGACTCCACATTACATTCCATTCCATTCCACTCCATTCCAATTTGCATTCCACTTCATTCCAATCAACATTTTATTCCATTCCACATTCCATTCCATTCCATTCCACATTCCATTCAATTCCATTACATTCCATTCCACATTCCTTTCCATTCCGTTCCATGCCATATTACATACCGCATTGCATTCCACATTCCATTCCATTCCTTTCCACATTCCATCCCACGTTCCATCCCATTCCATTTCACTTTCCTTTCCACTTTCCATTAGGCTTTCCATTCCACGTTCCATTCCACATTCCATTTCATTTTCCATTCCACCTTCCTTTCCACCTTCCATTGCTTTCCATTCCATTCCATTTCACATTCCATTCCATTCCATTCCACATTCCATTACACGATCCGTTAAATTGCATTACACTTTCCATTCCACATTGCATTCCACAAATCTTTCCACTCCATTCCCTTCCACCTTCCATTCCATTCCACATTCCATTCCATTCCTCTTCCCTTTCCAATCCATTCCACATTCCTTTCCATTCCACATTCCATTCCATTCCATTCCATTCGACGTTGCATTGCACCTTCCATTCCACATTCCATTCCATTCCCCGTTCCATTCCACGATCCATTCCACATTCCATTCCATTCCATTCCACTTTCCATTCCAAATTCCATTCCATTCCATTTCACGTTCCTTTCCACATTCCATTCCACATTCCAATCCATTCTCCATTTCATTCCTTTCCACATTACATTGCACATTCCATTCCATTGCACATTCCATTCCATTCCATTCCACATTCCATTCCACATTCCATTGCACATTCCATTCCATTCCGCATTCCATTCTATTCTACATTCCATTTCCATATTCCATTTCACGTTGCATTCCACATTTCATTCCACATTCCATTAAATGTTCCACTCCACGATCCATTGCATTCCATTCCACATTGCATTGCATTGCATTCCATTCCATTCCACATCCCAATCCACATTCTATTCCACATTGCATAACGCATTCCATTCCATTCCATTCCATATTCCTTTCCACATTCCATTCCATTCCTTTCCACATTCCATACAATTCCATTCCACATTCCATTCCACATTCCTTTCCACATTCCATTCCACTCCTTTCCACATTGCCTTCCATTACATTCCACAATCCATTCCACATTCCATTGTATTCCATTCCACATTCCATTCCATACTGCATTCCATTCCATTCCATTCCACATTTCATTCCATTCCATTCCACGTTCCATTCCATATTCCTTTGCATTCCATTCCACATTCCATTCCACATTGCATTCCATTCCATTTCATTCCACATTCCATTCCACATTCCATTCCATTCCATTCCACATTCCTTTCCACATTCCATTCCATTCCATTAAACATTCGTTTCCACATTCCATTCCATTTAATTCTACCGTCCATTAAACATTTCATTCCATATTGCATTCCACGTCCCCTTTCACATTCCATTCCATTCCTTTCCACATTCCTTTGCACATTCCAATCCATTCCATTCCACATCCCATACCACATTCCATTCCATTCCTTTACACTTTCCATACCACGTTCCATTCCCTTCCATTCCACATTCCATTCCACGTTCCATTCCACGTTTCATTCTATTCCATTACACTTTCCATTCTACTTTCCATTAGGCGTTCTATTCCATTCCATTCCATTCCACGTTCCATTCTACGTTCTATTGGAGGTTCCATTCCACGTTCCATTTCACGCCATTCCACGTTCCATTCCATTTTCCATTAGATTCCATTCCACATTCCATTCCATTTAATTAAAAATTCCATTCCATTCCATTCCACGTTCCATTCTACTTTCCATTCCACTTTCCATTCTACGTTCCATTCCACGTTCCATTCCACGTTCCATTCCATTCCATTCCCTTTTCCATTCCATTCCATTCCACATTCAATTCCGCACTCCATTTCATTCCTTTCCACTTCCCATTCCACATTCCATTCCATTCCATTCCATTGCTTTCCACATACCATTCCAATCCACATTCCATTCTGGATTCCATTCCACATTCCATTCCATTCCATTCCACATTCCATTCCAGATTCCATTCCATTCCATTCCACATTCCATTCCACTCCACATTCCATTACACATTAAATTCCATTCCATTCCACATTCCATTCCACATTCCATTCTACATTCCATTCCATTCCACATTCCTTTTCACATTCCATTCCTCATTGAATTCCATTCCATTACACATTTCATTCCATTCAACATTCCATTCCACATTCCATTCCACATTCCATTCCATTCCATTCCTTTCATTCTACATTCCATTCCATTCCATTCCACGTTGCATTCCACATTACATTCCACATTCCATTCCATTCCGTTTCTTTCCATTCAATTCCATTCCACATTCCATTCCATTCCATTCCGTTCCATTCCACATTACCTTCCATTCGATTCCACTTTCCATTAGCTTCGTTTCAACATGCCGTTAAACATTCCATTCCATGATCCATTCCACTCCATTCCACGTTACATTCCATTCCATTCCACATTCCCTTCCATTCCATTCCACTTTCCATTCCATGTTCCACTCCTCGTTCCATTCCATTTTCCATTCCACCTTCCATTCCATTCCATTACACGTTTCATTCCTCATTCCATTCCACGAGCCATTCTATTCCGTTCAACCTTCCTTTCCACGTTAAAATGCACAATCAATTCCATTCCATTCCTCATTCCTTTCCATTACATTCCTCATTGCATTCCATTCTATTCCATTTCATTCCTCCTTCAATTACACATTCCATTCAATTCCATTCCACGTTCTATTCCATTCCATTCCATTCCACTTTCCATTCCACATACCATTCCATTCCTTTCCACTTTCCTTTCCATATGCCATTCCTTTCCATTCCAAATAGCATTCCATTCTATTCCTTTCCACATTCCATTCCATTCCATTCCACATTACATTCTTTTCCACATTCAATTCCATTCCTCATTCCATTCCATTCCGTTCCACATTGAAATCGATTCCATTCGAGTCCACTTACCATTCCATTCCATCCCATATTCAAATCCATTCAAATCCATACCATTTCTTAACTCATTCCATTCCACATTCAATTCCAGATTACATTCCATTGCATTCCACATTCCATTAAATTCTAATGCACATTCCTTTCCATCCCATTTCACTTACCATTCCATTCCAGTGCATTCCACATTCCATTTCATTCTATTCCACATTCCATTCCACGTTCCACTCCACGTCCCATTCCACGTTCAATTTCCCATGCCTTTCCACGTTGCATTCAACGTTCCATTCCACTTTCCATTCCTCATTCCGTTCCACATTCCATTCCCCTCCATTCCACATTCCATACCCTTCCATTCCACATTCAATTCCATTCCATTCCACATTCCTTGCCATTCTATTGCACATTCAATTCCTCATTCCATGCCATTCCATTACATTCCACATTCCATTCCATTCCATTCCACGTTCCATTCCACATTCCATTCCATTCCATTCCACATTCCATTTCATATTCCATTCCATTCCATTCCACATTCAATTCCACATTCCATTCCATTCCTTTCCACTTTCAATTCCATTCCATTCCACATTCCATTCCACATTCCATTCCGTTCCATTCCACATTCAATTCCATTCCATTAAACATTGCATCCCATTTCATTCCACTTTCCATTCCATTCCATTCCACTCCATTCCATTCCACATTGCATTCCATTCGAATCAATTTTACATTCCATTCCTTTCGATTCCACTCCACATTCCATTCCATTACACATTGAATACCATTCGATTCCATTCCACATTGCATTCCATTCAAATGCATTTCACTTTCCATTCATTTCGATTCATCTCCACATTCCATTCCATTTCATATTGCATTCCATTCCATTCCATTCCACATTCCATTCCCTTCTATTCCACCTTCCATTACATTCCACTTTCCATTCCATTCTGTTCCACGTTCCGTTCCTCATTCCATTTCACATTCCCTACCATTCCATTCCACGTTCCATTCCATTCCATTCCACGTTCCATTCCACATACCATTGCATTCCCTTCCACATTCCATTATGTATTTCATTACATTGAATTCCACATATTATTCCATTCCATTCTCTTCCATTCCACATTAAATTCCATTCCATTCCACATTCGGTTCCAATCCATTCCATTCCAAATTCCATTCCATTCCATTGCACATTCCATTCCTTTCCACATCCCATTCCATTCCATTCCACTTTCCATTCCATCCCATTCCATTCCATTCCATTCCACATTGCATTCCATTCCATTCCATTTCACATTCCCTTCAACATTCCATTCCTTTGCATTCCACATTCCAGTCCATTCCATTCCACATTCCATTCCGCTTGCCATTCCATTCTGTCCCAGATTCCATTTCATATTCCATTCCATCCCATTCATCATTCCATTCCACTTTCGATTCCAATCCATTCCACATTCCATTCCACATTCCAAAACACTTCATTCAGCATTCCAATCCATTGCATTCGACATTCCGTTCACAATTCCATTCCATGCCATTACACATTCCATTCCACACTCCATTCCATTCCATTTCACATTCCATTTCATTCCATTCCACATTCCATCCCACATTCCATTCCATTCCATCCACATTCCACTCCATTCCATTCGACTTTCCTTTCTGCATTCCACTCCATTCCATTCCACATTCCATTCCATTCCATTCCATTCCACTTTCCATTCCATTGCATTCCACATTCAATTCCATTACATTCCAAATTCCATTCCATTCCATTCCACGTTCCGTGCCATTCCAACCCAAGTTCCTTTCCATTCCATTTCACGTTGCATTCTATTCCATTCCACGTTCCATTCCATTCCATTCCATGTTCCAATTCACATTCCATTACATTCCATACCATGTTCCATTCCATTCCATTCAATGTTCCATTCCACATTTCATTGCATTCCATTCCACGTTCCATTAAATTCCATTCTACATTCCATTCCACATTCCATTCCAAATTCCATCAATTCCATTGCAGTTTCCACTCCATTCAATTCCATTCCACATTCCATTTCTTTCCATTCGTCATTCAATTCCATTCCATTCCATTCCACATTGTATTCCTCCTTCCATTCCAATCCAAATTCCATGCCATTCCATTCCACATTCCATTCCACATTCCATTGCATTCCATTCCATTCCACATTCCATTCCATTCCATTCCAATTTCCATTCCACATTCCATTCCATTCCATCCCATTCCAAATTCCATTCCATTCCATTCCACTTTCCATTGCATTCTATTCCACATTCCATTCCACATTACTTTCCATTCCGTTCCATATTGCATTCAACTTTCCATTCCATTTCATTCCACATTCCATTCCATTCCATTCCATTCTGCATTGTTTCCATTGTGTTTGATTCCACATTCCATTCCATTCCATTCCATTCCAAATTCCATTCCATTCCATTCCACATTCTATTCCATTCACTTCCACGTTACATTCCACATTCCCTTCCATTCCATTCCACATTCCATTGGTTTCCACTCCAATTTACTTCGCATTCTGTTCCATTCCATTCCATTCCCCATTCCATTTCACTCCATTACACATTCCATTCCATTCCATAAAATATTCCAGTCCAATCCTTTCCATTCCATTCCACATTCCATTTCATTCTGTTCCTTTCCAAAATCCATTCCAATCCATTCCACATTCCATTCCTCATTCCATTCCCTTCAATTCCACATTCTTTTCCAATCCGTTTCACATTCCATTGAATTCCATTCCGTTCCACATTACATTCCTTTCCAGTCCACTGTCCACTGCATTCAATTCCATTGTGTTCCATTCCATTCTACTTTCCATTCCACTGCGTTGCACATTCCATTCCACATTCCATTCCATTCTATTCCACAATCAACTCCACATTCCATTCCATTCCATTCCACATTCCATTCCACATTCAATTACATTCCTCTTTCCATTCCACATTGCGTTCCACATTCCACTCAATTCCATTCCACATTCCATTTCATCCCATTCCATTCAGTTTCATTCCACTTTCCATTCAATTGCATTCCACATTCCACTGCAGTCCATTCCACATTCAATTCCATTCCATTCCAATTTCCTTTCCACATTCCTTTCGAATAGCTTCTACATTCCGTTCCACATTGAATTCCATTCCGTTCCACATTCCTTTCCATTCCGTTCCACATTCCATTCCATTCCATTCCATTGCACATTCCATTCCACTCCATTAGTTTCCACATTCCATTCCACATTTCATCCCATTTCATTCCAATTTCCACTCCACATTCCATTAAACTTAATTCCTCATTCCATTCCACATTCTATTCTATTCCACATTCCATTACATTCCATACCACATTCCATTCCATTTCCTTCAATATTCCATTGCACTCTTCCATTCCATTCCATTCCAGATTCCAATCCATATTCCATGCCATTCCATTCCACATTCCATTCCACATTCCATTCCATTACATTCCATATTCCATTCCATTCAATTCCATTGCATTCCACATTCCATTCCATTCAATTCCATTCCATTCCTCATTTCATTCCATTCCATTCCATTCCACATTCCATTCCACATTGCATCACATCCCATTCCATATTCCATTCCACATTCCATTCAATTCCGTTCCACATTCCATTACATTGCATTCCATTCCAAATTCCATTCCATTCCATTCCATTCCACATTCCATTGGTTACCATTCCACATTCAATTGCATTCCATTACACATTCCATTCCGTTACTTTACACATTCCATTACCTTTCTTTACACATTCAATTCCTTTCCGCATTCCATTCCACATTCCATTCCACATACCACTCCATTCCATTTCACATTCCATTCCACTTTCTATTCACTTCCACATTCCTTTCCATTCCATTTCATTCCATTCCATTCCACATTCCATTCCACTCCATTCCATTCCATTCCACATTCCATTCCATTCCATTCCACATTCCATTCCAATCCATTCCATATTCCATTCAACGTTCCGTTCCATTCCATTCCACTTTCCATTCCGTTCGATTCAATTTCATTCTACTTTCCTTTCATTCCATTCCACATTCCATTCCATTCCATTCTGCATTCCATTACATTCCCTTAGGCATTCCATTGCATTCCACAGTGCATTCAATTCCGTTCCACATTCCATTCCTCATTCCATTTCGTATTCCAGCCCATTCCATTCCACATTCAACTCCACATTTCATTCCATTCCATTCCACATTCCATTTCATTCCATTCCACATTTCATTCCACATTCCATTCCACTCCATTCCACATTCCATTCCATTCCACATTCCATTTCACATTCTATTCCATTCCATTCCACCTTCTGTTCCACATTCCATTCCATTCCTCTCCACTTTCCATTCCACATTCCATTTCAAATTCCATTACATTCCATTCCATATTCAGTTCCTTTCCATTCCACATTCCATTCCTTTCCATTTCATTCCACCTTTCATCCCATTCCATTCCACATTCCATTCCACATTCCATACCATTCCATTCCGCATTACATTGCATTGCATTCCATATTCCATTGCATTCCACTATATTCCATTCCACATTTCATTACATTACAATCCATTCCATTCCACATTACATTCCATTCTATTCCACTTTCCCTTCCATTCCATATTCCATTCCATTCCATTCCGCATTAAATTCCATTCCATTCCATATTCTATTTCATTCCATTGAATTCCACATTCCATTCAATACCATTCCACTATCCATTCCATTCCATTCCATATTCAGTTCCACATTCCATTCCTTTCCAATTTCCTTTGCATTGCATTCCATTCCATTCCACATTCCATTCCATTCCATTTCACATTCCAATCCATTGCATTCCACATACCACTCCACATCCCATTCCATATTCCACTCTACTTTCCATTCCATTCCATTCCACAATCAATTACATTCCATTCAACATTCCATTCCACATTCCATTCCATCCCATTCAACATTCCATTCCACATTCCATTCCATTCCATTCCATTCGACTTTCCGTTACATTCCTTTCCATTACAGTCCACATTCTACTCCTTTCCATTCTATTCCACATTCCATTCCATTCCATTCCATATTCATTTCCAATCAATTCCACATTCCATTCCATTCCATTCCACATTCCATTCCATTCCATTCAACATTCCATTCTGTTCCATTGAATTCCACATTCCATTCCATTCCATTCCACATTCCATTCTATTCCACTCCCTTCCACATTTCATTCCACATTCCAATCCATTCCATTCCACAATCCATTCCACCTTCCATTACATTCCGTTCCACGTTCCATTCCATGTTCCATTCCATTCCATTCCATTCCACATTCTATTCCATTCTATTCAATTCCATTCCACAAACCATTTCATTCTATTACATTCCACTATCAATTCCACCCCACATTCCTTTTCGACATTCCATTCCATTGCATTCCACATTCCATTCCAGCTTCCATTCCATTCCTTTCCACTTTCCATACCATTGCATTCCACATCCCTTTCCACCTTCCATTCGATTCCATTCCACATTTTAGTCCACGGGCCTTTCCACATTCCATTTCACGTTCCATTCCACATTCCATTCCATTCCATTCCACAATACTTTGCACATTCCATCCCACGTTCCTTTCTACATTCCATTCCACATTACATTACGCATTCCATTGCATTCCTCTCCACATTCCATTCCATTCCATATTCCGTTCAATGTTCCATTCCATTCTATTCCACATTCCATTCCACATTGCATCCCATTCCATTCCATATTCCATTCCACATTCCATTCCATTCCATTCCACATTGTATTCCGTTCCATTTCGCATTCCATTCGATTCCATTCCATTCAATATTCCATTCCATTCCATTGCACATTCCATTGCATTCAATTCCCCCTTCCATTCCATTCCCCCTTCCATTCCATTCCTTTCCAATCCATTCCATACCCCAATCAACATTTCATTCTATTCCACTGCACATTCCAATCCGTTACACATTCCATTCCACATTCCATTCCATTCCACATTTCTTTGCATTCCCTTCCACATTGCATTCCATTCCCTTCAACATTCCATTACATTCCACATTCCTTTGCATTCCATTCCATTGCATTCCATTCCATTCCATTCCAAATTCCATTCCATTCCATTCCTCATTTCATTCCATTCCACATTCCTTTGCATACAAATTCCATTCCATTCCAATTTCCATTCCATTCCGTTCCACATTCAATTCCACATTCCATTCCATCCCATTCCACATTCCATTCAACTTTTCATTCCATTCCTTTAAACACTTCATTCAACGTTTCATTCCACAAGAAATTCCATTCCATTCAATTCCACATTCCATTCTTTCCATTCCACATTCCATTGCTTTCCATCCCACATACCATTGTATTCCAATCCACATTCCATTCCATTCCATTTCACATTCCATGGCACATTTCATTCAAATCCATTCCACAATCCGTTCAACATTCCACTCAATTCCATTCCATATTCCATTCCATTGCATTCCACATTCCATTCTATTCCATTCCAAATTCTGTAACACATTGGATTGCAATCTAGTCCACCTTCCATTTCACTTTCCATTCCATTCCAATCCACATTCCATTCCATTCCATTCCACATTCCATTCCATTCCACTCCACATTTCATACGATTCCAATCCACACTGCACTCCATTCCACATTCCCTTCCACCTTCCATTGCAGTCCATTCCACATTCAATTCCATTCCATTCCACTTTGCATTCCATTCCATTACATTCCATTCCAAATTTCATTCCACTTTCCATTCTAATCCCGTCCATATTCCACTCCATTCCACTCCACATTCCATTCCTTTATATTCAATTCTATTGGAATCCTTTCCATTCCATTCCGCTTTCTATTACATATTCCATTCCGTTCCATTCCACATTCCATTACTTTCCATTCCACATTGCATTCCATTCCATTCCACATTGCATTCCATTCCATTCCACATTGCATTCCATTCCATTCCTTTCAACATTCCATTCCATTCCATTCCTCAGTCAATTCCATTCCGTTCCACATTCCATTCCATTCCATTCCATTCCAAATTCCATTCCATTCCATTCCACATTCCATTCCACATTCCATTCCATTCCATTCCACATTCCATTCCACATTCCATTCCATTGATTTCCACATTGAAATCCATTCAATTCCACAGTGCATTCCATTCCATTCCTTTAAGGATTCCATTCCATTCCACATTCCATTCCACATTCCATTCCATTCCATTGTACATTCCATTCCACGATCCATTACATTTCACATTCCATTCCACATTCCATTCCATTCCATTCCCTATTCCATTCCACATTTCATAAAATTCCATTCCAAATTCCATTCCACGTTCCATAACATTCCATTCCACTTTCCATTTCTCATTCCATTCCACATTCAATTACACATTGCATTCCATTCCATTCCTTTCCACGTTCCATTCTGCATTCCATTCCACTTTCCTTTCTATTCCATTCCACATTCCATTCAACGTTACATTCCATTCCATTCCACTTTACATTCCACCTTCCATTCCACATTCCATTCCAGATTCCTTTCCATTCCATTCCACATTCCATTCAACGTTACATTCCATTCCATTCCACTTTACATTCCACTTTCCATTCCACATTCCATTCCACATTACATACCATTCCATTGCACTTTCCAGTCCACGTTCTATTCCACAATTCTTTCCATATTGCATTGTGTTCCATTTCACTTTCCATTACACATTCCATTCCAGATTCCTTTGCACATTACTTTCCATTCCATTCCACATTGCATTCCACTTTCCATTCCATTCCATTCTACATTCCATTTCACATTCCATTCCACGTTCTATTCCATGATCCATTCCATGTTCCATTCCATTCCATTCCACTTTCCATTCCATTCCATTCCACGATCCACTTCATGCCATTCCACGTTCCATTCCACAATCCATTTACCATTCCATTCCATTCCATTCCATTCCACATGCCATTCCGTTCCATTACACGTACCATTTCATTTCATTCCACTCCACATTCCATTGCACATTCCATTCTATTCCATTCCATTCCACATTGCATTCCCCATTCCATGTCACTACATTCCACGTTCCATTTCACATTGCATTCCATTCCTTTACAGATTCCATTCAACATTCCATTTCACTTTCCATTCCATTCCATTCCACTTTCCATTCCACTTTCCTTTACACATTCCATTACATTAAATTCCACATTGCATTCCACCTTCCATTCCACGTTGCATTCCTCATTCCATTCCACCTTGCATTCCATTCCGTTCCATGTTGCATTTCAGGATCAATTTCTTTGCTTTCCACTTTCCATTCCAGCTTCCATTCCACAATCCATTCCATTCCACATTCCATTCCGCTTTCCATTGCATTCCATTCCACATTCCATTCCACATTCCTTTCCATTCCATTCCACAATCAATTCCATTCCATTCATATTCCATTCCATTCCTTTACAAATTCCATTCCATTCCATTCCATTCGATTCACATTCCATTCCATTCCATTCACATTCCATTCCATTCCACATTTCATTCTGTATTCCAGTCCACATTCCATTCCATTCCATGCCACATTTATTTCCATTCAATTCCAGATTCCATTACATTCCAATCCACATTCTTTTTCATTTCATTCCATTCCAGTCCACATTCCATTCAATTCCATTACATTCCACTTTCCATTGCATTCCATTCCAGATTCCATTCCATTCCATTCCATATACCATTCCAGAATCCATTCCATATTCCATTCCACATTTCATTCCATTCCATTCCATAATCCATTCCATTCCATTCCTAAATCCATTCCACAGTCCATTCCATTCCTTTCCATTCCATATTCCGTTCCGTTCGATTCAATTCCTGTCCAAATTCTATTCCATTCCATTCCATTGCACATTCCATTCCATTCCATTCCGAATTCAATTCCTTTCAATTCCACAGTGCGTTCCACTTCATTCCGCATTCCATTCCATTCCATTAGAGATTCCACTCCATTCCTTTCTGAATTCAATTCTACTCAATTCTACATTCCCTTCAGTTAAATTCAACATTCCATTCCACATTCCATTACAGTTCATTCCACATTCTATTACATATTCCATTCCAAATTCCATGCCACATTCCATTCCAATCCATTCCACATTCCATTCCACATTCCATTGCATTCCATTCCAGATTCCATTCCATTCCATTCCACTTTCCATTCCACATTTCATTCAATTACATTCCACATTCCATTCCACATTCCATTCCATTCCATTCCACGTTCCATTCCACGTTCCATTCCATGGTCCTTTCCATTCCATTCCACATTCCATTCAATTCCATTCAACATTCCACTCCACATTCCTTTCCATTCCATTCCACATTCCATTGAACATCCATTCCATTCCATTCCACCTTCCATTGTGCTTTGCATTCCATTCCACATTTCATTCCACATTCCTTTCCATTCCACTCCACATTCCATTCCACATTCCATTACACATTTCATTCCACATTCCTTTCCATTCCACTCCACATTCCATTCCATTCCTTTCGTATTCCATTGGATTCCATTTCAAATTCCATTCCATTCCATTCCACGTTCCATTCCATTCCATTCCATTCCATTCCACGTTCCATTCCATTCCACTTTCCATTCCATTCCATTCCACATTCCATTCCATATTCCTGTCCACATTCCATTCCGTTCCATTCCACATTTATTTCCATTCCATTCCACATTTGATTCCTTTCCAATTCACATTTTCTTTCATTCCATTTCATTCCTGTCCACATTCTATTCAATTCCATTACAATCCGCATTCCTTTGCATTCCATTCCACATTCCATTCAATTCCATTCCACATACTATTCCACAATCCATTCCATTTCTTTCGTATTCCATTGCATTCCATTTCGAATTCCATTCCATTCCATTCCACATTTCATTCCTTTCCATTCCATTCCACATTCCATTCCACAGTCCTTTCCAATTTCAACTCCATTACATTCCACATTCCATTCCAATCCAAATTCTATTCCATTCAATTCCATTCCAAATTCCATTCCATTCCATTCCGCATTTAATTCCATTCAATTCCACATTCCGTTCCATTCCATTCCGCATTCCATTAAAGTCAATTCCACTTTCAATTCCATTCCATTCAACATTCAATTCCATTCAATTCCGCTTTCCATTCCATTCCATTCCACGTTCCATTCAACATTCCTTTCCACATTCTATTCCATTCCATTCCACTTGCCATTCCATTCCGCATTCCATGGCATTCCATTCCATTCCACAGTCCATTCCACATTCTATTAAATTGCATTCCACATTCCATTCCATTCCACACCCATTCCATTCCATTCCATTCCACATTATATTACAAATTCCACTTCATTCCATTCCACTTTCCATTAAACATTCCATTCGACTTTCCATTCAATGCCATTCCACATTCCTTTCCATTCCATTAAATTTTATTCCACATTCGATTCCATTCCATTCCACATTTCATTCCTTTCCATTCCACTTTCCTTTCCATTCCATTCCACGTTCGGGTTCATTCCGTTCCACATTTCATTCCAATAAATTCAACATTCCACTGCACATTCCATTCCACTCCGTACTACATTCCATTCCGTTCCATTGAATTCCACATTCCATTCCATTCCATTTCACATTCCATTCCACATTACACTGCATTCCATTCCATTCCACATTCCATTCTGTTCTATTCTGTTCCACGTTCCATTCTATTCCACATTCCATTCCTCATTCCAAACCATATTCCATTCCATTACACATTCCATTCCCCATTCCACACCATATTCCACATTCCATTCCACATTCGATTCCATTCCATTCCAAGTTCCATACCATTCCATTGCACATTCCATTCCACATTCCATTCCGTTCAATTCCATCTTCCATTACACATATCATTCCAAATTCTATTCCACTATTCATTCCACATTCCTTTCCACTTTCCATTCCATTCCATTCCACATTCCATTCCACAATCCATTCCATTCCATTCCATCTTCCTTTCAACATTCCATTCAATTCCACATTCCATTCGGCATTAAATTACGTTCCATTCCATATTCCATTCCACATTACATTCCATTACATTCCATATTGCATTCCATTACGTTCACATTCCACTCCATTCCAATCCAAATTCAATTCCATTCCATTTCACATTCCATTCCATTCCATTCCACATTCCTTTCCATTCCGTTCCAATCCATTACACTTTCCATTGCATATTCCAGTCCATATTCCATTCCATTCCATTCCACATTTCACTTCATTCCATTGCACATTCCATTCCATTCCAATCCACATTCTGTTTCATTCCATTCCATTCCAGTACGCTTTCAATTCAATTCCATTACATTCCGCATTCCATTGTGTTCCATTCCACATTCCATTCCTTTCCATTCCATAATCCATTCCTTTCCATTCCACATTCCATTCCACATTCCATTCCACAATCCATTCCATTCCGTTACATTCCACATTCAGTTCCATTCCATTCCATACCACTCCACATCCCATTCCATTCCATTCCACAGTCCATTCCATTCCTTTCTACATTCCATTCCATTCAAATCCACATTCCATTCCATTCCATTCCACATTCAATTCCATTCCAACCCATTCCACATTCCTTTCCTTTCCATTCTACATTCCATTCTGTGTTCCATTCCATTCCATTCCACTTTCCATTCCACGTTACATTCCACATTCCATTTCACTTTCCATTCCATTCCATTCCACTTTCCATTACACGTTCCATTGCACATTAAATTCCACATTCCATTGCGTTCCATTCCACATTCCCTTCCACATTCCATTCCATATTCCTTTGCACATTCCTTTACATTCGATTCCACATTCCATTCCACATTCCATTCCATTCCATTCCACATTCCATTCCACACTCCATTCCACGTTCCATTCCACATTCCATTTCGCATTCCATTCCATTCCATTCCATTCCACGCTCCATTCCTTTCCATTCCACATTCCTTTCCATTCCTCTCCACATTCTGTTCCACATTCCATTCCATATTCCATTCCATTCCGTTCCACATTTGATTCCACTTTGTATTCCTCTCCATTCCACATTGCACTTCATTCCATTCCACTTTCCTTTCCTCATTGTTTTCCACGTTCCATTCCACGTTCCATTCCCTGTTCTATTCCATTTCATTCCACTTTCCATTCCATTCCACTTTCCATTCCATTCCATTCCACATTCAATTCCAGTTTCCATTTCACATTCCATTCCACATTCCATTTCACATTTCATTCCATTCCATTCCCCATTCCATTCCATTCCATTTCGCATTCCATTCCATATTCCTTTCCATTCCCTTCCACTTTCCATTCCACATTCCATTTCACGTCCCATTCCATTCCATTCCACGTTCCAATCCACTTTCCATTCCATGTCCCATTACATTGAATTGCACTTTCAATTCCACATTCAATTCCATTCCATTTCACGTTCCATTCTGCATTCCATTCCATATTCCTTTCTGTTCCATTCCACATTCCATTCCATTCCATTCCACATTCCATTCAACCTTCCATTTCACTTTCTATTCCACATTCAATTACACTTTCCATGCCGTTCCATTCCACTTTCCATTCCACAATCCATTCCATTCCATACCATATTCCTTTCCACAATCCATTCCTCTTTTCATTCCACTTTCTTTTCCACATCCCATTTCACATTCCATTCCAAATTCGAAATCCCTTTCCATTCCATTCTATTCCATTCCATTACACATTCCATTCCATTCCAATCCACATTCCATTCCATTCCATTTCACGTTCCATTCCGATTCACATTACATTCCGTTCCATTCCACATTCCATTCCATTCCATTCCACATTCCATTCCATTCAATTTCACATTCCATTCAATTTCATTGCTTTCCACATTCCGTTCCTTTCCATTCTGTATTCCATTACATTGCATTCCATTCTATTCCACATTCCGTTCCATTCCATTTTGTTCCACATTCCATTCCATTATATTCCATTCAATTACATTCCATTATATTCCATTCAATTACATTCCATTATATTACATTCAATTACATTCCACATTCCATTACATATTCCATTCCACATTTTATTCCATGTTCCATTCCATTGCATTCCACTTTCTATTCCATTCCAATGCATATTCCGTTCCATTCAATTCGTCATGCCATTCCATTCCATCGCATTCCACATTCCATTCCATTCCATACCGTATTCCATTCCATTCTATTTCACATTCCATTCCATTCCATTCCGTATTCCATTCCATTCAATTCCACATTCCATTCCACATTTCATTCCACATTCTATTCCACGTTCCATTCCATTCCATTGCACATTCCATTCCACAATGCATTCCATTCCATTCCACATTCCATTCCACATTGCATTCCATTCCATTCCACTTTCCACTCCATTCCATTCCACTTCCCATTCCATTTCACTCTATTACACGTTCTATTCTATGCCATTCCGTATTCCATTGCATTCCATTCCATTCCACATTCAATTGCTTTCCTATCCACTTTCCATTCAATTCCATTACATATTCCACATTCCATTTCACGTTCCATTAAACTGTACATTCCACATTCCATTCCACGTTCCATTCCACGTTCCATTCCATTGCATTCCACATTTCATTCTACATTCCATTCCACATTCCCTCCCATATTCCATTTTATTCCATTCCACATTGCATTCAACATTGCCTTTCATTCCATTCCACATTCTATTCCACATTCAATTCCACATTTCATTCCAGTCCACATTTCATTCCATTCCATTTTACATTCCATTCCATTGCATTCCACATTCCATTCCATTCCATTCCACATTCCATTACACATTCCATTGCATTCCATTCCATATTCCATTCCACATTCCATTACACATTCCATTGCTTTCCATTCCATATTCCATTACACATTCCATTCCACTCCATTCCACTTTCCATCCGAAATTCCATTCCACATTCCCTTCCATATTCCATTACTTTGCTATCCACGTTCCATTCCATTCCATTCCACGTTCCATTTCATTCCATTCCAGATTCCATTTCACTCTATTCCACGTTCCATTTCATTGCATTTTAAATTCCATTCCGCATTCCATTTCACATTCCATTCTGTTCCATTGCATTCCACTTTCCATTCCATTCCAATCCACATTCCATTCCATTCCATTCCACGTTCCATTCCATTCCACATTCCTTTCCATTGCGTTCCACCAGCCATTCCATTCCATTCCACACTCCATTCCATTCCATTCCACATTACATTACATTCCACTGCACATTCCATTCCATTCCTCTACTTTTCCACCTTCTATTATATTCTAACTTCCACCTTCTGTTCTATTCCAACTTCTTTTACATTCCTCTCTATTCGACATTCCATTCCATTCCATTCTATTCCACATTCCAATTCTTTCCTTTCCATATTCCATTCTATTCCATTCTACATACCATTCAACGTTCCATTCCACATTCCACTCCGTGATCCATTGTATTCCATTCCACATTCCATTCCATTCCATTCCACATTCCATTCCACATTACATTGCATTCCATTCCACATTCCATTCCATTCCATTCCTTTCCAATTTCCATTCCACATTCCATTCCACATTCCATTCCACATTCCATTCCACATTCCATTCCACATTCCATTCCATTCCACATTCCATTCAACATTCCTTTGAACATTCCATTCCATTCCATCCCACATAACATTCCACATTCCTTTCAACATTCCTTTGAACATACCATTCCATTCCATCCCACATAACATTCCACATTCCGTTCCATTCCATTCCACATTCCATTCCATTCCAATACACATTCCAAGTTCCATTCCACGTTCCATTCCACGTTCCACTCCATTCCATTCCACGTTCCATTCCAAATTCCATTCCAAATTCCATTCCATTCCAAACCATTTCAGTCCACATTGCATTCCGTACCATTCCACATTCCATTCTATTCCTTTCCACATTCCATTCCTTTCCATTCCACATTCCATTCCACTTTATATTCCACATTCCGTTTCACATTGCAATCCACGTTGCATTCCATTCCATTCCAATTTCCATTCCAGGATCCATTGCACATTCCATTCCACGTTCCATTCCATTCAATTACTTGTTCCTTTTCACGTTGCAATCCATTCCGTTCAATGTTACATTCCACATTCCATTCCACATTCCACTAAACGTTTCATTCCACGTGCCCTTCCACGTTTCATTCGAAGTTCCATTCCACGTCTCATTCCATTCCATTACACTTTCCATTCCACTTTGCATTCCATTCTATTACAATTTCCATTCCACATTCCATTCCACATTCCATTCTAAATTCCATTATGTTCCATTCCACATTCGTTTCCACATTCCATTTCACATTCCATTCCACGTTCCATTCCACATTCCATTCCAATCCATTCGAAATTCCATTCCATTCCATTCCATTCCATATTCCAGTCCTTTCCTTTCCAAATTCCATTCTATTCCATTCCACATTCCGTTATTTTCCACGTTTTATTCCATTCCATTCCACATTCCATTCCATTCCATTCCAATTCCGTTCCATTCTACATTCCATTCCATTCCACATTCCATTCCATTCCACAATCCAATCCATTGCATACCATTCCATTCCGCATTCCACTACATTCCATTCCACATTTCATTCCTTTCCATTCCACATTTCTTTCTACTTTCCTTTCCTTTCCATTCCATTCCATTCCATTCCATTCCACATTCCATTCCGTTGCTTTCCACATACCATTCCATTCCATTGCATTCCACATTCCATTCCTTTCCATTCCATTACAGCTTCCATTCCATTCCATTCCATTCCACATTCCATTCCATATTCCATGCCTATCCATTCCGTTCCGTGTTCAATTCCGCATTCGATTACACATTCCTTTCCCCTTCCATTCTGTTCCATTCCACATTTCATTCCATTCCATTCCTCATTCCATTCCACGTTCCATTCCACATTGTATTCCAAATTCCTTTCCATACCTTTCCATATTCCATTGCATTCCATTCCACAATCCTTTCCACGCTCCTTTCCACTCCATTCCACGTTTCATTAAACTCCTCGTTGTATTCAATTCCATTCCACGTTCCATTCCACATTCCATTCCACTTTCCATTTCACTTTTCATTCCATTGCATTCCACGTTAAATTCCTCATTCCACTCCACATTCCATTCCATTACATTCCACATTCCATTAAGCATTACTTTCCCCATTCCATTCCATACTCCATTCCACATTCCATTCCACATTCCATTCCAAATTCCATTCCATTCCATTAAATACCTTTCCAAATTCCATTCTTTTCAATTCCACATTCCGTTCAATTCCAGTTCTTTGCCTTCCACAGTCTATTCCACATTCTATTCCATTCCATTCAACATCCCATTCCACATTCCATTCCATTCCATTCGACTTTCCATTCCATTCCATTCCACTTTCCCTTCCATTCCATTCCAGATTCCATTCCATTCTATCCACATTCCGTTCCATTCCATTCCACTTTCCATTACAGATTCCATTCGACATTCCATTCCATTCCATTCCATTTCATATTCCTTTCCATTCCATTCCATTCCACATTCCATTCTATTCCATTCAACATTCTATTCCATTTCATTCAATTCCACATTCCATTCCGCATCACGTTCACATTCCTTTTCATTCCATTTCACATTCCATTCCATTCCATTTTCCATTCTATTTCATTCCACATTCCATTCCATTCCAATCCACATTCCATTACTTTCCATTCCACATTCCAATCCACATCCCATTCCATTCCATTCCACATTCCGTTCCACATTAGATTCCATTTCATTCCACATTCCATTCCATTCCATTCCACCTTCCATTCCATTCCACATTCCTTTCCTTTCCATTCCACATTGCATTCCCTTCCATTCCACATTATATTCTATTCCATTCCATTCCATTCCTTTCCACATTCCATTCCTTTCGATTCCACATTCCGTTCCATTCCATTCCACATTTCATTTCACATTCCATTCCATTCCAATCTATTCCATATTCAAGTACTTTCCATTCTATTCCACATTCCATTCCATTCCATTCCAATCCATTCCACATTCCATTCCAGTCCATTCCTCGTTCCATTCCACAATCCATTCCACATTCCATTACATTCCATTCCATTCCACATTTAATTCCACGTTCCATTCCATTGCATTTCACATTCCATTCCATTCCACTACATTCCACATTACGTTCCATTGCATTCCACAGTCCATTCCATTCCATTCCACATTCCACTCCAATTTCCATTCCTTTCCATTCCATATTCCATTCCATTGCACATTCCATTAAATTCAATTCAACATTCCATTGCATTCCATTCCACATTCCATTCTATTTCCATTTCACATTACTTTCTACTCTTTTCATTTCCACATTCCGTTCCAATTAATTCCACATTCCATTCCGTAAGTTTCCATTCCATTCCACATTTGTTTACACATTCCATTCCATTCCATTCCATTCCTTTCCACATTCCATTCCAATCCATTCCATTCCATTCCACATTCCATTCCATTCCACATTACACATTTCATTCCATTCCTTTCCACATTCCATTCCTTTCCATTCCACATTAAATTCCATTCTATTCCATTCCACCTTCCATTCAATATTTCATTCCATTTCATTCCACTTTCCATTCCATAGCATTCCACATTCCGTTCCATTCCAGTCCACATTTCATTCTACTTTCCTTTCCATTCCATTCCACATTCCATTCCATGGCATTTCACTTTCCATTCCATTATATTTCACATGCCATTGAATTCCACATTCCATTCCATTACATTTGAGAGTGCATTTCATTCCACATTCCATTGCACATTGCATTCCATTCCATTCCACATTCCATGCCATTCCAATCCACATTCCATTCCATTCCATTCCACATTCCATTCCATTCTGTTCCACGTTCCATTCCATTCCATTCCACATTCCATTCCATCTCATTTCACATTCCATTCCACATTCCTTTACATTGCATTGCAGATAGCCTTCCAGATTCCATTCCACAATCCATTCTACATTGCATTCCATTCCACGTTCCATTACACATTCCATTCCACATTCCATTCCATTCCACTTTCCATTCCACATTCCTTTCCACCTCCCATTCCACATTCCATTCCATCCCATTCCGCGTTGCTTTCCACATTCCATTGCATTCCATTCCAAATTCCATTCCATTTCTTTCCACATTCCATTCAACATTCCATTCCATTCCATTTCACATTCCATTCCACATTCCAGTCCAGATTCTACTGCATTCCATTCCATTCCACATTACATTCCACTTTCCATTCCATTGCATTCCACAGTGCATTCCTGTTTCCATTCCACATTCCATTCCACGTTCCATTACAATTTCCATTCCATGTTCCATTCCATTCCATTCCACATTGCATTGCATTATATTACACATTCCATCCCATTGCATTCCACATTCCATTCCACATTCCTTTCCGTTCCATTCCACGTTCGATTCCACATTCCCTTCCATTACATTCCACTTTCCATCCCATTCCGTTGCAATTTCCATTCTATGTTCCATGCCACTTTCCATTCCACCTTCCTTTTCATGTTCCATTCCGTTCCATTCCACATTCAATTCCATTATACATTCCATTCCATTGCATTCCATTCCATTCCACACTCCATTGCAATCAACATTCCATTCCACATTCCATTCCATTCCATTCCACACTCCATTCCACATTCCATTCCATTCCACTTTCCATTCTATTCCATTCCACATTCCATTCCACTCCATTCCACATTCCATTCCACATTGCTTTATAATACATTCCACTTTCCTTTCAACATTCCATTCCATTCCACTTCACATTCTATTCCATTCCACATTGCATTCCAGTCCATTCCATTTCATTCCATTTCGCATACCATTCCACATTTCATTCCATGCCACATTTCACTCCATTCCTTTCCACATTCCATTGCATTCCATAACATATTTCATTCCATTCCATTCCATTCCACATTTCATTACATTCCATTCCACATTCCATTCCATTCCTTTTTATTCCAGTCCACATTCCATTCCAAAGTCCATTCCATACCACTCCACATTCCATTCCATTCCACTCCACATTCCATTCCACTCCACTCCACATTGCATTCCCATTCAATTTTCCATTCCATATTCCATTCCATTGCTTTCCACATTCCATTCATTTCCATTCCATATTCCATTGCATTCCTTTTCTCTTTCCATTCCATTCCATTCAATTCCAGTCCATTTCACATTCCATTCCATTCCACTCCACATTCCATTCCATTGCATTCCGCATTCCATTGCATTCCATTCCACTCCATTCCACATCCCATTCCATTCCATTCCATTCCATTCATCATTCCATTCCATTTCATGTTCCTTTCCATTCCATTCCATTCCAATTCATTTTCCATTCCACATTTCTTTACATTCCATTCCATTCCACTCCACATTCCATTCCATTCCAATTTCCATTCCATTCAATTCCATTCCACATTACATTCCATTCCATTCCACATTACATTCCTTTCCACATTCCATTCCACCTTCCATTCCTTTTGATTCCACATTCCATTCCATATTCCATTCCATTCCATTCCATTCCACATTCCGTTGAACGTTCCATTCCATTCCATTGCAGTCGGCATTCCATTCCTTTTCTTTCCATTCCATTCCATTCGACATCCCTTTCCATTCCATTCCACTCCATATTCCATTCCATTCCATTGCAGTCCACATTACATTTAATTCCATTCCAAATTCTATTCCAATCCATTCCACATTGCAGTGCATTCCATTCCACATTCCATTCCATTCCATTCCATATTCCATTCCATTCCATTCCACATAATATTACATTCCACATTCCATTCCACATTCCATTCCATTCCACATTCCATTTCATTCCACTCCATTCCACATATTATTCCATTCCATTCAACTTTCCATTCCATTCCATACGTTTCCATTTCTTTCCATTCCGTTCCATTCATTTCCACATTCCATTCCATTCCTTTCCATTCCACATTGCTTGCCATTCCATTCCACATTCCATTCCACATTCCATTCCATTCCACATCCCTTTACATTCCACTCCACATTCCATTCCATTCCATTCCACATTCCATTCCGCATTCCATTCCACGTTGCATTCATCGTTCCATCGCACGTTCCATTCGATATTCCATTCAAATTTACATTCAATGTTCCATTCCACGTTCCATTCATCGTTCCATCTCACGTTACATTCGATGTTGCATTCAACATTACATTCCATGTTCCGTTCCACTTTCCAGTCAATGTTCCATTCCGCATACCATTCCATTCCATTCCACATTCCATTCCAGATTCCATTCCACATTCCGCTCCATTTCATTCCACATTCCATTCAACATTCCATCCATAGTACATTCCACACTGCATTCCATTACACTCCACATTCCATACAACATTCTATTTTATTCCATTCCACATTCCATTCCATGCCATTCTACATTCCATCCCATTCCATTCCAAATTTTATTCCATTCCACGTTGTATTCCATTCCACATTCCGTTCTCTTCCGTTCCATTCTACATTACATTCCAATCCATTCCAAGTTCCATTCCATTCGAATCCACGTTACAATCCATTCCATTCCACGTACCATTCCATTCCATTCCACTTTCCATTCCATTCCATGCAATTCCAATCCACATTCCATTCCATTCCACATTCCACTGCAATCCAAGTTCCATTCTATTCAATTCCATTCCACATTCCATTCCATTCCACATTCCATTCCATTCCACATTCCATTCGATTCCATACCATTCAACCTTCCGTTCCATTCCCAACCACATTTCATTCCATTCCATTCCACGTTCATTACATTCCAATTCACGATCGTTTGAATTCAATTCCAACGTCAATTATATTCAATTCAATGCCAAATTCCATTCCATTCCATTTCACATTCCATTCCATTCCATTCCAATTTCCAATGCTGTCAATTCCACTCCACATTCCATTCCATTCCATTGCACATTCCATTTCATTCCAAATCCATTACATTCCTTTCCACATTCCATTCCATTCCATTCCATATTCCATTCGATTCCACTCCACATTCCATTCTGCTCCATTCCACATTCCTTTCCACATTTGTTTCCATTCCATTCTACTTTCCACTCCATTGCGTTCCACATTCCATTCCATACTATTCCAAATTCCTTTCAATTCCATTAGACATTCCATTCCACATTCCATTCCATTCCTGTCCACATTCCATTGAATTCCATTCCATGACAACTTCCATTCCAATCTATTGCACATTACCTTCCATTGCATTCCACATTCCAATCCATGCCATTCCAGTTTTCATTCAATTCCATTCTGCGTTCCATTCCACGTTCCATGCCACATTCCATTCCACGTTCCATTCCACGTTCCATTCCATTCCATTCCATGTTCCATTCTATCTTCTATTCCATTCCCTTATATGTACCATTCCATGTTCCATTCCACCTTACATTCCACCATCCATTCCAATTTCCTTTCCCTTGCATTCCAAATGCCGTTCTATATTCCATTCCATTCCACATACCATTCCATTCCATTCTGTACCATTCCACATTCCATTCCACATTCCATTCCACATTCCATTCCCTTCCATTCCACATTCCATTCCGTGACATTCCACTTTCCATTCCATTCCATTCCACATTCCATTCCATTCCATTCCACATTCCATTCCACATTCCATTCCATTCCAATCCATATTCCATTCCATTTCATTCCAATCCACATTCCATTTCATGTCATTCCATTCCACATTCCATTCCATTCCACATTCCATTCCATTCCGTTGCATATTCCATTCCACATTCCATTCCATTCCATATTCCATTCCATTCTATTGCATATTCCATTCCATTCCTTCCAACATTTCTTTCCATTCCTTTCTACATTCCATTCCATTCCATTCCATATTCCATTCCACATTCCATTCCATTCCATTCCACATTGCATTCCATTCCATTCCATTCAAATACACATTCCATTCCAATTTCCATTAAATTCCATTCCACATTCCTTTCCATTCCATTCCACATTCCATTCCATTCCATTCCACATTCCTTTCCACATTCCATTGCATTCCATTCCACCTTTGAATCCACATTCCTTTCCATTCCATTCCACATTCCATTTCATATTCCATTCCCTGCCATTCCACATTCCATTCCACATTATATTCCATTGCATTTCATATTCCATTCCACATTGCATTCCACATTCCTTTCATTTCCATTCCACTTTCCATTCCATTCCACATTCCATTGCATTCCATACCACATTCCATTCCACATTCCATTCCATATCATTCGACATTCCATTCCTCTCTTTTCCACATTCCATTCCACATTCCATTCCATTCCATTCCACATTGCATTCCATTCCATTCCACATTCTATTCCACTCCATTCCATTCCATTTTCGATTACAATCCATTCCACATTCTATTCCATTCCATTCCTTTCCACGATCCATTCCACATTCCATTCCATTCCATTTTTCATTCCACATTTCGTTCCACATTCCATTCCATTTCACGTTCCAGTACACTTTCCATTCCACGTTTCCTTCCACATTCCATTCCATTCCACTCCACATTCAACTGCAAATTCCATTCCATTGCATTCAATGTTGCATTACACATTCCATTCCATTCCATTCCGCGTTGAATTCCACATTCCTTTCTACAATCCATTCCACATTCCTTTCCATTCCACGTTCCATTTCACATTCCATTCCCCTTTCCATTCCATTCCATGTTCCATTCCACATTCCATTCCACGTTCTATTCCACATTCCATTTCATTATATTCCATGTTCCATTTCACATTCCATTCCATTCCAAATTGCATTGCATTCATTTCCACGTTCCATTCCAGATTGCATTCCATTTCATTCCACGTTCCATTCCACATTTCATTCCATTGCATTCCACATTCCATTCCATTCCATTCCACATTCTTTCCACATTCCATGCCATTCTAGTATACATTTCATTCCACATTCAACTCCATTACATTTCACATTCATTCCATTCCAATCCATTCCATTCCATTTCATTGCATTCCATGCCACATTCCATTGCACAATCCATTCCATTCCATTCCACATTCCATTCCACATTCCATTCCAGACCATTTCACATTCCCTTAAATTCCATTTATTTCCATTCCACATTCCATTCCAATTCAACTTTGCATTCCATTCCTTTCCACGTTCCATTCCAATTTCCATTCCACGTTCCATTCCACGTTCCATTCCAGATTTCATTCCATTCCACACTCCATTCCATTGAATTCCACATCGCATTCCATTCCGTTCCATTCCACATTGCATTCTGTTCCATTCAATATTCGATTCCATTGTGTATTCCATTCCATTCCACATCCCATTCCTTTCCATTACACATTCCATTCCATTCCGAATTTCATTGCATATTCCATTTCTTTCCATTACACATTCCACTTCATTGAATTACACATTCCATTCCAGATTCCATTTCATACCATTCCATGTTGCACTTCATTCCATTCCTTTCCAAATTCCATTCCATTCCATTCCACCTTCCATTCCGTTCCATTCCAATTTCCATTCCACATTCCACTCCACATTACACTTAATTCCATTCCACATTCCATTCCACATTCCATTCCAAATTCCATTCCACGTCATTCCACATTGCACTCCATTCTATTCCATTCCACTTTCCAATCCTTTCCATTCCACTATGTTCTCTTACATACCATTGAACGTATCATTCCACATTCGATTCCACATTCCATTCCGTTTTCCATTCCATTCCATTCCATTCCACATTCCCCTCCATTCCATTCCATATTCCATTCCACATTCCACTTCATTTCGTTCCACATTCCATTCCATATTCCTTTCCATTCCACATTCCAATCCATTCCATTACTTTCCACATTCCACTCTATTCCATTCCACATTCCATTCCACATTGTACTCCACATTCCACTTCATTCCACTCCACATTCCATTCGACATTTCATTCCGCATTCTTTTCCACATTCCATTCCTTTCCATTCCATTCCATTCCATTCCAGACTACATTCCATTTCATTCCTTTCCATTCCATTCCAGACCGCATTCCATTTCATTCCATGCCACATTCCAGTCTATTCCATTCCATTCAACATTTCACTCCATTGCATTCCATATTCTATTCATTATATACCACATTCCATTCCACATTCCATTTTACATTCCATTCCAAATTCTATTCCATTCCATTCCCTTCCGCATTCCAATCCATTCCATTTCACTTTCCATTCCAGATTCCATTCTGTTTTCCATTCCATTCCATTCCACATTGCATTCCACATTCCATTCCATTCGATTTGATTCCATTCCATTCAATTCCATTCCACATTCCATTCCATTTCACATTCCATTCCATTCCATTCCTTTCCGTTCCAAATTCCATTCGATTCCACATTCTATTCCAGATTCCATTCCATTGCATTCCAGATTCGCTTCCACATTATGTTCCTTTCCGTTCCACATCGCATTGCATTCCTTTCCACATTGCATTCCTTTCCACATTGCATTCCATTCTATTCCACGTTGCTTTCCTTTCCATTTCACATTCCATTCCAACTTCAATTCCATTCCATTCCACATTCCATTCCATTCTATGCTGCATTCCATTCCATTCCATTCCACATTCCATTCTACTTTCCATTGCACATTCCATTCCACGTTCCTTTCCACGTTCCATTTCACATTCCATTCCACCATCCATTCCATTCCATTCCACATTGCATTCCACATTCCATTCCACGTTGCATTCCATTCTATTCCACATTCCTTTCCACATTGCATTGCATTCTGTTCCACATTCCATTCCACATTCCACTCCACGTTCCGTTCCAAATTCCATTCCATTACATTCCACATTTCATTCCACATTCCATTTCTTTCCATTCCACATTGCATTCTACATTCCATTCCATTCCATTCCACATTGCATTCCACATTCCATTTCATTCCATTCCATTCCACGTTGCGTTCCACATTCCATTTCATTGCATTCCACTCCACATTCCATTCCATTTCATTCCCTCTTTCTTCCCATTGAATTCCACAATGCATTCCATTCCATTCCACGTTCCATACCACTTTCCATTCCACATTCCATTCCACGTTCCATTCCACTTTCCACTACACGTTCCAGTTCATTCCATTACACGGTCCATTCCACCTTTTATTCCACGTTCCATTCCACTTTGCATTCCACTTTACTTTCCTCATTCTATCCCATTCCTTTCCACATTCCAATCCTTTCCCTTCCACCATCCTTTCCATTCCATTTCACTTTCCATTCCATTCCTTTTCACATTCCATTCCATTCCATTCCACATTCCATTCCATTCTATTTCACAATCCAATCCATTCCATTCCACAATCCATCCCAGATTCCATTCTACGTTCCATTTTATTCCATTTCACACTCCATTCCACATTCCATTCCCTTCCTTTACACTTTTGAATCCTCTTTCAATTCCATTCCTTTCCATTTCACTGTCCACTTCTTTCCACTCAGCATTCCATTCCACATTCCAATCCATATTCCATTCCACATTCCATTACAATCCATTCCACCATCAACTTCATTACATTCCAGACCACATTCCATTCTATACCATTCCATATTCCATTCCACATTTCATTCCATATACCATTCCACTTCCATTCCATGTTCCATTCCAGTTTCCATTCCATTGCATTCCACAATGCATTCCTCATTGCATTTCTTTCCATTCCACATTCCATTCTATTCCATTCCATTGCACATTCCCTTCAATTCCATTCCTTTCCATTGCACATTCCATTCCTTTCCATTGCACATTCCATTCCTTTCCATTGCACATTCCATTCCACATTCCATTCCATTCCTTTCCACATTCCATTCCACTGTGCATTCCTTTGCGTTCCACGTTGCATTCCGCATTCCATTCATTCCATTTCACGTTCCATTACGTTCCATTCCACATTCAAATAAATTCAATTCCACTGTATATTGCATTCCATTCCATAGCACTCCACATTCCATTCCATTCGTTTTCCATTGCACTTTCCATTCCATTCCATTCTACAGTCCATTCCATTCCATTTTACATTGCATTCCATTCCATTCCACTTTCCATTCAATTCCATTCCGCATTCGATTCCATTCCATTTCACATTCCATTCCAGTCCGTTCCATTCTAGTCCACATTCCATTCCATTCCATATTACATTCCATTCCATTCCATTCCATATTCCATTCAATTCCATTCCACATTCCATTACATTCCATTTCACATTCCATTCCTTTCCATTCCACATTCCTTTCCATAACATTCAACATTCCGTTTCACATTCCGTTACATACAATTGCACATTCAATTAAACATTCCATTCCAAATTCAATTACATTGCATTGCGCATTAAATTCCACATTCCATTCCACATTCCTTTTGAAATCCCATTCCATTCTATTCCACATTCTATTCCGAATTCCATTCAATTCCACTTCACATTCCAATACTTCCTATTCCATTCCACATTCAATTGAAATCCATTCCACTTTCCATTCCATTCAATTGCACATTTAATTCCATGTTTCATTCCATTCTATTCCACATTCCATTCCGTGTTCCATTCAATTCCATTCCACATTCCATTCCATTCCATTCCACCTTCCATTCTACATTCCATTCCACATTCCTTACCATTATATTACCGTTTCCATTCCTCATTCCATTCAATTCCATTTCACATTCCATTCCATTCTATTCCACATTCAATTGCATTCCATTCCACATTCCATTCCATTACACTGCAAAACAATTCCACGTTCCATTCCATTCCATTCAACATTCTATTCCACATTCTATTCCACATTCCATTCCATTCCGTTCCACATTCCATTCCACATTCCATTACATTCCACATTCCTTTCCACATTCCATTCCATTCCATTCCATATTCCATTCCATTCCGTTTCACTTTCCATTCCATTCCATATTGCATTCCATTCATTCCACATTCCATTCCCTTCCATTCCACATTCCATTCCATTACATATTGCATTCCATTCATTCCACATTCCATTCCCTTCCATTACACATACCATTCCATTCCAATCCACATTCCTTTCCATTCCACATTCCGTTCCATTCCATTCCATTACAATCCATGTTCCATGCCATTCCATTCCAATTCATGTTCCATCCCATTCCATTCAATTCCATTCCAAGTTCCATTCCACATTCCAGTGCTCATTCCATTCCATTCCATTCCAAATTCTATTCGACATTCCATTCCAAGTTCCATTCCACATTCCAGTGCTCATTCCATTCCATTCCATTCCAAATTCCATTCCACATTCCATTCCACTGCATTCGACATTGATACTATTCCATTCCACACTCCATTCCATTCCATTCCACATTCCATTCCATTCCAAATGACATTCCATTCCACATTCCATTACCTTCAATTCCACATTCCATTACACATTCTATTCCACTTCATTTCCCATTCCTCTCCACGTTCTATTCCATTTAACATCCCATTACACATCCGATTCCATTCCATTCCATTCCATTCCATTCCATTCCATTCCTCCTTCATTCCATTCCCTTCCACATTCCATTCCATTCGATTGCATTCCATTCCATTCCATATTCCATTCTATTTCATTCCACATTCCATTCCATATTCCATTCATTTCCATTTAATTACATTCCACATTCCATTCCACTTTGCATTCCACTTTCCATTCCATTCCATTCCACCTTCGATTCCAACTTAAATTCCATTCCTTTCCACATTCCATTCCGTTCCATTCCACTTTCCGTTCCATTCCACATTCCATTGCTTGGCATTCTATTCCAAATTCCATTCTACATTCCATTCCATTCCAATCCATTCAAGTCCACATTCCATTCCATTCCATTCCATTCCACATTCCATTCCATGCCATTCCGCATTGCATTCCATTCCATGCCACATTCCATTCTGTTCCATTCCACATTCCATTTCATTCCATTCCATTCTAATCCACGTTCCATTTCTTTCCATTCCTGGTTTCATTCCATATCATTGCATGTTCCATTCCGTGTTTAATGCCACATTCCTTTCCATTCCATTCCACTTTCCATTACATTCCATTGCACATCTGATTCCATTCCATTGCACATCCCATTCCACATTCCATTCCATTCCATTCCATTCCATATTTCTTTCCTTTCCATTCCATTCCGTTCGAGATTCCATTCCACATTCCATTCCATTCCATATTTCTTTCCTTTCCATTCCATTCCGTTCGAGATTCCATTCCACATTCCATTCCGTTTCATTCCACATTCCAGTCCACATTCCTTTCCATTCCCTTCCACTTTCCTTTCAAAATTGCTTTCCATTCCTTTCCACATTCCATTCCCTTCCGTTCCAAATTGATTCCATTCCACTCCACATTACTTTCCATTCCACTTTCCATTCAATGCCATTCCACATTCCATTCCATTCTATTCCACATTCGATTGAATTCCATTCCACGTGCTATTCCATTCAATTACACATTCCATTTCATTCCAAATTCCATTCAATTCCACATTCCATTCCATTGCATTCCGTTCCACTTTCCATTCCATTCCATTCCTTTCCTTTCCACATTCCATTCCATTCCATTCCATTCCATTCCACATTCCTTTCCAATCCATTCCACGTTTCTTTTCATTCCATTCAACGTTCCATTCCACCCTTCATTCCATTCAATTCCATATCCCATCCCTTTCTATTCCACATTCCATTCCATTCCATTCCATATTCCATTCCACATTCCATTACACGCCATTCCACCTTCCATTCCAAGTTCCTTTCCATGACATTCGAAATACAATTCCTCATTCCATTCCATTCCATTCCACATTCCATTCCACATTCCATTCCATTCCATTCCACATTCCATTCCACATTCCATTACATTCCATTCCACATTCCATTACACATTCCATTCCATGCTACATTCCATTCCAGTCGATTCCATTCCACATTCAATTCCTTTCCTTTCTGAATTCCATTCCTTTCCATTCCATTTTCCATTCAATTCCATTCCATTCCATTCCACATTCCATTCCACATTCCTTTCCATTTAATTACACATTCCATTCCACATTCCATTCCATTTCACTCCACTTTCCATTCCATGCCATTCCGCATTCCATTCCATTCCATGCGATATTCCATTCCATTCTATTCCATATTCCATTGCATTCCACGTTCCATTATATTTCACATTCCATTCCACTGCATTGCATACCACATTCAATTCCATTCCATTCATGGTTCCATTCCATTCAACTCCAAGTTGCATTCCCTTCCATTCCAGATTCCATTCCATTGCGTTCCGCATTCCAATTCTTTCAATTCCACATTCCATTCAATTCCTTTCCATTCCATTCCTCATTCCTTTCCACATTCTATTCCATTCCATTACACAATCCATTCCTCATTCCATTCCATTCCATTCCACATTCCATTCCATGCCATTGCGCATTACATTCCATTCCGTGCCACATACCATTCCATATTCCCTTCCATTCTTTTCGAAATCACATTCGATTCCACATTGCATTCTATTCCATTCTACATTCCATTCCATTCCATGTTTCATTCCAGATTCCATTCCATTCTTTTCCATTCCACATTCCATTCCACATTCACTTCCATTCTGTTCTACATTCCGTTCCATTCCATTCCACATTGCATTCCAATCCATTTCACATTCCATTCAATTCAGCATTCCTTTCCATTAGATTCCATTCCATTCCATATTCCTTTCCATTCCATTCCACATTCCTTTCCATTCCATTCCACATTTCATTCCACATTCCATTCCAATCCAATCCACATGCACTTCCATTCCATTCCTCATTCTATTCCAGTCCATTCCACATTCCATTCCTTTCCATTCCATTCCACGTTACACTTTGAATTCCAAGTTTCATTCCACGTTCCATTCCATATTCCATTGCAATTTCCTTTCCATATTCCATTGCATTCCTTTCCACTTTCCATTCATTTCAATTACACATTCCTTTCCACATTCCATTCCATTCCATGCCACCTTCCAATTCGTTCCATTCCTCATTCATTTCCACATTCCATTCCATTCCATGACACCTTCAAATACATTCCATTCCTCATTCCTTTCCACATTCCATTCCATTGCTTTCCAGTTTCCATTCCACATTCCATTCCATTTCATTCCACATTCCATTCCATTTCATTCCACATTCCATTCCTCATTCCATTCCTTCACCTTCCACATTCCATTCCATTCCACTTTCCATTCGAATTTCCATTCCATTCAATTCCATACTCATTTCCATTCAATTCCACATCCCATTCCATTCTATGTCATTCCATTCCCTTCCACATTCCCTTCCACGTTCCATTCCATTCCATTGCAGATACCATTCCAATCCATAACACATTCCATTCCATTTCCTTCTATTCTATTCCTCCCACATTCCATTCCACATTCCATTCCATTCCATTACACAATCCATTCCTTTTCATTCCACATTCCATTCCATTCTATTACACATTCCATTCCACATTCCATTAAATTCCATTCCACATTCCATTCCTCACTCGATTCCATTCTATTCCACATTCCTTTCCATTCAATTGAATTCCACTCCACATTCCATTCCATTCCATTCCACATTCCATTCCATCCCATTCCAAATTCCATTCCATACATTTCCATTCCATTTTCCATTCTACATTCCATTCCACGTTCCATTCCATGCCATTCCACATTATGTTTCATTCCATTCCACATTCCGTTCCATTCCTTTCCACTTTTCATTCCATTCCATTTAACATTACATTCCATTCCATATTCCGTTCCACATTCCATTCCATTTCACATTCCATTCCACATTCCCTTCCACATTCCATTCTATTCCATTCCACATTCCATTCCATTCCATTTCATATTCCATTCCATTCCATTCCATTCCATATTCCATTCCATTCATTCCACATTCCATTCGACATTCCATCCCTTCCATTCCAATATCCTTTCCATTCCAATACACATTCCATTCCATTCCACTTTTCATTCCATTCCATTCTATTTCATTCCACTTTCCATTCAATTCCATTCCATTGCATTCTGCATTCCATTCCACATTGCATTGCACATTCCATTCCATGCCATTGTACATCCCATTGCACATGCCATTCCATTCCATTCAATTCCATATTACATTGCATTACATTTCATTCCACATACCATTCCATTCCATTCCACATTCCATTCCATTCTATTCCATTGCAGTCCACATTCCCTTTCATTGCATTGTATTCTACATTCCGTTCCATTGCATTCAACATTGCTTTCTATTCCATTCCACAATCCATTCCATTCCATTCCACTTTCCATTCCATTCCATTCCACGATCCATTCCACTTTCCATTCCACGATCCTTTCCACATTCCATTATGCCTTCCATTCCACTTTCCATTACATTGCATTCCACAATCTATTCCATTCCATCCATTCCACATTCCATTCATTTCCATTCCTTTCCAAGTTCCATTCCATTCCATTCCACCTTCCATTCCATTCCAATCCATGTTCCTTTCCATTCTATTCCTCGTTCTATTACACCTTCCATTCCATTCCATTCCACTTTCCATTCCATTTCATTCCAGTCCACACTCCATTCTGTTCCATTCCATTCCACATTTCATTCTGTTCCACGTTCCATTCAATTCCAAATTCCGTTGCATTTAATTCCACATCCCATTCCATTCCATTCCACATTGCTTTCCATTCCATTCCACATTCCATTCCACATTCCATTGCATTCCATTCCACATTCCATTCCATTCCACATTCCATTCAATTCGATTCCATTCAACTTTCCATTCCACATTCCATTCCATATTCCATTCCATTCAATTCCACATTCGATTCCATTCCATTCCACTTTCCACTCCATTCCACTCCACATTCCATTCTTTTCCATTCCACATTCTTTTCCATGCCATTCCACATTCCATACCACTTTCCATTCCATTCCATTTTCCTTTATATGATATTCCACATTCTTTTCCATTTTCCATTCCATTACTTTCCACATTCCATTCTATTCCATTCATTTCCATGCCATATTCCATTCCATTGCATTGCATTCCAAATTTCTTTCCATTTCAATCCATATTCTTTTCCATTCCATTCCACTCCACAATCCCTTGCATTCCATTCCACTTTCCATTCCATTCCTTCACAAGTTACATTCCATGTTCCATTCCTCTTTCCAATCCACGTTCCTTTCCGCTTTCCATTCCACATTCCATTACACTCCATTCAATTTCACATTCCATTCCATATTCCGTTCCATTGAATTCCAAATTCCATTCCGTTGCATTCCACGTTCCATTCCATTCCAGATTCCATTTCACATTCCATTCCAATCCAGTTCACATTACACATTCCAGTTCACGTTCCATTCCACTTTACATTCCACTGTGCATTCCGTGTCCTGTGCCACATTCCATTCTTCCATCCCACGTTCCACTCCACTTTCCATTCCATTCCATTCCAAATTCCATTCAATTCCATTACACCTTCCATTCCACCTTCCATTCCATTCCATTCCACATTCAATTACATTACATCCCACAATCCATTCCACATTCGATTCCTTTCCATTCTACACTCCATTCCATTACATTCCACATTCCATTCCACATTCCATTACATTCCATTGCGTATTCCATTCCCTCACATTCTACATTCCATTCAATCACACTCCATGACATTCCACATTGCATTCCACATTCAATTCTTTTCCATTCCATTCCACATTATACTCCATTCCAATCCATATTCAATGCCATTCCATTCCACGCCATTCCATTCCACATTCCTTTCCTTTCCATTCCACATTCCATTACATTCCATTCAATTCCACATGCCATTCCACATTCAAATGTATTCCATTTCAAATTCCATTCCATTGCATTCCATTCCCTTGCAATTTCCATTCCACATTCCGTTTCATTCCTTTCCAAATTCCATTCAATTCCACATTCCA
The DNA here is from genome assembly GCF_028885655.2 of Pongo abelii. NCBI lineage: Eukaryota > Metazoa > Chordata > Mammalia > Primates > Hominidae > Pongo > Pongo abelii. Next base: position 8,913,044 of record NC_072002.2, read on the forward strand.
TTACATTCCACTATCCATTCCATACCATTCCATATCATTCCATTCCATTCCATTCCATTTCATTCCATTCCATTCCATTCCACTTTGCACTCCATTCCATTCCACATTCCACTCCACTCCGTCCTACATTCTATTCCAAATTCCATTCCATTCCATTCCACATTCCATTGCATTCCATTCCACATTCCGCTCCGAATTCCATTCCACATTCCATTTCATTCCATTCCAGTCAACTTTCCATTCCATTCCATTCCATTCTGCATTCAATTCCATTCCATTAAACATTCCATTCCCCATTCCATTCCATTCCTCATTCCATTCCATTCCATTCCACATTCCTTTCCGCATTCCATTCCATATTCCATTCCATTCAGTTCCATGTTCCATTCTCTTCCATTCCACATTCTATTCTATCTCATTCCACATTTCATTCCACATTCAATTCCATTTCATTCCGCATTCCATTTGATTCCATTCCACTCCAGTCCACTTTCCATTCCATTCCATTTTCCATTGCGTTGCATTGCGCTTTCCATTCCATTCCACATTCCATTCCATTCCATTCCATTCCAGTCCACATTCCATTCCATTCCATTCCATTCCTCCTTCCATTCAATTGCATAACATCTTCCTTTCCTTTCCACTCTAGATTTAATTACATTCTATTCCACTTTCCATTCCATTTCATTTCAAGATTCCATTACGCATTCCATTCCTCGCTCCTTTCCACGTTCCATTCGACTTCCATTCCATACCATTCTATTCCACATTCCATTCCATTCCTTTCCAGATTCCATTGCACATTCTATTCGATTCTATTCCAATTCATATTCCATTCCATGTAGCATTCCACGTTCCATTACACATTCCTCTCCATGTTCCATTCTGCATTTCATTCCACGTTACTTTCAACTTTCCATTGTGCCTTCCATTCAACATTCCATTACATTCCATTAAACATACCATTCTACATTCAAATACAATCCATTACACTTTCCATTTGACATTCCATTCCATTCCATTCCATGTTCCATTACACTTTCCATTTCTTTCCATTTCATTCAATATTCCATCCGTTCCATGTGATTAAACATTCCATTCCTTTCCATTCTTCATTCCATTATATTCCATTCCACATTGCATTCCATTTCGTTTCACAATCCATTCCATCACAATTTCCATTCCATTCCACATTCCATTCCACATTCCCTTCAATTACATTCCACACTCCAATCCATTCCATTCCACATTCCATTCCATCCCTCATTCCACACTGAATTCCATGTTCCATTCCATGTTCCTTTCCAAATTCCGTTGCATTCCATTCCACATTCCATTCCACAATCAATTTCAATGAATTCCAACTTTCATTCCCTTCCATTCTACCTTCCATTCCATTCCGTTCCACGTTCCATTCCATTCCATTCCACGTTCCATTCCCTGCCATTCCACATTGCTTTCCACTTTCGATTCCATTCCACATTCCAATCTATTCCATTCCATATTGCATTCTGTTCCATTCCACTTTCCATTCCACATTCTACTCCATTCCATTCCATATTGCATTCCATTCCATTCCATTCCACATTCCATTAATTTCCATTCCACATTCCATTTCATTCCACTCCGCTTTCCATTCCATTCCATTCCATGTTCAATTCCACATTCCATTCCATTCAAAATTCCGTTGCATTCCACTTTCCATTCCATTCCATTCCACTTTCCATTCAACATTCCATTCCACCTTCCGTTCCACATTCCAATTCCATTCCGCACACCATTCCATTCCATTCGTCTTTCGAATCCATTCCATTCTACATTCCATTCCATGTTCAATTCCATTCCATTCCACATTCCACTCCATTCCATTCCATTCCACATTGCATTGCGTTCCTTACCACATTCCATTCCATTCCATTCCACATTCCATTCCACTTTATATTCCATTCCATTTAACATAGAATATAAAATGAAATTTGGAATGGAATCTGCAATGGAATGTAATTGAATGTGGAATGTAATGTGGAATGGAATGGAATGGAATGTGTCATTTAATGTGGAATGGAATGGAATGGGATGAGGAATGGAACGGAAGAGAAAGTGGAATGGAATGGAATGGAATGTGGAATGGAATGTGGAATGGAATTGAATGTGGAATGGAAAGAAATGGAATGTGGAATCGAATGGAAAGGAATGTGGAATGGAATGTGGACTGGAATGGAATGGAATTTGGAATGGAATGTCGAATGAAATGGAAAGGAATATGGAAGGGAATGGAATACAATGTGGAATGGAAACGAATGGAAAGTGGAATGCAATGTGAAATGGAATGGAGTCGAATGTTCAAAGGAAAGTGGAATGGAATGGAATGGATTGGAATGTGGAGGGGAATGGAATGTAATGTGGCATGGAATGGAAATAATGTTGAATGGAATGGAATAGAATGTGGAATGGAATGTGGAATGGAATGGAATGCAAAGTGGAAAGGAATGAAATGGAATGTGGAATGAAATGGAATGGAATGGAATAGAATATACAACTGAATGGAAGGGAATGGAATTTGGAATGGAAAGAAATGGAATGAAATGGAATGGAGTGGAATGTGGAATGGAAAGTGGAGTGGAATTGAATGAAAACTGGAATGGAATGGAACGTTGAATGGAAAGGAATGGAATGAGGAATGGAATGGAATGGAAGTGGAATGAAATGGAATGTAATGGAAAGTGGAAGGGAACGTAATGGAACGTGGACTTGAATGTAATGGAATGTGGAATGGAACGTGGAATTGAATGTGGAATGCAACTTTGAATGGAAATTGGAATGGACTGTTTAATGGAAATTGGAATGGAATGTGGAATGGAATGGATTCTGGAATGTGGAATGGAAAGGAATGGAATGTGAAATTTAAAGGAATGGAATGTGGAATGGAATGTGGAATTGAATGGAATGGAACGTGGAATGGAATAGAATGGAGTGTGGAAAGGAATGGAGTGGAATATGGAATGGAATGGAACAGAATGGAATGGAATCAAGTGTGGAATGGAATGGAATGGAATGGAATGTGGAATGTAATGGAAAGGAATGTAATGTGGAATGGAATACAATCGATTGTGGAAAGGATTGTGGAATGGAATGAAATGGAATGGTTTGAAATGTGGAATGGAATAGAATGGAAAGGAATGAAATGTGGAACAGGAATGAATGGAATGTGGAATGGAATGTGGAATGGAATGAGATAGAATGTGGAATGGAAAGTGGAATGGAAAGTGGAATGGAATGTGGAACAGAATGCGGAATGGAATGGAATGGAATGTGGAATGGAATGTGCAATGGAACAGAAAGGAATGTGGAACATGAACGTGGACTGGAATGGAATGGAATGGAAAGTGGACTTGAATGGAATGGAACGGAATATGTAATTGAACGGAATGTGGACTGGAATGTGGAATGGAATAGAATAGAAGGAGGAATGGAATGCAATGCAATGGATTACGGAATGGAATGTGGAATGGAATGGAATAGAATGAGCAATGGAAAGGAATGGAATGAAAAGTGGAATGGAATGTAGAAAGAAATGGAATGGAATGTGTAATGGAATGTGTAATGGAATGGAATGGAATATGGAATGGAATGTGGAATGGAATGGAATGCAATGTGGAATTGAATGGAATGGAACGTGGAAAGGAATGTGGAATTGAATGTGGAATGGAATGTAATGGAATGTTGAATGGAATGGAATGGAACATGGTGTGGAACGTGGAAGGGGATGTGGAATGGAACGTGGAAAATTAAATGGAATGGAATGTGAAAGGAATGGAATGGAATTGAATGCGGAATGGAATGGAATTGATTGTGGAATGCAATGGAATGTGTAATGGAATGGAATGGAATCGAACGTGGAATCAAACGGAATGGAATGTAATGTGGCCTGGACTGGAATGGAATGGAATGTGGAATGGAGTGAAATCGATTGTGAAATGGAAAGTGGCATGGAATTGAATGGAATGGAATGTGGAATGAAATGGAATTTAAAGGAATGAAATGTTGAATGGGATAGAATGGATTGTGGAATGGGATGTCGAAAGGAATGGGATGGAATGTTCAACGGAATGTGAAATGGAAAGTGGAATGTAATGTGAAATAGAATGTAATGTAATGTGTAATGGAATGTGGAATGGAATGTGGAATTGAAAGTGCAATGGAATGTAACGGAATGTGTAACGGAATGTGGAATGGAATGGAATGGAATGTGCATTGGAATGGAATGGAATGTGGAATGAAATGGAATCTGGAATGGTATGGAATGGAATGGAATGGAACGGAAAGGAATGTGGAATGGAATGGAAAGTAATGTAGAATTGAATGGAATTGAATGGAATGTGGAACGGAATGGAATGTTGAATAAAATGTGGAACGGAATGGAATAGAATGAGGAATGGAATGGAATGGAATGGAATGTGGAATGGAATGTAGAATAGAATGGAATTGAATGTGTAATGGAATGTGTGATGTAATGGAGTGGATTTTGGAATGGAATGTGGAATGGAATGTGAAATGGAATGGAGTGAAATGTGAAATAGAATGTGGAATGGAATTTGAAATGGAATGTGGAATGGAACGTGGAATGGAATGAGGAATGGTATGAGGAATGGATTATTAATTGGAATGTGGAATGGAAGGGAATGGAATGAGGAATGCTATGAGGATTGGATTATTAATTGGAATGTGGAATGGAAAGGAATGTAATGTGGAAAAGAATGTGGAATGGAACGTGGAATGGAATGGAAAGGTAGATGGAATGGAACGTGGAATGTAACATTTAATGGAATGTGGAATGGAATGTGGAATGGAATGGAATGGAATGTTGAATGGAATGGAATGTGGAATGGAATGTGGAATGGAATGTGGAAGTGAACATGGAATTGAATGGAATGGAATGTGGAATATAAGGGAATCGATAGTGGAAAGAAATGTGGAATGGAATGCAATGGATTGTGGAATTGAATGGAATGGAATGTAGAATGGGTAGTGTATTGAAATGTGAAATCTAACAGAACGGAATGTGAAATGGAATGTGGAATGGAATTTGGAATGGAATGTGGAACGGAATGTGCAATGAAATGTGGAATGGAATGTGGAAGGGAATGTGGAATGGAACAGAATGGAATGTGAAATTAAATGGAATGGAATGTAGAATGGAATGGAATGGAATGAGGAATGGAATTCAATGGAACGTGGAATGGATTATGGAACGGAATGTGGAATGGAATTTTGAATGGAATCTGGAAAGAAATGTGGAACGTTACGGAATGGAAAGTGAAATGCAATGGAATGAAATGTGGAATAGAATTTGGAATGGAATGGAATGGAATGTGGAATGCAATGGATTGGAATGTGGAATGGAATGGAACCTGGAATGGAATGTGGAAGGTAATGTGGAATGGAATGTGGAATTGAATGGACTGCAATGTGGAATGAAATGTACAATAGAAAGTGTAATGAAACGTGGAGTAGAACGGAATGGAATGTGGAACGGAATGTGGAGTACAGTCTGGAAAGGAATGTGGAAAGGGACGAAATGGAAAGTGGAATGGTATGTGGAATGGAATGTTGAATGGAACGTAAAAAGGAATGGAATGTAATGAGGAATGGAACTTGTAATGGAATGTGCAAATGATTTGAATGTGGAAAAGAATGGAAAGGAATGTGGAATGGAATGGAATGGAATGTTGAATGGAATGGAATAGAATTTGCAATTGAATGTGCAATTGAATGGAATGGAATGTGGAATTGATTGTGGGATGGAACGTCAAATTCAATGGAATGGAACGTGGAATAGAATGGATTGGAATATGCACTGGAATGTGGAATGGAATGGAATGGAAAGTGGAATGGGATGTGAATTGCAACGTGGAATGAAATGTGGAATGGAATAGAAATAGAATGTCGAATAGAATGGGGAATGGAATGGAATGAAATGTGTCATGGAATGTGGAATGGAATGGAATGGAAAGTGGAATGGAAGGTGGAATGGAATGTGGAATGTAAAGTGGATTAGAATGTAACGGAATGGAATTTAATGTGGAATGCAATGAGGAATGGTATGCGGAATGGAATGGAGTGGAATGTGCCATGAAACTTGGAATGGTAGGGAATAGAAGGCGCAATGTAACGTGGAATTGACCGTGCAATGGAACTTGGAATGCAATGTGGAAGGGAGTATGGAATGGAAAGTGGAATGGAATGGAATGGAACAAGGAATGGAATCTGGAAAGGAACGTGGAATGGAATCTGGAATGTAATTGAATGGAATGTGGAAAGATATGGAATGGAATGTGGAATAGAATGGAATGGAATGGAATGGAATGTGGAAGGGAATGGAATGAAATGGAATGTGGAATAAAATGGAATGGAATGGAACTGTATGTGCAATGGAATGGATTGGAATGTGGAATGCAATGAAGAGGCATTGAATCTGAAACTGTATGGAACAGTATATGGAAAGGAATAGAACAGAATGCAGAATGGAATAGAACATGAAACGGAATGTGGAATGGAATCTGGAATGGAATGGAATGGAATGTGGAATGGAAGGTGGAAAGGAATGTGGGATAGAATGGAATGGAATGCAATCAGGAATGGAATGTGGAAAGTAATGGAATGGAATGTGGAATGGAATGGAATGGAATGTGAAATGGAATGTGGAATGGAATGTGGAATGGAAAGTGGAATGGAATGGAATGGAACGTGGAATGGAAAGTGGAGTGGAACATGGAATGGAATGCGGAATGGTATCTGAAATGCAATGGAATGGAATATGGAATGGATTGTGGAATGGAACTGAATGGAATGTGGAATGGAATGAGGAATGGAATGGAATGGAATGTAATTGGAAAGTGGAATGGAATGAGGAAAGGAATAGAATTAGGTAGGAATGTGGAATGGAATGTGGAATGGATTGTAGAATGAAATGTGGAATGGAAAGCGTAAAGGAACGGCATGTAATGGGGAATGGAATGTGGATTGGAATGCGTAATGGAATGGAATTTAATGTGGAATGGAATGTGGAAAGGAATGCTCAATGGAATCTGGAATGGAAACGAATGGAATGTGGAATGGAATATGGAATGGAATGGAATGTGGAGTGGAATGGAATGAAATGTGGAATGGAATGCAATGGAATGGAATGGAATGTTGAATGGAATGTAGAATGGAATGTGGAATGGAAAGTGGAATGGAATGGAATGGAATGTTTAATGGAAAGTGGAATGGAATGGAATGGAAAGTGGAGGGGAAAGTGGAATGGAATGTGGAAGGGAACGTTGAATGAAATGAAATTTTCAATGGAATGGAATGGAATGTGGAATGGAATGGGAAAAGGAATGTGAAATGGAATTAAATGGAATGTGGAAAGGAATGTGGAATGGAAAGTGAAAAGGTTTTTGAAATAGAATGTAAAGGAATGTTAAATGGAATATAACGGAATGGAATTTAATGTGGAATACAATGAGGAATGGGACACGGAATGGAATGGAGTGGAATGTGCCATGGAACTTGGAATGGTAGGGAATAGAAGGCGCAATGTAACGTGGAATGGAACGTGCAATTGAACTTGGAATGCAATGTGGAAGGGAGTATGGAATGAAAAGTGGAATGGAATGGAATGGAACGAGGAATGGAATGGGATGGAATGTGGAATTGAAGGAAATGGAAAGTGGAATAGAATCTGGAAAGGAATGTGGAATAGAACCTGGAAAAGAATGTTAAATGGAACGTGGAATGGAATGTGGAATGGTATGAAATGGAACGTGCAGTGGAATGCAATGGAATTTAATGGAACATGGAATGGAATGTTGAATGGAATGTGGAATGGAATGGAATGGAATGTGGAATGAAATGTAGAATGGAATGAGGAATGGAATAGAATGGAGGGTGAAACGCAATGAGGAATGGAATGTGAAATGGAACGTGGAGTGGAATGTGGAATGGTATGAAATGGAACGTGGAATGGAATGTAATGGAATTTAAAGGAACGTGGAATGGAAAGTTGAATGGAATGTGGAATGGAATGGAATGGAATATGGAATGGAATGTGGAAAGAAATGGTATTTAATGTTGAAGAGAATGTGAAATGGAAAGAATTGGAATGTGGAATGGAATGTGGAATGGAATGTGGAATGGAATGGAATGGAACGGGAATGGAATGGAATTTAAATTGTAAAGGATGGAAAGGAATATGAAATGGAATGGAATGGAATGTGGAGTTGAATGTGGAACGCAAAGTGGAATTTAATGGAATGTAATGAGGAATGGAATGTAGAATGGAATGGAATGGAATGTTGAATGGAATGTGGAATGCAATGTGGAATGGAATGTGGAACGGAACAGAATGGAATGTGGAATGGAATGCGGAATTCAATGTGGAATGGAACGTGAAATGCAAAGGAATGGAATGTGAAATGGAAGGTGGAATGGGTTCGAATGGAATGTGGAATGGAATGGAATAGAATGATGAATGGAATGTTGAATGGAATGTGGAATGGAACGTGGAATGGAAAGTTTAATGGATTGGAATGGGACACGGAAAGGAATGTGGAATGCAATGGATTGGAATGTGGAATGGAACGGAATGGAATGTGGAATGGAAGTTGCAATGGAACGGAATTTAACGTGGCATGGAATTTAGAATGGAAAGTGGAATGGATTGGAATGGAAAGTGGAATGGACGGTGGAATGGAATGGAATGGAATGTGGAATGGAATGGAATGTAATATGGAATGAAATGGAATGGAATGGAGTGTGGAAAGGAATGGATTGGAATATGGAATTAAATGAGGAATGGAATGGAATGGAATGCAATGGAATGTGTAATGGAAAGGAATGGAATGTGGAAGAGATTTGAATGGAATGTGGAATGGAATGGAATGGAATGTGGAATGGAATCGAATGGAATGCAATCGAATGTGGGATGTAATCGATTGAAATATAGAATGGAATGGAATTGAATGTGGAATTCAAAGTGGAATGGAACGTGGATTGAAATGGAATGGAACGTGGAATGGAAAGTGGAATGGAACGTAGAATTGAAAGTGTAACAGAAAGTGGAATGCAGAATGGAAGGTAATGAATTATGGATTGGAATGTAATTGAATGTGGAAAGGAATGGAACAGAATGGAACGCGCAATGGCATGGAATGGAATCTGGAATGCAATGGAAGGTAATGGAAAGTGAAATGGAATGGAATGGAAAGTCGAATGGAAAGGAATGCAATGTGAAAGGGAATGTGGAAAGGAAATGAAAGGAATGGAATGTAATGGAAAGTGAAATGGAATGGAATGGAAAGTGAAATGGAATAGAGTGCAATGTGGAATGGAATGTGGAATGGAATTGACTGGAATGGAATGTGGAATGGAATGGAATGGAATGTGGTATGGAATGGAATTGAATGGAATGTGGAATGGAATGTAATGGAATGGAGTGGAATGTGGAATGGAATGAAATGTGTAATGGAAAGTGAAATGGATTGGAAAGGAATGGAATTTAATGTGGAAAGGAATGGAATTGAATGGAATGGAATCGAATGTGGAATGGAATGGACAGGAATGAGAAAAGTAACGGAATGGAATGTGGAATGGAATAGAATGGAATGTGGAATGGAACGGAATGGAATGTGGAATGGAATGCTATGGAATGTGGAATGGAATGTAATGGAATGAGGAATGGAATGGAATGGAATGAAATGGAATGTGGAATGGAATGGAAAGGAACGTGGAAAGGAATGGAGAGGTTAGGGCAAAAGAGCAGAATGTAATGTGGAAAGGAATGGAATAAAATGTGGAATGGAATGGAAAGGAATGTGGAATGGAATGGTATGGAATGTGCAACTGAGTGGAATGCAATTTGGAAAGGAATGTGAAATGGAATGGAATGGAATGTGGAATGGAAAGTAATGTGTAATGTAATGTGGAATGGAATGGAAGGTAAAGGAATGGAATGTTGAATGGAATGGAATGGAATGTGGAATGGTAGTCAACGTGTAATGGAATGAGGGATGGAATGGAATGGAATGGAATGGAATTGGGAAAGGAATGGAATAGAATGGCATGTGGAATGGAATGGAATGGAATCGAATGTGCAGTGAAATGGAATGAAATGTGGAATTGAATGGAATGGAAAGTGGAATCGAATGGAATGGAATGGAATGGCATTTGGAATGCAATGGAATGGAAAGCAATGGAATGTGGAATGTAATGGAATGAAAAGTGCAATGGAATGAATGGAATGTGGAATGGAATGTGGAATGGAAAGTGGAATGGAGTGGAATGGAACTTGGGATACAACGTGGAATGAAGCTTGAAATGAAATGTGGAATGTGGAATGGAATGAAATGGAACGTGGAATGGAATGGAATTGAATGTGGAATGAAATGGAATGGAATGCGGAATGGTATGGAATGGAAAGTGGAGTGGAATGTAATGGAATGCGGAGTGGCATGGAGTGTAATATAATGGAATGCCAAATGGCATGGAATGGAAAGTGGAATGGAATGCGGAATGGAATGGAATGGAATGGAATGGAATGGAATATTATGTGGAATAGAAAGGAATGGAATGTGGAATGGAATTGAATGGAAAGTGGCATGGAATGGAATGTTATGTGGAATGGAATGGAAAGGAATATGGAATGAAATGAGGCATGGAATGGAAAGGAGTGGAATGGAATTAGGAATGCAATGTAATGGAATGGTATGTGGAATGCAATGCAATGTGGAATGGAATGGAAAGGAATGGAATGTGGAATGGAATGGAATGGAATATGGATTGGAATGTCGAATGGAATGGAATGGAAGGTGGAATGGAATGGAATGGAAGGGAATGTGGAATGCAATGGAATTGAATGGAATGCAATGTGGAATGGAATGGAATGGAATGTGGAATGGAATTTGGAATGGAATGTGGAATGGAATGTGGAATGCAGTGGAATGGACTATGAAATCGAATGGAATAGATTGGAATGTGAAAAGGAAAGGAATTGAATGTGGAATGCAATGGAATGCAATGGAATGGATTGAGGAATGGAATGCAATGGAATGTGGATTGCAATTTGGAATGGAATGTGGAATGGAATGTGGAAATCAATGGAATGGACTGTGGAATGGAGTGGAATGGAATTGAATGTGAAAGGGAATGTAATCTAATGTGGAATGGAAAGTGGAATGGAATAAGGAATGGAATAAAACGGAATTGAATGGATTTTGGAATGGAATAGAATGGAAAGTGGAATGCAATGGAATGGAATGTAATGCGAAATGGAAAGGAATGGAATTTGAAATGGAATGGAAAGAAATGTGGAATGGAAAGGAATGGAACGTGGAATTTAAAGTGGAATGGAATGGAATGTAACATGGAATGGTATATGAAATGGAATGGAATGAAATGCGGAATGGAACGTGGAATGGAACGTCTAACGTAAGGTGGAATGGAACGCGGAATGGAATTTGCATTGGAATGTGGAATGGAATAAAATGGAACATGGAATGGAATGTGGGATGGAATGGAAGGGAATGTGTAATGGAACGTGAAATGAAATGGAATGGAACGTGGAATGGAACATGGAATGGAACTTGGAATGGAATGTGGAATGGAACGTGGAAAGGAATGTGGTAAGGAATGTGGAATGGAATGTAGAATGGAATGGAATGGAATGTGGAATGGAATGGAATGTGTAATGGAATGGAATTGAACCTGGAATGCAATGGAATGGAATGTGGAAAGGACTGTGGAATGGAATGGAATGGAATGCGGAATGGAATGGAACGGAAAAGAATGTGGAATGTAATGGAATATAATGGGGAATGGGATGTGAAATGGAATGGAATGGAATGTGGAATGGAATTTGTAATGGAATGGAATGGAATGGAATGCGGACTGGAATTGAATGGCATGGAATGTACTGTTAATGTAATGGAATGGAATGTGGAATGGAATGGGATGGAATTTGGAATGGAACGAGGAATGGAATGAAATGTGGAATGCAATGGAATGGAATGGAATATGGAATGGAACGGAATGTGGAATGGAAAGGAATGGAATGTGGAATGTAATGTTGAATGAGATGGAATGGAATGTGAACTGCAATGGAATGGAATGTGGAATGGAATGGAAAGGTATGTGGAATGGAATGTGGAATGTAATGTGGAATGGAATGGAAAGGATTGTGCAATGGAGTGGAATGGAATGTGTTATGGAATGTGGAATGCAATTGAATGGAATGCGGAATGGAATGGAAAAGAATATGGAATGGAATGGAATGGAATGTGGAATGGAACGTTCTTTCCATTCCATTTCATTCCACATTCCGATCCATTCCATTCCACATTCCATTCCATTTCATTCCACATTCCATTCCATTCAATTCCATATTCCATTCCACATTTTATTACTCATTCCATTCCATTCCGTTTTATTACACTTTCCCTTCCATTCCATTCCACTTTCCATTCCACATTGCATTCCACATTCCATTCCACGTTCCATTCCATTCCATTCGACATTCCATTCCATTCCATTCCACATTCTATTCCATTCAATTCCGCATTCCATTAGAGTCCATTCCATTCCATTCCACATTCCATTCCATTCCACATTCCATTCCATTCCATTCCATTCCATTCCACATTCCAATCCATTCCTCTCCATTCCACATTCCATACCATTCAATTCCACATTAAATTCCATTACATTTCACATTCCATTCCACGTTCCATTCCACGTTGCACTCCACGTTCTATTCCATGTTCCATTCCTCATTTCATTCCTTTTCATTGCACATTCCATTCCATTCTATTACACATCCCATTCCATTCCATTCCACATTTCATTAATCATTCCATTCCATTACATTACACGTTCCATTCCACGCTCCATTCCACATTCCATTCCATTCCATTCCACATGCCGTTCCACGTTCCATTCCACGTTACATTCCACTTTCCATTCCATATTCAATTCCGCAATCCATTCCGTTTCATTCCACGTTCCATTCCACATTCCATTCCACAATGCATTATACATTCCATTACATTCCATTCCACATTTCATTCCACATTCCATTGAACATTCCATTCCACATTCCATTCCATTCCATTCAAATACACATTCCATTCCACATAGTGTTTCATTCCAGTACACATTCCATTCCACATTCCATTCCATTCCATTTAAACATTCCATTCCATTCCACATTCCATTCCATTCCACATTGCATTCCATTCCATTCCACATTCCATTCCACATTCCATTCCACATTCCATTCCATTCCATTCCATCTTCCATTCCGCGCTCCTTTCCACATTCATTTGCACATTCCATTCCTCATTGCATTCCATTCCATTCCACTTTCCATTCCAAACTGCACTTCATTGCATTCCACATTTCATTTCACATTCCATTCCGTACCATTCCACATTCCATTCCACCTTCCATTCCATTCCACATTCCTTTCCATTCCATTGCAAATTGAACTGAACATTTCATTCCATTCCATTCCCCACTCCATTCCACATTAGATTCCATTCTATTCCACCTTCCGTTCCACGTTCCTTTCCACATTGCATTCCACATTCCATTCCATTCCATTCCACTTTCCATTCTACAACCCATTCCACATTCAATTCCTTTCCATTCAAAGTTCCATTCCACATTCCATTCCTTTCCATTCAACGTTCCATTCCACATTCCATTCCAAATTCCATTTCACATTCCATTCCATTTCTTTCCACTTTCGATTCCATTCAATTCCACATCCCATTCCATTCTATGTCATTCCATTCCCTTCCACATTCCCTTCCACGTTCCATTCCATTCCATTGCAGATACCATTCCAATCCATAACACATTCCATTCCATTTCCTTCTATTCTATTCCTCCCACATTCCATTCCACATTCCATTCCATTCCATTACACAATCCATTCCTTTTCATTCCACATTCCATTCCATTCTATTACACATTCCATTCCACATTCCATTAAATTCCATTCCACATTCCATTCCTCACTCGATTCCATTCTATTCCACATTCCTTTCCATTCAATTGAATTCCACTCCACATTCCATTCCATTCCATTCCACATTCCATTCCATCCCATTCCAAATTCCATTCCATACATTTCCATTCCATTTTCCATTCTACATTCCATTCCACGTTCCATTCCATGCCATTCCACATTATGTTTCATTCCATTCCACATTCCGTTCCATTCCTTTCCACTTTTCATTCCATTCCATTTAACATTACATTCCATTCCATATTCCGTTCCACATTCCATTCCATTTCACATTCCATTCCACATTCCCTTCCACATTCCATTCTATTCCATTCCACATTCCATTCCATTCCATTTCATATTCCATTCCATTCCATTCCATTCCATATTCCATTCCATTCATTCCACATTCCATTCGACATTCCATCCCTTCCATTCCAATATCCTTTCCATTCCAATACACATTCCATTCCATTCCACTTTTCATTCCATTCCATTCTATTTCATTCCACTTTCCATTCAATTCCATTCCATTGCATTCTGCATTCCATTCCACATTGCATTGCACATTCCATTCCATGCCATTGTACATCCCATTGCACATGCCATTCCATTCCATTCAATTCCATATTACATTGCATTACATTTCATTCCACATACCATTCCATTCCATTCCACATTCCATTCCATTCTATTCCATTGCAGTCCACATTCCCTTTCATTGCATTGTATTCTACATTCCGTTCCATTGCATTCAACATTGCTTTCTATTCCATTCCACAATCCATTCCATTCCATTCCACTTTCCATTCCATTCCATTCCACGATCCATTCCACTTTCCATTCCACGATCCTTTCCACATTCCATTATGCCTTCCATTCCACTTTCCATTACATTGCATTCCACAATCTATTCCATTCCATCCATTCCACATTCCATTCATTTCCATTCCTTTCCAAGTTCCATTCCATTCCATTCCACCTTCCATTCCATTCCAATCCATGTTCCTTTCCATTCTATTCCTCGTTCTATTACACCTTCCATTCCATTCCATTCCACTTTCCATTCCATTTCATTCCAGTCCACACTCCATTCTGTTCCATTCCATTCCACATTTCATTCTGTTCCACGTTCCATTCAATTCCAAATTCCGTTGCATTTAATTCCACATCCCATTCCATTCCATTCCACATTGCTTTCCATTCCATTCCACATTCCATTCCACATTCCATTGCATTCCATTCCACATTCCATTCCATTCCACATTCCATTCAATTCGATTCCATTCAACTTTCCATTCCACATTCCATTCCATATTCCATTCCATTCAATTCCACATTCGATTCCATTCCATTCCACTTTCCACTCCATTCCACTCCACATTCCATTCTTTTCCATTCCACATTCTTTTCCATGCCATTCCACATTCCATACCACTTTCCATTCCATTCCATTTTCCTTTATATGATATTCCACATTCTTTTCCATTTTCCATTCCATTACTTTCCACATTCCATTCTATTCCATTCATTTCCATGCCATATTCCATTCCATTGCATTGCATTCCAAATTTCTTTCCATTTCAATCCATATTCTTTTCCATTCCATTCCACTCCACAATCCCTTGCATTCCATTCCACTTTCCATTCCATTCCTTCACAAGTTACATTCCATGTTCCATTCCTCTTTCCAATCCACGTTCCTTTCCGCTTTCCATTCCACATTCCATTACACTCCATTCAATTTCACATTCCATTCCATATTCCGTTCCATTGAATTCCAAATTCCATTCCGTTGCATTCCACGTTCCATTCCATTCCAGATTCCATTTCACATTCCATTCCAATCCAGTTCACATTACACATTCCAGTTCACGTTCCATTCCACTTTACATTCCACTGTGCATTCCGTGTCCTGTGCCACATTCCATTCTTCCATCCCACGTTCCACTCCACTTTCCATTCCATTCCATTCCAAATTCCATTCAATTCCATTACACCTTCCATTCCACCTTCCATTCCATTCCATTCCACATTCAATTACATTACATCCCACAATCCATTCCACATTCGATTCCTTTCCATTCTACACTCCATTCCATTACATTCCACATTCCATTCCACATTCCATTACATTCCATTGCGTATTCCATTCCCTCACATTCTACATTCCATTCAATCACACTCCATGACATTCCACATTGCATTCCACATTCAATTCTTTTCCATTCCATTCCACATTATACTCCATTCCAATCCATATTCAATGCCATTCCATTCCACGCCATTCCATTCCACATTCCTTTCCTTTCCATTCCACATTCCATTACATTCCATTCAATTCCACATGCCATTCCACATTCAAATGTATTCCATTTCAAATTCCATTCCATTGCATTCCATTCCCTTGCAATTTCCATTCCACATTCCGTTTCATTCCTTTCCAAATTCCATTCAATTCCACATTCCATTACATTCCACTATCCATTCCATACCATTCCATATCATTCCATTCCATTCCATTCCATTTCATTCCATTCCATTCCATTCCACTTTGCACTCCATTCCATTCCACATTCCACTCCACTCCGTCCTACATTCTATTCCAAATTCCATTCCATTCCATTCCACATTCCATTGCATTCCATTCCACATTCCGCTCTGAATTCCATTCCACATTCCATTTCATTCCATTCCAGTCAACTTTCCATTCCATTCCATTCCATTCTGCATTCAATTCCATTCCATTAAACATTCCATTCCCCATTCCATTCCATTCCTCATTCCATTCCATTCCATTCCACATTCCTTTCCGCATTCCATTCCATATTCCATTCCATTCAGTTCCATGTTCCATTCTCTTCCATTCCACATTCTATTCTATCTCATTCCACATTTCATTCCACATTCAATTCCATTTCATTCCGCATTCCATTTGATTCCATTCCACTCCAGTCCACTTTCCATTCCATTCCATTTTCCATTGCGTTGCATTGCGCTTTCCATTCCATTCCACATTCCATTCCATTCCATTCCATTCCAGTCCACATTCCATTCCATTCCATTCCATTCCTCCTTCCATTCAATTGCATAACATCTTCCTTTCCTTTCCACTCTAGATTTAATTACATTCTATTCCACTTTCCATTCCATTTCATTTCAAGATTCCATTACGCATTCCATTCCTCGCTCCTTTCCACGTTCCATTCGACTTCCATTCCATACCATTCTATTCCACATTCCATTCCATTCCTTTCCAGATTCCATTGCACATTCTATTCGATTCTATTCCAATTCATATTCCATTCCATGTAGCATTCCACGTTCCATTACACATTCCTCTCCATGTTCCATTCTGCATTTCATTCCACGTTACTTTCAACTTTCCATTGTGCCTTCCATTCAACATTCCATTACATTCCATTAAACATACCATTCTACATTCAAATACAATCCATTACACTTTCCATTTGACATTCCATTCCATTCCATTCCATGTTCCATTACACTTTCCATTTCTTTCCATTTCATTCAATATTCCATCCGTTCCATGTGATTAAACATTCCATTCCTTTCCATTCTTCATTCCATTATATTCCATTCCACATTGCATTCCATTTCGTTTCACAATCCATTCCATCACAATTTCCATTCCATTCCACATTCCATTCCACATTCCCTTCAATTACATTCCACACTCCAATCCATTCCATTCCACATTCCATTCCATCCCTCATTCCACACTGAATTCCATGTTCCATTCCATGTTCCTTTCCAAATTCCGTTGCATTCCATTCCACATTCCATTCCACAATCAATTTCAATGAATTCCAACTTTCATTCCCTTCCATTCTACCTTCCATTCCATTCCGTTCCACGTTCCATTCCATTCCATTCCACGTTCCATTCCCTGCCATTCCACATTGCTTTCCACTTTCGATTCCATTCCACATTCCAATCTATTCCATTCCATATTGCATTCTGTTCCATTCCACTTTCCATTCCACATTCTACTCCATTCCATTCCATATTGCATTCCATTCCATTCCATTCCACATTCCATTAATTTCCATTCCACATTCCATTTCATTCCACTCCGCTTTCCATTCCATTCCATTCCATGTTCAATTCCACATTCCATTCCATTCAAAATTCCGTTGCATTCCACTTTCCATTCCATTCCATTCCACTTTCCATTCAACATTCCATTCCACCTTCCGTTCCACATTCCAATTCCATTCCGCACACCATTCCATTCCATTCGTCTTTCGAATCCATTCCATTCTACATTCCATTCCATGTTCAATTCCATTCCATTCCACATTCCACTCCATTCCATTCCATTCCACATTGCATTGCGTTCCTTACCACATTCCATTCCATTCCATTCCACATTCCATTCCACTTTATATTCCATTCCATTTAACATAGAATATAAAATGAAATTTGGAATGGAATCTGCAATGGAATGTAATTGAATGTGGAATGTAATGTGGAATGGAATGGAATGGAATGTGTCATTTAATGTGGAATGGAATGGAATGGGATGAGGAATGGAACGGAAGAGAAAGTGGAATGGAATGGAATGGAATGTGGAATGGAATGTGGAATGGAATTGAATGTGGAATGGAAAGAAATGGAATGTGGAATCGAATGGAAAGGAATGTGGAATGGAATGTGGACTGGAATGGAATGGAATTTGGAATGGAATGTCGAATGAAATGGAAAGGAATATGGAAGGGAATGGAATACAATGTGGAATGGAAACGAATGGAAAGTGGAATGCAATGTGAAATGGAATGGAGTCGAATGTTCAAAGGAAAGTGGAATGGAATGGAATGGATTGGAATGTGGAGGGGAATGGAATGTAATGTGGCATGGAATGGAAATAATGTTGAATGGAATGGAATAGAATGTGGAATGGAATGTGGAATGGAATGGAATGCAAAGTGGAAAGGAATGAAATGGAATGTGGAATGAAATGGAATGGAATGGAATAGAATATACAACTGAATGGAAGGGAATGGAATTTGGAATGGAAAGAAATGGAATGAAATGGAATGGAGTGGAATGTGGAATGGAAAGTGGAGTGGAATTGAATGAAAACTGGAATGGAATGGAACGTTGAATGGAAAGGAATGGAATGAGGAATGGAATGGAATGGAAGTGGAATGAAATGGAATGTAATGGAAAGTGGAAGGGAACGTAATGGAACGTGGACTTGAATGTAATGGAATGTGGAATGGAACGTGGAATTGAATGTGGAATGCAACTTTGAATGGAAATTGGAATGGACTGTTTAATGGAAATTGGAATGGAATGTGGAATGGAATGGATTCTGGAATGTGGAATGGAAAGGAATGGAATGTGAAATTTAAAGGAATGGAATGTGGAATGGAATGTGGAATTGAATGGAATGGAACGTGGAATGGAATAGAATGGAGTGTGGAAAGGAATGGAGTGGAATATGGAATGGAATGGAACAGAATGGAATGGAATCAAGTGTGGAATGGAATGGAATGGAATGGAATGTGGAATGTAATGGAAAGGAATGTAATGTGGAATGGAATACAATCGATTGTGGAAAGGATTGTGGAATGGAATGAAATGGAATGGTTTGAAATGTGGAATGGAATAGAATGGAAAGGAATGAAATGTGGAACAGGAATGAATGGAATGTGGAATGGAATGTGGAATGGAATGAGATAGAATGTGGAATGGAAAGTGGAATGGAAAGTGGAATGGAATGTGGAACAGAATGCGGAATGGAATGGAATGGAATGTGGAATGGAATGTGCAATGGAACAGAAAGGAATGTGGAACATGAACGTGGACTGGAATGGAATGGAATGGAAAGTGGACTTGAATGGAATGGAACGGAATATGTAATTGAACGGAATGTGGACTGGAATGTGGAATGGAATAGAATAGAAGGAGGAATGGAATGCAATGCAATGGATTACGGAATGGAATGTGGAATGGAATGGAATAGAATGAGCAATGGAAAGGAATGGAATGAAAAGTGGAATGGAATGTAGAAAGAAATGGAATGGAATGTGTAATGGAATGTGTAATGGAATGGAATGGAATATGGAATGGAATGTGGAATGGAATGGAATGCAATGTGGAATTGAATGGAATGGAACGTGGAAAGGAATGTGGAATTGAATGTGGAATGGAATGTAATGGAATGTTGAATGGAATGGAATGGAACATGGTGTGGAACGTGGAAGGGGATGTGGAATGGAACGTGGAAAATTAAATGGAATGGAATGTGAAAGGAATGGAATGGAATTGAATGCGGAATGGAATGGAATTGATTGTGGAATGCAATGGAATGTGTAATGGAATGGAATGGAATTGAACGTGGAATCAAACGGAATGGAATGTAATGTGGCCTGGACTGGAATGGAATGGAATGTGGAATGGAGTGAAATCGATTGTGAAATGGAAAGTGGCATGGAATTGAATGGAATGGAATGTGGAATGAAATGGAATTTAAAGGAATGAAATGTTGAATGGGATAGAATGGATTGTGGAATGGGATGTCGAAAGGAATGGGATGGAATGTTCAACGGAATGTGAAATGGAAAGTGGAATGTAATGTGAAATAGAATGTAATGTAATGTGTAATGGAATGTGGAATGGAATGTGGAATTGAAAGTGCAATGGAATGTAACGGAATGTGTAATGGAATGTGGAATGGAATGGAATGGAATGTGCATTGGAATGGAATGGAATGTGGAATGAAATGGAATCTGGAATGGTATGGAATGGAATGGAATGGAACGGAAAGGAATGTGGAATGGAATGGAAAGTAATGTAGAATTGAATGGAATTGAATGGAATGTGGAACGGAATGGAATGTTGAATAAAATGTGGAACGGAATGGAATAGAATGAGGAATGGAATGGAATGGAATGGAATGTGGAATGGAATGTAGAATAGAATGGAATTGAATGTGTAATGGAATGTGTGATGTAATGGAGTGGATTTTGGAATGGAATGTGGAATGGAATGTGAAATGGAATGGAGTGAAATGTGAAATAGAATGTGGAATGGAATTTGAAATGGAATGTGGAATGGAACGTGGAATGGAATGAGGAATGGTATGAGGAATGGATTATTAATTGGAATGTGGAATGGAAGGGAATGGAATGAGGAATGCTATGAGGATTGGATTATTAATTGGAATGTGGAATGGAAAGGAATGTAATGTGGAAAAGAATGTGGAATGGAACGTGGAATGGAATGGAAAGGTAGATGGAATGGAACGTGGAATGTAACATTTAATGGAATGTGGAATGGAATGTGGAATGGAATGGAATGGAATGTTGAATGGAATGGAATGTGGAATGGAATGTGGAATGGAATGTGGAAGTGAACATGGAATTGAATGGAATGGAATGTGGAATATAAGGGAATCGATAGTGGAAAGAAATGTGGAATGGAATGCAATGGATTGTGGAATTGAATGGAATGGAATGTAGAATGGGTAGTGTATTGAAATGTGAAATCTAACAGAACGGAATGTGAAATGGAATGTGGAATGGAATTTGGAATGGAATGTGGAACGGAATGTGCAATGAAATGTGGAATGGAATGTGGAAGGGAATGTGGAATGGAACAGAATGGAATGTGAAATTAAATGGAATGGAATGTAGAATGGAATGGAATGGAATGAGGAATGGAATTCAATGGAACGTGGAATGGATTATGGAACGGAATGTGGAATGGAATTTTGAATGGAATCTGGAAAGAAATGTGGAACGTTACGGAATGGAAAGTGAAATGCAATGGAATGAAATGTGGAATAGAATTTGGAATGGAATGGAATGGAATGTGGAATGCAATGGATTGGAATGTGGAATGGAATGGAACCTGGAATGGAATGTGGAAGGTAATGTGGAATGGAATGTGGAATTGAATGGACTGCAATGTGGAATGAAATGTACAATAGAAAGTGTAATGAAACGTGGAGTAGAACGGAATGGAATGTGGAACGGAATGTGGAGTACAGTCTGGAAAGGAATGTGGAAAGGGACGAAATGGAAAGTGGAATGGTATGTGGAATGGAATGTTGAATGGAACGTAAAAAGGAATGGAATGTAATGAGGAATGGAACTTGTAATGGAATGTGCAAATGATTTGAATGTGGAAAAGAATGGAAAGGAATGTGGAATGGAATGGAATGGAATGTTGAATGGAATGGAATAGAATTTGCAATTGAATGTGCAATTGAATGGAATGGAATGTGGAATTGATTGTGGGATGGAACGTCAAATTCAATGGAATGGAACGTGGAATAGAATGGATTGGAATATGCACTGGAATGTGGAATGGAATGGAATGGAAAGTGGAATGGGATGTGAATTGCAACGTGGAATGAAATGTGGAATGGAATAGAAATAGAATGTCGAATAGAATGGGGAATGGAATGGAATGAAATGTGTCATGGAATGTGGAATGGAATGGAATGGAAAGTGGAATGGAAGGTGGAATGGAATGTGGAATGTAAAGTGGATTAGAATGTAACGGAATGGAATTTAATGTGGAATGCAATGAGGAATGGTATGCGGAATGGAATGGAGTAGAATGTGCCATGAAACTTGGAATGGTAGGGAATAGAAGGCGCAATGTAACGTGGAATTGACCGTGCAATGGAACTTGGAATGCAATGTGGAAGGGAGTATGGAATGGAAAGTGGAATGGAATGGAATGGAACAAGGAATGGAATCTGGAAAGGAACGTGGAATGGAATCTGGAATGTAATTGAATGGAATGTGGAAAGATATGGAATGGAATGTGGAATAGAATGGAATGGAATGGAATGGAATGTGGAAGGGAATGGAATGAAATGGAATGTGGAATAAAATGGAATGGAATGGAACTGTATGTGCAATGGAATGGATTGGAATGTGGAATGCAATGAAGAGGAATTGAATCTGAAACTGTATGGAACAGTATATGGAAAGGAATAGAACAGAATGCAGAATGGAATAGAACATGAAACGGAATGTGGAATGGAATCTGGAATGGAATGGAATGGAATGTGGAATGGAAGGTGGAAAGGAATGTGGGATAGAATGGAATGGAATGCAATCAGGAATGGAATGTGGAAAGTAATGGAATGGAATGTGGAATGGAATGGAATGGAATGTGAAATGGAATGTGGAATGGAATGTGGAATGGAAAGTGGAATGGAATGGAATGGAACGTGGAATGGAAAGTGGAGTGGAACATGGAATGGAATGCGGAATGGTATCTGAAATGCAATGGAATGGAATATGGAATGGATTGTGGAATGGAACTGAATGGAATGTGGAATGGAATGAGGAATGGAATGGAATGGAATGTAATTGGAAAGTGGAATGGAATGAGGAAAGGAATAGAATTAGGTAGGAATGTGGAATGGAATGTGGAATGGATTGTAGAATGAAATGTGGAATGGAAAGCGTAAAGGAACGGCATGTAATGGGGAATGGAATGTGGATTGGAATGCGTAATGGAATGGAATTTAATGTGGAATGGAATGTGGAAAGGAATGCTCAATGGAATCTGGAATGGAAACGAATGGAATGTGGAATGGAATATGGAATGGAATGGAATGTGGAGTGGAATGGAATGAAATGTGGAATGGAATGCAATGGAATGGAATGGAATGTTGAATGGAATGTAGAATGGAATGTGGAATGGAAAGTGGAATGGAATGGAATGGAATGTTTAATGGAAAGTGGAATGGAATGGAATGGAAAGTGGAGGGGAAAGTGGAATGGAATGTGGAAGGGAACGTTGAATGAAATGAAATTTTCAATGGAATGGAATGGAATGTGGAATGGAATGGGAAAAGGAATGTGAAATGGAATTAAATGGAATGTGGAAAGGAATGTGGAATGGAAAGTGAAAAGGTTTTTGAAATAGAATGTAAAGGAATGTTAAATGGAATATAACGGAATGGAATTTAATGTGGAATACAATGAGGAATGGGACACGGAATGGAATGGAGTGGAATGTGCCATGGAACTTGGAATGGTAGGGAATAGAAGGCGCAATGTAACGTGGAATGGAACGTGCAATTGAACTTGGAATGCAATGTGGAAGGGAGTATGGAATGAAAAGTGGAATGGAATGGAATGGAACGAGGAATGGAATGGGATGGAATGTGGAATTGAAGGAAATGGAAAGTGGAATAGAATCTGGAAAGGAATGTGGAATAGAACCTGGAAAAGAATGTTAAATGGAACGTGGAATGGAATGTGGAATGGTATGAAATGGAACGTGCAGTGGAATGCAATGGAATTTAATGGAACATGGAATGGAATGTTGAATGGAATGTGGAATGGAATGGAATGGAATGTGGAATGAAATGTAGAATGGAATGAGGAATGGAATAGAATGGAGGGTGAAACGCAATGAGGAATGGAATGTGAAATGGAACGTGGAGTGGAATGTGGAATGGTATGAAATGGAACGTGGAATGGAATGTAATGGAATTTAAAGGAACGTGGAATGGAAAGTTGAATGGAATGTGGAATGGAATGGAATGGAATATGGAATGGAATGTGGAAAGAAATGGTATTTAATGTTGAAGAGAATGTGAAATGGAAAGAATTGGAATGTGGAATGGAATGTGGAATGGAATGTGGAATGGAATGGAATGGAACGGGAATGGAATGGAATTTAAATTGTAAAGGATGGAAAGGAATATGAAATGGAATGGAATGGAATGTGGAGTTGAATGTGGAACGCAAAGTGGAATTTAATGGAATGTAATGAGGAATGGAATGTAGAATGGAATGGAATGGAATGTTGAATGGAATGTGGAATGCAATGTGGAATGGAATGTGGAACGGAACAGAATGGAATGTGGAATGGAATGCGGAATTCAATGTGGAATGGAACGTGAAATGCAAAGGAATGGAATGTGAAATGGAAGGTGGAATGGGTTCGAATGGAATGTGGAATGGAATGGAATAGAATGATGAATGGAATGTTGAATGGAATGTGGAATGGAACGTGGAATGGAAAGTTTAATGGATTGGAATGGGACACGGAAAGGAATGTGGAATGCAATGGATTGGAATGTGGAATGGAACGGAATGGAATGTGGAATGGAAGTTGCAATGGAACGGAATTTAACGTGGCATGGAATTTAGAATGGAAAGTGGAATGGATTGGAATGGAAAGTGGAATGGACGGTGGAATGGAATGGAATGGAATGTGGAATGGAATGGAATGTAATATGGAATGAAATGGAATGGAATGGAGTGTGGAAAGGAATGGATTGGAATATGGAATTAAATGAGGAATGGAATGGAATGGAATGCAATGGAATGTGTAATGGAAAGGAATGGAATGTGGAAGAGATTTGAATGGAATGTGGAATGGAATGGAATGGAATGTGGAATGGAATCGAATGGAATGCAATCGAATGTGGGATGTAATCGATTGAAATATAGAATGGAATGGAATTGAATGTGGAATTCAAAGTGGAATGGAACGTGGATTGAAATGGAATGGAACGTGGAATGGAAAGTGGAATGGAACGTAGAATTGAAAGTGTAACAGAAAGTGGAATGCAGAATGGAAGGTAATGAATTATGGATTGGAATGTAATTGAATGTGGAAAGGAATGGAACAGAATGGAACGCGCAATGGCATGGAATGGAATCTGGAATGCAATGGAAGGTAATGGAAAGTGAAATGGAATGGAATGGAAAGTCGAATGGAAAGGAATGCAATGTGAAAGGGAATGTGGAAAGGAAATGAAAGGAATGGAATGTAATGGAAAGTGAAATGGAATGGAATGGAAAGTGAAATGGAATAGAGTGCAATGTGGAATGGAATGTGGAATGGAATTGACTGGAATGGAATGTGGAATGGAATGGAATGGAATGTGGTATGGAATGGAATTGAATGGAATGTGGAATGGAATGTAATGGAATGGAGTGGAATGTGGAATGGAATGAAATGTGTAATGGAAAGTGAAATGGATTGGAAAGGAATGGAATTTAATGTGGAAAGGAATGGAATTGAATGGAATGGAATCGAATGTGGAATGGAATGGACAGGAATGAGAAAAGTAACGGAATGGAATGTGGAATGGAATAGAATGGAATGTGGAATGGAACGGAATGGAATGTGGAATGGAATGCTATGGAATGTGGAATGGAATGTAATGGAATGAGGAATGGAATGGAATGGAATGAAATGGAATGTGGAATGGAATGGAAAGGAACGTGGAAAGGAATGGAGAGGTTAGGGCAAAAGAGCAGAATGTAATGTGGAAAGGAATGGAATGAAATGTGGAATGGAATGGAAAGGAATGTGGAATGGAATGGTATGGAATGTGCAACTGAGTGGAATGCAATTTGGAAAGGAATGTGAAATGGAATGGAATGGAATGTGGAATGGAAAGTAATGTGTAATGTAATGTGGAATGGAATGGAAGGTAAAGGAATGGAATGTTGAATGGAATGGAATGGAATGTGGAATGGTAGTCAACGTGTAATGGAATGAGGGATGGAATGGAATGGAATGGAATGGAATTGGGAAAGGAATGGAATAGAATGGCATGTGGAATGGAATGGAATGGAATCGAATGTGCAGTGAAATGGAATGAAATGTGGAATTGAATGGAATGGAAAGTGGAATCGAATGGAATGGAATGGAATGGCATTTGGAATGCAATGGAATGGAAAGCAATGGAATGTGGAATGTAATGGAATGAAAAGTGCAATGGAATGAATGGAATGTGGAATGGAATGTGGAATGGAAAGTGGAATGGAGTGGAATGGAACTTGGGATACAACGTGGAATGAAGCTTGAAATGAAATGTGGAATGTGGAATGGAATGAAATGGAACGTGGAATGGAATGGAATTGAATGTGGAATGAAATGGAATGGAATGCGGAATGGTATGGAATGGAAAGTGGAGTGGAATGTAATGGAATGCGGAGTGGCATGGAGTGTAATATAATGGAATGCCAAATGGCATGGAATGGAAAGTGGAATGGAATGCGGAATGGAATGGAATGGAATGGAATGGAATGGAATATTATGTGGAATAGAAAGGAATGGAATGTGGAATGGAATTGAATGGAAAGTGGCATGGAATGGAATGTTATGTGGAATGGAATGGAAAGGAATATGGAATGAAATGAGGCATGGAATGGAAAGGAGTGGAATGGAATTAGGAATGCAATGTAATGGAATGGTATGTGGAATGCAATGCAATGTGGAATGGAATGGAAAGGAATGGAATGTGGAATGGAATGGAATGGAATATGGATTGGAATGTCGAATGGAATGGAATGGAAGGTGGAATGGAATGGAATGGAAGGGAATGTGGAATGCAATGGAATTGAATGGAATGCAATGTGGAATGGAATGGAATGGAATGTGGAATGGAATTTGGAATGGAATGTGGAATGGAATGTGGAATGCAGTGGAATGGACTATGAAATCGAATGGAATAGATTGGAATGTGAAAAGGAAAGGAATTGAATGTGGAATGCAATGGAATGCAATGGAATGGATTGAGGAATGGAATGCAATGGAATGTGGATTGCAATTTGGAATGGAATGTGGAATGGAATGTGGAAATCAATGGAATGGACTGTGGAATGGAGTGGAATGGAATTGAATGTGAAAGGGAATGTAATCTAATGTGGAATGGAAAGTGGAATGGAATAAGGAATGGAATAAAACGGAATTGAATGGATTTTGGAATGGAATAGAATGGAAAGTGGAATGCAATGGAATGGAATGTAATGCGAAATGGAAAGGAATGGAATTTGAAATGGAATGGAAAGAAATGTGGAATGGAAAGGAATGGAACGTGGAATTTAAAGTGGAATGGAATGGAATGTAACATGGAATGGTATATGAAATGGAATGGAATGAAATGCGGAATGGAACGTGGAATGGAACGTCTAACGTAAGGTGGAATGGAACGCGGAATGGAATTTGCATTGGAATGTGGAATGGAATAAAATGGAACATGGAATGGAATGTGGGATGGAATGGAAGGGAATGTGTAATGGAACGTGAAATGAAATGGAATGGAACGTGGAATGGAACATGGAATGGAACTTGGAATGGAATGTGGAATGGAACGTGGAAAGGAATGTGGTAAGGAATGTGGAATGGAATGTAGAATGGAATGGAATGGAATGTGGAATGGAATGGAATGTGTAATGGAATGGAATTGAACCTGGAATGCAATGGAATGGAATGTGGAAAGGACTGTGGAATGGAATGGAATGGAATGCGGAATGGAATGGAACGGAAAAGAATGTGGAATGTAATGGAATATAATGGGGAATGGGATGTGAAATGGAATGGAATGGAATGTGGAATGGAATTTGTAATGGAATGGAATGGAATGGAATGCGGACTGGAATTGAATGGCATGGAATGTACTGTTAATGTAATGGAATGGAATGTGGAATGGAATGGGATGGAATTTGGAATGGAACGAGGAATGGAATGAAATGTGGAATGCAATGGAATGGAATGGAATATGGAATGGAACGGAATGTGGAATGGAAAGGAATGGAATGTGGAATGTAATGTTGAATGAGATGGAATGGAATGTGAACTGCAATGGAATGGAATGTGGAATGGAATGGAAAGGTATGTGGAATGGAATGTGGAATGTAATGTGGAATGGAATGGAAAGGATTGTGCAATGGAGTGGAATGGAATGTGTTATGGAATGTGGAATGCAATTGAATGGAATGCGGAATGGAATGGAAAAGAATATGGAATGGAATGGAATGGAATGTGGAATGGAACGTTCTTTCCATTCCATTTCATTCCACATTCCGATCCATTCCATTCCACATTCCATTCCATTTCATTCCACATTCCATTCCATTCAATTCCATATTCCATTCCACATTTTATTACTCATTCCATTCCATTCCGTTTTATTACACTTTCCCTTCCATTCCATTCCACTTTCCATTCCACATTGCATTCCACATTCCATTCCACGTTCCATTCCATTCCATTCGACATTCCATTCCATTCCATTCCACATTCTATTCCATTCAATTCCGCATTCCATTAGAGTCCATTCCATTCCATTCCACATTCCATTCCATTCCACATTCCATTCCATTCCATTCCATTCCATTCCACATTCCAATCCATTCCTCTGCATTCCACATTCCATACCATTCAATTCCACATTAAATTCCATTACATTTCACATTCCATTCCACGTTCCATTCCACGTTGCACTCCACGTTCTATTCCATGTTCCATTCCTCATTTCATTCCTTTTCATTGCACATTCCATTCCATTCTATTACACATCCCATTCCATTCCATTCCACATTTCATTAATCATTCCATTCCATTACATTACACGTTCCATTCCACGCTCCATTCCACATTCCATTCCATTCCATTCCACATGCCGTTCCACGTTCCATTCCACGTTACATTCCACTTTCCATTCCATATTCAATTCCGCAATCCATTCCGTTTCATTCCACGTTCCATTCCACATTCCATTCCACAATGCATTATACATTCCATTACATTCCATTCCACATTTCATTCCACATTCCATTGAACATTCCATTCCACATTCCATTCCATTCCATTCAAATACACATTCCATTCCACATAGTGTTTCATTCCAGTACACATTCCATTCCACATTCCATTCCATTCCATTTAAACATTCCATTCCATTCCACATTCCATTCCATTCCACATTGCATTCCATTCCATTCCACATTCCATTCCACATTCCATTCCACATTCCATTCCATTCCATTCCATCTTCCATTCCGCGCTCCTTTCCACATTCATTTGCACATTCCATTCCTCATTGCATTCCATTCCATTCCACTTTCCATTCCAAACTGCACTTCATTGCATTCCACATTTCATTTCACATTCCATTCCGTACCATTCCACATTCCATTCCACCTTCCATTCCATTCCACATTCCTTTCCATTCCATTGCAAATTGAACTGAACATTTCATTCCATTCCATTCCCCACTCCATTCCACATTAGATTCCATTCTATTCCACCTTCCGTTCCACGTTCCTTTCCACATTGCATTCCACATTCCGTTCCATTCCATTCCACTTTCCATTCTACAACCCATTCCACATTCAATTCCTTTCCATTCAACGTTCCATTCCACATTCCATTCCAAATTCCATTTCACATTCCATTCCATTTCTTTCCACTTTCGATTCCATTCAATTCCACATCCCATTCCATTCTATGTCATTCCATTCCCTTCCACATTCCCTTCCACGTTCCATTCCATTCCATTGCAGATACCATTCCAATCCATAACACATTCCATTCCATTTCCTTCTATTCTATTCCTCCCACATTCCATTCCACATTCCATTCCATTCCATTACACAATCCATTCCTTTTCATTCCACATTCCATTCCATTCTATTACACATTCCATTCCACATTCCATTAAATTCCATTCCACATTCCATTCCTCACTCGATTCCATTCTATTCCACATTCCTTTCCATTCAATTGAATTCCACTCCACATTCCATTCCATTCCATTCCACATTCCATTCCATCCCATTCCAAATTCCATTCCATACATTTCCATTCCATTTTCCATTCTACATTCCATTCCACGTTCCATTCCATGCCATTCCACATTATGTTTCATTCCATTCCACATTCCGTTCCATTCCTTTCCACTTTTCATTCCATTCCATTTAACATTACATTCCATTCCATATTCCGTTCCACATTCCATTCCATTTCACATTCCATTCCACATTCCCTTCCACATTCCATTCTATTCCATTCCACATTCCATTCCATTCCATTTCATATTCCATTCCATTCCATTCCATTCCATATTCCATTCCATTCATTCCACATTCCATTCGACATTCCATCCCTTCCATTCCAATATCCTTTCCATTCCAATACACATTCCATTCCATTCCACTTTTCATTCCATTCCATTCTATTTCATTCCACTTTCCATTCAATTCCATTCCATTGCATTCTGCATTCCATTCCACATTGCATTGCACATTCCATTCCATGCCATTGTACATCCCATTGCACATGCCATTCCATTCCATTCAATTCCATATTACATTGCATTACATTTCATTCCACATACCATTCCATTCCATTCCACATTCCATTCCATTCTATTCCATTGCAGTCCACATTCCCTTTCATTGCATTGTATTCTACATTCCGTTCCATTGCATTCAACATTGCTTTCTATTCCATTCCACAATCCATTCCATTCCATTCCACTTTCCATTCCATTCCATTCCACGATCCATTCCACTTTCCATTCCACGATCCTTTCCACATTCCATTATGCCTTCCATTCCACTTTCCATTACATTGCATTCCACAATCTATTCCATTCCATCCATTCCACATTCCATTCATTTCCATTCCTTTCCAAGTTCCATTCCATTCCATTCCACCTTCCATTCCATTCTTTTCCATTCCTTTCCAAGTTCCATTCCATTCCATTCCACCTTCCATTCCATTCCAATCCATGTTCCTTTCCATTCTATTCCTCGTTCTATTACACCTTCCATTCCATTCCATTCCACTTTCCATTCCATTTCATTCCAGTCCACACTCCATTCTGTTCCATTCCATTCCACATTTCATTCTGTTCCACGTTCCATTCAATTCCAAATTCCGTTGCATTTAATTCCACATCCCATTCCATTCCATTCCACATTGCTTTCCATTCCATTCCACATTCCATTCCACATTCCATTGCATTCCATTCCACATTCCATTCCATTCCACATTCCATTCAATTCGATTCCATTCAACTTTCCATTCCACATTCCATTCCATATTCCATTCCATTCAATTCCACATTCGATTCCATTCCATTCCACTTTCCACTCCATTCCACTCCACATTCCATTCTTTTCCATTCCACATTCTTTTCCATGCCATTCCACATTCCATACCACTTTCCATTCCATTCCATTTTCCTTTATATGATATTCCACATTCTTTTCCATTTTCCATTCCATTACTTTCCACATTCCATTCTATTCCATTCATTTCCATGCCATATTCCATTCCATTGCATTGCATTCCAAATTTCTTTCCATTTCAATCCATATTCTTTTCCATTCCATTCCACTCCACAATCCCTTGCATTCCATTCCACTTTCCATTCCATTCCTTCACAAGTTACATTCCATGTTCCATTCCTCTTTCCAATCCACGTTCCTTTCCGCTTTCCATTCCACATTCCATTACACTCCATTCAATTTCACATTCCATTCCATATTCCGTTCCATTGAATTCCAAATTCCATTCCGTTGCATTCCACGTTCCATTCCATTCCAGATTCCATTTCACATTCCATTCCAATCCAGTTCACATTACACATTCCAGTTCACGTTCCATTCCACTTTACATTCCACTGTGCATTCCGTGTCCTGTGCCACATTCCATTCTTCCATCCCACGTTCCACTCCACTTTCCATTCCATTCCATTCCAAATTCCATTCAATTCCATTACACCTTCCATTCCACCTTCCATTCCATTCCATTCCACATTCAATTACATTACATCCCACAATCCATTCCACATTCGATTCCTTTCCATTCTACACTCCATTCCATTACATTCCACATTCCATTCCACATTCCATTACATTCCATTGCGTATTCCATTCCCTCACATTCTACATTCCATTCAATCACACTCCATGACATTCCACATTGCATTCCACATTCAATTCTTTTCCATTCCATTCCACATTATACTCCATTCCAATCCATATTCAATGCCATTCCATTCCACGCCATTCCATTCCACATTCCTTTCCTTTCCATTCCACATTCCATTACATTCCATTCAATTCCACATGCCATTCCACATTCAAATGTATTCCATTTCAAATTCCATTCCATTGCATTCCATTCCCTTGCAATTTCCATTCCACATTCCGTTTCATTCCTTTCCAAATTCCATTCAATTCCACATTCCATTACATTCCACTATCCATTCCATACCATTCCATATCATTCCATTCCATTCCATTCCATTTCATTCCATTCCATTCCATTCCACTTTGCACTCCATTCCATTCCACATTCCACTCCACTCCGTCCTACATTCTATTCCAAATTCCATTCCATTCCATTCCACATTCCATTGCATTCCATTCCACATTCCGCTCCGAATTCCATTCCACATTCCATTTCATTCCATTCCAGTCAACTTTCCATTCCATTCCATTCCATTCTGCATTCAATTCCATTCCATTAAACATTCCATTCCCCATTCCATTCCATTCCTCATTCCATTCCATTCCATTCCACATTCCTTTCCGCATTCCATTCCATATTCCATTCCATTCAGTTCCATGTTCCATTCTCTTCCATTCCACATTCTATTCTATCTCATTCCACATTTCATTCCACATTCAATTCCATTTCATTCCGCATTCCATTTGATTCCATTCCACTCCAGTCCACTTTCCATTCCATTCCATTTTCCATTGCGTTGCATTGCGCTTTCCATTCCATTCCACATTCCATTCCATTCCATTCCATTCCAGTCCACATTCCATTCCATTCCATTCCATTCCTCCTTCCATTCAATTGCATAACATCTTCCTTTCCTTTCCACTCTAGATTTAATTACATTCTATTCCACTTTCCATTCCATTTCATTTCAAGATTCCATTACGCATTCCATTCCTCGCTCCTTTCCACGTTCCATTCGACTTCCATTCCATACCATTCTATTCCACATTCCATTCCATTCCTTTCCAGATTCCATTGCACATTCTATTCGATTCTATTCCAATTCATATTCCATTCCATGTAGCATTCCACGTTCCATTACACATTCCTCTCCATGTTCCATTCTGCATTTCATTCCACGTTACTTTCAACTTTCCATTGTGCCTTCCATTCAACATTCCATTACATTCCATTAAACATACCATTCTACATTCAAATACAATCCATTACACTTTCCATTTGACATTCCATTCCATTCCATTCCATGTTCCATTACACTTTCCATTTCTTTCCATTTCATTCAATATTCCATCCGTTCCATGTGATTAAACATTCCATTCCTTTCCATTCTTCATTCCATTATATTCCATTCCACATTGCATTCCATTTCGTTTCACAATCCATTCCATCACAATTTCCATTCCATTCCACATTCCATTCCACATTCCCTTCAATTACATTCCACACTCCAATCCATTCCATTCCACATTCCATTCCATCCCTCATTCCACACTGAATTCCATGTTCCATTCCATGTTCCTTTCCAAATTCCGTTGCATTCCATTCCACATTCCATTCCACAATCAATTTCAATGAATTCCAACTTTCATTCCCTTCCATTCTACCTTCCATTCCATTCCGTTCCACGTTCCATTCCATTCCATTCCACGTTCCATTCCCTGCCATTCCACATTGCTTTCCACTTTCGATTCCATTCCACATTCCAATCTATTCCATTCCATATTGCATTCTGTTCCATTCCACTTTCCATTCCACATTCTACTCCATTCCATTCCATATTGCATTCCATTCCATTCCATTCCACATTCCATTAATTTCCATTCCACATTCCATTTCATTCCACTCCGCTTTCCATTCCATTCCATTCCATGTTCAATTCCACATTCCATTCCATTCAAAATTCCGTTGCATTCCACTTTCCATTCCATTCCATTCCACTTTCCATTCAACATTCCATTCCACATTCCGTTCCACATTCCAATTCCATTCCGCACACCATTCCATTCCATTCGTCTTTCGAATCCATTCCATTCTACATTCCATTCCATGTTCAATTCCATTCCATTCCACATTCCACTCCATTCCATTCCATTCCACATTGCATTGCGTTCCTTACCACATTCCATTCCATTCCATTCCACATTCCATTCCACTTTATATTCCATTCCATTTAACATAGAATATAAAATGAAATTTGGAATGGAATCTGCAATGGAATGTAATTGAATGTGGAATGTAATGTGGAATGGAATGGAATGGAATGTGTCATTTAATGTGGAATGGAATGGAATGGGATGAGGAATGGAACGGAAGAGAAAGTGGAATGGAATGGAATGGAATGTGGAATGGAATGTGGAATGGAATTGAATGTGGAATGGAAAGAAATGGAATGTGGAATCGAATGGAAAGGAATGTGGAATGGAATGTGGACTGGAATGGAATGGAATTTGGAATGGAATGTCGAATGAAATGGAAAGGAATATGGAAGGGAATGGAATACAATGTGGAATGGAAACGAATGGAAAGTGGAATGCAATGTGAAATGGAATGGAGTCGAATGTTCAAAGGAAAGTGGAATGGAATGGAATGGATTGGAATGTGGAGGGGAATGGAATGTAATGTGGCATGGAATGGAAATAATGTTGAATGGAATGGAATAGAATGTGGAATGGAATGTGGAATGGAATGGAATGCAAAGTGGAAAGGAATGAAATGGAATGTGGAATGAAATGGAATGGAATGGAATAGAATATACAACTGAATGGAAGGGAATGGAATTTGGAATGGAAAGAAATGGAATGAAATGGAATGGAGTGGAATGTGGAATGGAAAGTGGAGTGGAATTGAATGAAAACTGGAATGGAATGGAACGTTGAATGGAAAGGAATGGAATGAGGAATGGAATGGAATGGAAGTGGAATGAAATGGAATGTAATGGAAAGTGGAAGGGAACGTAATGGAACGTGGACTTGAATGTAATGGAATGTGGAATGGAACGTGGAATTGAATGTGGAATGCAACTTTGAATGGAAATTGGAATGGACTGTTTAATGGAAATTGGAATGGAATGTGGAATGGAATGGATTCTGGAATGTGGAATGGAAAGGAATGGAATGTGAAATTTAAAGGAATGGAATGTGGAATGGAATGTGGAATTGAATGGAATGGAACGTGGAATGGAATAGAATGGAGTGTGGAAAGGAATGGAGTGGAATATGGAATGGAATGGAACAGAATGGAATGGAATCAAGTGTGGAATGGAATGGAATGGAATGGAATGTGGAATGTAATGGAAAGGAATGTAATGTGGAATGGAATACAATCGATTGTGGAAAGGATTGTGGAATGGAATGAAATGGAATGGTTTGAAATGTGGAATGGAATAGAATGGAAAGGAATGAAATGTGGAACAGGAATGAATGGAATGTGGAATGGAATGTGGAATGGAATGAGATAGAATGTGGAATGGAAAGTGGAATGGAAAGTGGAATGGAATGTGGAACAGAATGCGGAATGGAATGGAATGGAATGTGGAATGGAATGTGCAATGGAACAGAAAGGAATGTGGAACATGAACGTGGACTGGAATGGAATGGAATGGAAAGTGGACTTGAATGGAATGGAACGGAATATGTAATTGAACGGAATGTGGACTGGAATGTGGAATGGAATAGAATAGAAGGAGGAATGGAATGCAATGCAATGGATTACGGAATGGAATGTGGAATGGAATGGAATAGAATGAGCAATGGAAAGGAATGGAATGAAAAGTGGAATGGAATGTAGAAAGAAATGGAATGGAATGTGTAATGGAATGTGTAATGGAATGGAATGGAATATGGAATGGAATGTGGAATGGAATGGAATGCAATGTGGAATTGAATGGAATGGAACGTGGAAAGGAATGTGGAATTGAATGTGGAATGGAATGTAATGGAATGTTGAATGGAATGGAATGGAACATGGTGTGGAACGTGGAAGGGGATGTGGAATGGAACGTGGAAAATTAAATGGAATGGAATGTGAAAGGAATGGAATGGAATTGAATGCGGAATGGAATGGAATTGATTGTGGAATGCAATGGAATGTGTAATGGAATGGAATGGAATCGAACGTGGAATCAAACGGAATGGAATGTAATGTGGCCTGGACTGGAATGGAATGGAATGTGGAATGGAGTGAAATCGATTGTGAAATGGAAAGTGGCATGGAATTGAATGGAATGGAATGTGGAATGAAATGGAATTTAAAGGAATGAAATGTTGAATGGGATAGAATGGATTGTGGAATGGGATGTCGAAAGGAATGGGATGGAATGTTCAACGGAATGTGAAATGGAAAGTGGAATGTAATGTGAAATAGAATGTAATGTAATGTGTAATGGAATGTGGAATGGAATGTGGAATTGAAAGTGCAATGGAATGTAACGGAATGTGTAATGGAATGTGGAATGGAATGGAATGGAATGTGCATTGGAATGGAATGGAATGTGGAATGAAATGGAATCTGGAATGGTATGGAATGGAATGGAATGGAACGGAAAGGAATGTGGAATGGAATGGAAAGTAATGTAGAATTGAATGGAATTGAATGGAATGTGGAACGGAATGGAATGTTGAATAAAATGTGGAACGGAATGGAATAGAATGAGGAATGGAATGGAATGGAATGGAATGTGGAATGGAATGTAGAATAGAATGGAATTGAATGTGTAATGGAATGTGTGATGTAATGGAGTGGATTTTGGAATGGAATGTGGAATGGAATGTGAAATGGAATGGAGTGAAATGTGAAATAGAATGTGGAATGGAATTTGAAATGGAATGTGGAATGGAACGTGGAATGGAATGAGGAATGGTATGAGGAATGGATTATTAATTGGAATGTGGAATGGAAGGGAATGGAATGAGGAATGCTATGAGGATTGGATTATTAATTGGAATGTGGAATGGAAAGGAATGTAATGTGGAAAAGAATGTGGAATGGAACGTGGAATGGAATGGAAAGGTAGATGGAATGGAACGTGGAATGTAACATTTAATGGAATGTGGAATGGAATGTGGAATGGAATGGAATGGAATGTTGAATGGAATGGAATGTGGAATGGAATGTGGAATGGAATGTGGAAGTGAACATGGAATTGAATGGAATGGAATGTGGAATATAAGGGAATCGATAGTGGAAAGAAATGTGGAATGGAATGCAATGGATTGTGGAATTGAATGGAATGGAATGTAGAATGGGTAGTGTATTGAAATGTGAAATCTAACAGAACGGAATGTGAAATGGAATGTGGAATGGAATTTGGAATGGAATGTGGAACGGAATGTGCAATGAAATGTGGAATGGAATGTGGAAGGGAATGTGGAATGGAACAGAATGGAATGTGAAATTAAATGGAATGGAATGTAGAATGGAATGGAATGGAATGAGGAATGGAATTCAATGGAACGTGGAATGGATTATGGAACGGAATGTGGAATGGAATTTTGAATGGAATCTGGAAAGAAATGTGGAACGTTACGGAATGGAAAGTGAAATGCAATGGAATGAAATGTGGAATAGAATTTGGAATGGAATGGAATGGAATGTGGAATGCAATGGATTGGAATGTGGAATGGAATGGAACCTGGAATGGAATGTGGAAGGTAATGTGGAATGGAATGTGGAATTGAATGGACTGCAATGTGGAATGAAATGTACAATAGAAAGTGTAATGAAACGTGGAGTAGAACGGAATGGAATGTGGAACGGAATGTGGAGTACAGTCTGGAAAGGAATGTGGAAAGGGACGAAATGGAAAGTGGAATGGTATGTGGAATGGAATGTTGAATGGAACGTAAAAAGGAATGGAATGTAATGAGGAATGGAACTTGTAATGGAATGTGCAAATGATTTGAATGTGGAAAAGAATGGAAAGGAATGTGGAATGGAATGGAATGGAATGTTGAATGGAATGGAATAGAATTTGCAATTGAATGTGCAATTGAATGGAATGGAATGTGGAATTGATTGTGGGATGGAACGTCAAATTCAATGGAATGGAACGTGGAATAGAATGGATTGGAATATGCACTGGAATGTGGAATGGAATGGAATGGAAAGTGGAATGGGATGTGAATTGCAACGTGGAATGAAATGTGGAATGGAATAGAAATAGAATGTCGAATAGAATGGGGAATGGAATGGAATGAAATGTGTCATGGAATGTGGAATGGAATGGAATGGAAAGTGGAATGGAAGGTGGAATGGAATGTGGAATGTAAAGTGGATTAGAATGTAACGGAATGGAATTTAATGTGGAATGCAATGAGGAATGGTATGCGGAATGGAATGGAGTGGAATGTGCCATGAAACTTGGAATGGTAGGGAATAGAAGGCGCAATGTAACGTGGAATTGACCGTGCAATGGAACTTGGAATGCAATGTGGAAGGGAGTATGGAATGGAAAGTGGAATGGAATGGAATGGAACAAGGAATGGAATCTGGAAAGGAACGTGGAATGGAATCTGGAATGTAATTGAATGGAATGTGGAAAGATATGGAATGGAATGTGGAATAGAATGGAATGGAATGGAATGGAATGTGGAAGGGAATGGAATGAAATGGAATGTGGAATAAAATGGAATGGAATGGAACTGTATGTGCAATGGAATGGATTGGAATGTGGAATGCAATGAAGAGGAATTGAATCTGAAACTGTATGGAACAGTATATGGAAAGGAATAGAACAGAATGCAGAATGGAATAGAACATGAAACGGAATGTGGAATGGAATCTGGAATGGAATGGAATGGAATGTGGAATGGAAGGTGGAAAGGAATGTGGGATAGAATGGAATGGAATGCAATCAGGAATGGAATGTGGAAAGTAATGGAATGGAATGTGGAATGGAATGGAATGGAATGTGAAATGGAATGTGGAATGGAATGTGGAATGGAAAGTGGAATGGAATGGAATGGAACGTGGAATGGAAAGTGGAGTGGAACATGGAATGGAATGCGGAATGGTATCTGAAATGCAATGGAATGGAATATGGAATGGATTGTGGAATGGAACTGAATGGAATGTGGAATGGAATGAGGAATGGAATGGAATGGAATGTAATTGGAAAGTGGAATGGAATGAGGAAAGGAATAGAATTAGGTAGGAATGTGGAATGGAATGTGGAATGGATTGTAGAATGAAATGTGGAATGGAAAGCGTAAAGGAACGGCATGTAATGGGGAATGGAATGTGGATTGGAATGCGTAATGGAATGGAATTTAATGTGGAATGGAATGTGGAAAGGAATGCTCAATGGAATCTGGAATGGAAACGAATGGAATGTGGAATGGAATATGGAATGGAATGGAATGTGGAGTGGAATGGAATGAAATGTGGAATGGAATGCAATGGAATGGAATGGAATGTTGAATGGAATGTAGAATGGAATGTGGAATGGAAAGTGGAATGGAATGGAATGGAATGTTTAATGGAAAGTGGAATGGAATGGAATGGAAAGTGGAGGGGAAA
This sequence comes from Pongo abelii, assembly GCF_028885655.2. Lineage (NCBI taxonomy): Eukaryota > Metazoa > Chordata > Mammalia > Primates > Hominidae > Pongo > Pongo abelii. The sequence goes on from NC_072002.2 coordinate 8,953,395, forward strand.
GTGGAATGGAATGTGGAAGGGAACGTTGAATGAAATGAAATTTTCAATGGAATGGAATGGAATGTGGAATGGAATGGGAAAAGGAATGTGAAATGGAATTAAATGGAATGTGGAAAGGAATGTGGAATGGAAAGTGAAAAGGTTTTTGAAATAGAATGTAAAGGAATGTTAAATGGAATATAACGGAATGGAATTTAATGTGGAATACAATGAGGAATGGGACACGGAATGGAATGGAGTGGAATGTGCCATGGAACTTGGAATGGTAGGGAATAGAAGGCGCAATGTAACGTGGAATGGAACGTGCAATTGAACTTGGAATGCAATGTGGAAGGGAGTATGGAATGAAAAGTGGAATGGAATGGAATGGAACGAGGAATGGAATGGGATGGAATGTGGAATTGAAGGAAATGGAAAGTGGAATAGAATCTGGAAAGGAATGTGGAATAGAACCTGGAAAAGAATGTTAAATGGAACGTGGAATGGAATGTGGAATGGTATGAAATGGAACGTGCAGTGGAATGCAATGGAATTTAATGGAACATGGAATGGAATGTTGAATGGAATGTGGAATGGAATGGAATGGAATGTGGAATGAAATGTAGAATGGAATGAGGAATGGAATAGAATGGAGGGTGAAACGCAATGAGGAATGGAATGTGAAATGGAACGTGGAGTGGAATGTGGAATGGTATGAAATGGAACGTGGAATGGAATGTAATGGAATTTAAAGGAACGTGGAATGGAAAGTTGAATGGAATGTGGAATGGAATGGAATGGAATATGGAATGGAATGTGGAAAGAAATGGTATTTAATGTTGAAGAGAATGTGAAATGGAAAGAATTGGAATGTGGAATGGAATGTGGAATGGAATGTGGAATGGAATGGAATGGAACGGGAATGGAATGGAATTTAAATTGTAAAGGATGGAAAGGAATATGAAATGGAATGGAATGGAATGTGGAGTTGAATGTGGAACGCAAAGTGGAATTTAATGGAATGTAATGAGGAATGGAATGTAGAATGGAATGGAATGGAATGTTGAATGGAATGTGGAATGCAATGTGGAATGGAATGTGGAACGGAACAGAATGGAATGTGGAATGGAATGCGGAATTCAATGTGGAATGGAACGTGAAATGCAAAGGAATGGAATGTGAAATGGAAGGTGGAATGGGTTCGAATGGAATGTGGAATGGAATGGAATAGAATGATGAATGGAATGTTGAATGGAATGTGGAATGGAACGTGGAATGGAAAGTTTAATGGATTGGAATGGGACACGGAAAGGAATGTGGAATGCAATGGATTGGAATGTGGAATGGAACGGAATGGAATGTGGAATGGAAGTTGCAATGGAACGGAATTTAACGTGGCATGGAATTTAGAATGGAAAGTGGAATGGATTGGAATGGAAAGTGGAATGGACGGTGGAATGGAATGGAATGGAATGTGGAATGGAATGGAATGTAATATGGAATGAAATGGAATGGAATGGAGTGTGGAAAGGAATGGATTGGAATATGGAATTAAATGAGGAATGGAATGGAATGGAATGCAATGGAATGTGTAATGGAAAGGAATGGAATGTGGAAGAGATTTGAATGGAATGTGGAATGGAATGGAATGGAATGTGGAATGGAATCGAATGGAATGCAATCGAATGTGGGATGTAATCGATTGAAATATAGAATGGAATGGAATTGAATGTGGAATTCAAAGTGGAATGGAACGTGGATTGAAATGGAATGGAACGTGGAATGGAAAGTGGAATGGAACGTAGAATTGAAAGTGTAACAGAAAGTGGAATGCAGAATGGAAGGTAATGGATTATGGATTGGAATGTAATTGAATGTGGAAAGGAATGGAACAGAATGGAACGCGCAATGGCATGGAATGGAATCTGGAATGCAATGGAAGGTAATGGAAAGTGAAATGGAATGGAATGGAAAGTCGAATGGAAAGGAATGCAATGTGAAAGGGAATGTGGAAAGGAAATGAAAGGAATGGAATGTAATGGAAAGTGAAATGGAATGGAATGGAAAGTGAAATGGAATAGAGTGCAATGTGGAATGGAATGTGGAATGGAATTGACTGGAATGGAATGTGGAATGGAATGGAATGGAATGTGGTATGGAATGGAATTGAATGGAATGTGGAATGGAATGTAATGGAATGGAGTGGAATGTGGAATGGAATGAAATGTGTAATGGAAAGTGAAATGGATTGGAAAGGAATGGAATTTAATGTGGAAAGGAATGGAATTGAATGGAATGGAATCGAATGTGGAATGGAATGGACAGGAATGAGAAAAGTAACGGAATGGAATGTGGAATGGAATAGAATGGAATGTGGAATGGAACGGAATGGAATGTGGAATGGAATGCTATGGAATGTGGAATGGAATGTAATGGAATGAGGAATGGAATGGAATGGAATGAAATGGAATGTGGAATGGAATGGAAAGGAACGTGGAAAGGAATGGAGAGGTTAGGGCAAAAGAGCAGAATGTAATGTGGAAAGGAATGGAATAAAATGTGGAATGGAATGGAAAGGAATGTGGAATGGAATGGTATGGAATGTGCAACTGAGTGGAATGCAATTTGGAAAGGAATGTGAAATGGAATGGAATGGAATGTGGAATGGAAAGTAATGTGTAATGTAATGTGGAATGGAATGGAAGGTAAAGGAATGGAATGTTGAATGGAATGGAATGGAATGTGGAATGGTAGTCAACGTGTAATGGAATGAGGGATGGAATGGAATGGAATGGAATGGAATTGGGAAAGGAATGGAATAGAATGGCATGTGGAATGGAATGGAATGGAATCGAATGTGCAGTGAAATGGAATGAAATGTGGAATTGAATGGAATGGAAAGTGGAATCGAATGGAATGGAATGGAATGGCATTTGGAATGCAATGGAATGGAAAGCAATGGAATGTGGAATGTAATGGAATGAAAAGTGCAATGGAATGAATGGAATGTGGAATGGAATGTGGAATGGAAAGTGGAATGGAGTGGAATGGAACTTGGGATACAACGTGGAATGAAGCTTGAAATGAAATGTGGAATGTGGAATGGAATGAAATGGAACGTGGAATGGAATGGAATTGAATGTGGAATGAAATGGAATGGAATGCGGAATGGTATGGAATGGAAAGTGGAGTGGAATGTAATGGAATGCGGAGTGGCATGGAGTGTAATATAATGGAATGCCAAATGGCATGGAATGGAAAGTGGAATGGAATGCGGAATGGAATGGAATGGAATGGAATGGAATGGAATATTATGTGGAATAGAAAGGAATGGAATGTGGAATGGAATTGAATGGAAAGTGGCATGGAATGGAATGTTATGTGGAATGGAATGGAAAGGAATATGGAATGAAATGAGGCATGGAATGGAAAGGAGTGGAATGGAATTAGGAATGCAATGTAATGGAATGGTATGTGGAATGCAATGCAATGTGGAATGGAATGGAAAGGAATGGAATGTGGAATGGAATGGAATGGAATATGGATTGGAATGTCGAATGGAATGGAATGGAAGGTGGAATGGAATGGAATGGAAGGGAATGTGGAATGCAATGGAATTGAATGGAATGCAATGTGGAATGGAATGGAATGGAATGTGGAATGGAATTTGGAATGGAATGTGGAATGGAATGTGGAATGCAGTGGAATGGACTATGAAATCGAATGGAATAGATTGGAATGTGAAAAGGAAAGGAATTGAATGTGGAATGCAATGGAATGCAATGGAATGGATTGAGGAATGGAATGCAATGGAATGTGGATTGCAATTTGGAATGGAATGTGGAATGGAATGTGGAAATCAATGGAATGGACTGTGGAATGGAGTGGAATGGAATTGAATGTGAAAGGGAATGTAATCTAATGTGGAATGGAAAGTGGAATGGAATAAGGAATGGAATAAAACGGAATTGAATGGATTTTGGAATGGAATAGAATGGAAAGTGGAATGCAATGGAATGGAATGTAATGCGAAATGGAAAGGAATGGAATTTGAAATGGAATGGAAAGAAATGTGGAATGGAAAGGAATGGAACGTGGAATTTAAAGTGGAATGGAATGGAATGTAACATGGAATGGTATATGAAATGGAATGGAATGAAATGCGGAATGGAACGTGGAATGGAACGTCTAACGTAAGGTGGAATGGAACGCGGAATGGAATTTGCATTGGAATGTGGAATGGAATAAAATGGAACATGGAATGGAATGTGGGATGGAATGGAAGGGAATGTGTAATGGAACGTGAAATGAAATGGAATGGAACGTGGAATGGAACATGGAATGGAACTTGGAATGGAATGTGGAATGGAACGTGGAAAGGAATGTGGTAAGGAATGTGGAATGGAATGTAGAATGGAATGGAATGGAATGTGGAATGGAATGGAATGTGTAATGGAATGGAATTGAACCTGGAATGCAATGGAATGGAATGTGGAAAGGACTGTGGAATGGAATGGAATGGAATGCGGAATGGAATGGAACGGAAAAGAATGTGGAATGTAATGGAATATAATGGGGAATGGGATGTGAAATGGAATGGAATGGAATGTGGAATGGAATTTGTAATGGAATGGAATGGAATGGAATGCGGACTGGAATTGAATGGCATGGAATGTACTGTTAATGTAATGGAATGGAATGTGGAATGGAATGGGATGGAATTTGGAATGGAACGAGGAATGGAATGAAATGTGGAATGCAATGGAATGGAATGGAATATGGAATGGAACGGAATGTGGAATGGAAAGGAATGGAATGTGGAATGTAATGTTGAATGAGATGGAATGGAATGTGAACTGCAATGGAATGGAATGTGGAATGGAATGGAAAGGTATGTGGAATGGAATGTGGAATGTAATGTGGAATGGAATGGAAAGGATTGTGCAATGGAGTGGAATGGAATGTGTTATGGAATGTGGAATGCAATTGAATGGAATGCGGAATGGAATGGAAAAGAATATGGAATGGAATGGAATGGAATGTGGAATGGAACGTTCTTTCCATTCCATTTCATTCCACATTCCGATCCATTCCATTCCACATTCCATTCCATTTCATTCCACATTCCATTCCATTCAATTCCATATTCCATTCCACATTTTATTACTCATTCCATTCCATTCCGTTTTATTACACTTTCCCTTCCATTCCATTCCACTTTCCATTCCACATTGCATTCCACATTCCATTCCACGTTCCATTCCATTCCATTCGACATTCCATTCCATTCCATTCCACATTCTATTCCATTCAATTCCGCATTCCATTAGAGTCCATTCCATTCCATTCCACATTCCATTCCATTCCACATTCCATTCCATTCCATTCCATTCCATTCCACATTCCAATCCATTCCTCTCCATTCCACATTCCATACCATTCAATTCCACATTAAATTCCATTACATTTCACATTCCATTCCACGTTCCATTCCACGTTGCACTCCACGTTCTATTCCATGTTCCATTCCTCATTTCATTCCTTTTCATTGCACATTCCATTCCATTCTATTACACATCCCATTCCATTCCATTCCACATTTCATTAATCATTCCATTCCATTACATTACACGTTCCATTCCACGCTCCATTCCACATTCCATTCCATTCCATTCCACATGCCGTTCCACGTTCCATTCCACGTTACATTCCACTTTCCATTCCATATTCAATTCCGCAATCCATTCCGTTTCATTCCACGTTCCATTCCACATTCCATTCCACAATGCATTATACATTCCATTACATTCCATTCCACATTTCATTCCACATTCCATTGAACATTCCATTCCACATTCCATTCCATTCCATTCAAATACACATTCCATTCCACATAGTGTTTCATTCCAGTACACATTCCATTCCACATTCCATTCCATTCCATTTAAACATTCCATTCCATTCCACATTCCATTCCATTCCACATTGCATTCCATTCCATTCCACATTCCATTCCACATTCCATTCCACATTCCATTCCATTCCATTCCATCTTCCATTCCGCGCTCCTTTCCACATTCATTTGCACATTCCATTCCTCATTGCATTCCATTCCATTCCACTTTCCATTCCAAACTGCACTTCATTGCATTCCACATTTCATTTCACATTCCATTCCGTACCATTCCACATTCCATTCCACCTTCCATTCCATTCCACATTCCTTTCCATTCCATTGCAAATTGAACTGAACATTTCATTCCATTCCATTCCCCATTCCATTCCACATTAGATTCCATTCTATTCCACCTTCCGTTCCACGTTCCTTTCCACATTGCATTCCACATTCCATTCCATTCCATTCCACTTTCCATTCTACAACCCATTCCACATTCAATTCCTTTCCATTCAACGTTCCATTCCACATTCCATTCCAAATTCCATTTCACATTCCATTCCATTTCTTTCCACTTTCGATTCCATTCAATTCCGCATTCCATTACATTGCATTATACTATCCATTCCACTTTCCTTTCCACGTTCCATTCCACGTTCCTTTCAACCTTCCATTACATTCCATTCCACGTTCCATTCGACTCCATTCCGAAATCCATTTCATTCCATTCCATGTTCCAATCCTCATTCCATTCCATATTCCATTCCACCTTCCATTCCATTGCATTCCATATTCCTTTCCTTTACATTCCACTTCCCAATCGATTCAATTCTGCATTCCATTCCATTCCATTGCATTCCTTTCGACATTCCATTGCATTCCATTACATTCCTTTCCACATTCCATTCCATTCCATTCCATTTCATTTCACATTCCATGAAATTCCATTCCATTCCTTTCCATTCCACATTCCATTCTATTTCATTTCCCATTCCTTTCAATTCCAATCCATTCCATTCCAATCCACTTTACTTTACACATTGCATAACACATTCCATACCATTCCTTTCCACATTCCTTTCCATTCCTTTCCATTCCACATTCCATTCCATTCCATTCCATATTCCGCTCCATTCCATTCCATTCCTTTCCGGATTTCATTCTACTCCCATCCATATTCTATTCCGCATTCCATTCCTTTCCATTCCACATTTCATGCCACATTCCATTCCACGTTCCATTCCCTTCCATTCCACGCTCCATTCCACATTCCTTTCCTCATTCAATTCCACATTCCGTTCCAAGTTTCATTGCATTCCATTCCACGTTCCATTTCACATTCCATTCCATTCCATTGAAGGTTCCATTCCACATTCCATTCCACATTCCATTCCATGCTCCATTCCACATTCCATTCCACATTCCTTTCCACCTTCCACTACAAGTTTCATTCACCGTTCCAATCCATTTCATTCCACGATCATTTCGACATTCCATTCCATTCCATTCCAGTTTCCATTCCACATTCACTTCTACATTCCATTCCACATTCCGTTCCGTTACATTCCACGTTCCATTTGACATTCCATTCCATTCAAATCCACTTTCCATTCCACATTCCATTCCACATACCATTCTGCATTCCATTCCGTTCCATTCCACATTCCATTCCACATTCCATTCCACATTCCATTCTACATTCCATTACATTCCATTTCACATTCCATTCCTTTCCATTCCACATTCCATTCCACTTTGCATTCCAATCCATTCCACATTCCATTCGACACTGAATTCCATTCCAGTCCATATCCCATTCCACATTCCATTCGATTCTTTCCACATTCCATTCCATTCCATTACTCATTCCATTCTACATTTCATTCCACATCCCATTCCATTGCATTCCACATTCCATTCCACAATCCGTTCCGTTCCGTTCCACGTTCCATTCCAGGTTCCATTCCACATTCCATTCCAGATTCCATTCCAGATTCCATTCCATTCTATTCCAAGTTTCGTTTCCCTTTCCATTGCATTTCATTCCACGTTCCATTCCACATTCCATTGCACATTCCATTCCCCATTCCTTTCCGTTCCATTCCACATTCCATTCCACTTTCCATTCCATTAAATTCTACGTTACTTTCCACAATCCGTTCAATAAAATTCCAGTTTCATTTGCACATTCCATTCCACATTCGATTCCACATTCCGATCCTTTCCATTCCACATTCCATTCCACAGTCCATTCCACATTCCATTCCACATTCCATTCCACATTCCATTCCATTCCATTACAGTACATTTCACGTCCCATTCCACTTTCCATTCCATTCCATTCCACGTGCAATTCCAAATTCCATTGACCTTTCCATTCGACGTTCCATCCCACGTTCAATTCCACGTTCCACTCCATTCCATTCCACTTTCCATTCTACATTCCATTCCATTCCATGCCACTTTCCTTTGCACTTTCCATTCCACATTCTATTCCACATTCCATTCCACATTACATTCTATTCCATTCCACATTCCATTCCATTCTGTTCCAAATTCCATTAGATTCCATTCCATTCCATGCCTCTTTCAATTCCATTCCATTCCATTGCATTCCATTCCATTGCATTCCACATTTCATTACATTGCATTCCGCATTCCATTCCATTCCATTCCATTCCACATTCCATTCCATTTCATTCCATTCCACATTCCATTCCATTTCATTCCATTCCACATTCCGTTCCATTCTATTCCCCATTCCATTCCATTCCATTTAACATTACATTCCACGTTCCTTTCCACGTTGCTTTCCACGTTCCATTCCATGTTCCATTCGTCATTCCATTTCTTTCCATTCCACATTCCATTCCATTCCATTCCACATTCCATTACATTACACTCCACATTCCATTCCTCGTTCCATTACATTCTATTCCACCTTCCATTACACGTTCAATTCCACATTCCATTCCACGTTGTATTCCACATTCCATTCCAAATTCCATTGCACATTCCATTCCATTCAATTCTACGTTGCATTCCACATTCCATTCCAGTTTCCATTCCATGTTCCATTCCACATTCCATACCATTCCATTCCATTCCATTCCATTCCGGATTCCTATCCATTACATTCCCCATTCTATTTTGCCTTCCATTCCATTTCAATGCACGTTTCTTTCAACATTCCATTGCATTCCATTCCACTTTCGTTTCCAAATTCCATTCCATATTTCATTCCTTTCCATTCCACATTCCATTGCACATTCCATTCCACATCCCGTTGCATTCCATTCCACATTCCATTTCATTTCATTCCACACTCCATTCCACATTCCATTCCATTCAATTCCACGTTCCATTCCACATTCCATTCCACATTCCACTCCATTCCATCCCACATTCCATTAAACATTCCATTCCACATTCCAATCCATTCCATTCCACTTTCCATTACACGTTGCATTCCACTCTATTCCACCTTCCATTCCGTGCTATATGCCACATTCCAGTCCACGATACATTCCACATTCCATTCCACATTCCATCTCACTTTCCATTTCAGATTCCTTTGCACATTCCATTTGACATTCCATTCCATTCCATTTCACATTCCATTACACATTCCTTCCATTCCGTTCCCCTTTCCATTCCACTTTGCCTGCCACATTCCTTTCCATTCCATTCCATTCCACATTCCATTCCACATTCCATTCCATTCCATTCCATTGCAAATTCCATTCCACTCCATTCAATCCCTATCCACATTCCATTCCATTCCATTCCATTCCAAGTTTCTTGCCATTGCCTTCCACATATCTTTTCAACTTCCATTCCGTTCTATTCCACGTTTCATTCCACACTATATTCCACGTTCCATTCTATCTTCCATTCCACGTTCCATTTCATTCCATTCCACATTCCATACCATTCCATTCCGCAATCCATTCCATTCCATTCCACTTTTGATTCCACATTCCATTCCACATACCATTGCGTTCCATTCCATATTCCATTCCACATTCCGTTCCACATTCCATTCCGTTCCATTCTACATTCCATTGCATTACATTCCAGATTCCTTTCCACATTCCTTTTCATTCCATTCCATTCAGTTCCACATTCCATTCCACATTCTATTTCACCTTCCATTCCACATTCCATCCGTTTCCATTCCACTTTCCATACCATTCCATTCCATATTACATTACACGTTCCAATCCATTACATTCCAGTTTCCATTCCGCATTCCATTCCACTTCCCATTCCACATTCCACTCCGTTCCATTCCATATTCAATTCCACATTCAATTTCACATTCCATTCCACATTGCATTCCACTGCATTCCACATTTTATTCCACATTCCATTCCATTCCATTCCACATTGCATTCAACGTTGCAATCCATTCCAGTTCAGATACCATTCCTCATTCCATTCCATTCCCTTCCACATTTCATTCCATTTCATTACACGTTCCATTCCACATTTCATTCCACATCCAATTCCATTCCATTGCCCATTGCATTCCACATTCCATTCCATTCCACATTCCATTCCACATTCCATTCTGCAGTCCTTTCCACATTCCATTCCACGTTCCATTCTCATTACTTTGCGTTTTGTTACACATTCTATTCCACAATCCTTTGCATTGCAATTAAGATGCCATTCCACATTCCTTTCCATTCCATTCCATTCCATTCCACATTCCATTCCACGTGGCATTCCAATGTCCGTTAAATTCCATTCCACATTCCATTCCATTCCATTCCACATTCCATTATATTCCAATCCACATTTCATTCCACATTGCATTCCATTCCATTGCACATTCCATTGCACATTCCATTCCTCTTTCCATTCCATTCCATTCCACATTCCATTCCATTCCATTCCATTCCACGGTCCATTTCACATTCCATTCCATTCCATTCCATTCCATGTTCCATTCCACACTCAATTCCACATTCCTTTCCATATTCCATTCCGTTCCATTCCACACTTGATTCCAGATTGTATCCTATGTTCAATTCCACATTCCATTCTACTTTCCATTAGATGTAATATTCTACGTTCAATTCCATTGCATTTCACTTTGCATTCCACATTCCATTCCATTCCATTACAAGTTCCATTCCACATACCGTTCCACTTTCCATTCCATTCCATTCCATGTTCCATTCCATATTCCATTGCATTCCATTCCAAGTTCTATTCCACGCTCCATTCCACATTCCATTCCACATTCTATTCCGTTCTATTCCACATTCCATTCCACAACACATTCTACATTTCAATCCACTTTCCATTCCACATTCCATTAAATTCTCTGCCACATTCCATTCCACATTCCATTAAATTCCATTCCACACTCCGTTCCACTTTCCATTCCACATTCCATTCCATTCCATTCCGCATTCCATTCCACTTTCCATTCCACATTCCATTCGATTTCATTCCATGTTCGATTCCACATTCCATTCCATTCCGTTAAACTTTCCATTCCACATTCCATTGCACATTCCATTCCACATTCCCTTCTGTTCCATTCCACATTCCATTACATATTCCATTCCATTCCGTTCCACATTCCTTTCTATTACACTCCACAATTCATTCCACATTCCCTTCCATTCCATTCCACATTCTATTACAAGTTTCATTCTATTTAAATCCACGTTCCATTCCACGTTTCATTCCACATTCCATTCCACATTCCATTCCCTACCATTCCGCATTCCATTCCACATTCCATTCCACATTCCAATCCATTCCATACCACGTTCCATTCCACATTCCATTCCATTCCATTCCACATTCCATTCTCATTCCATTGCATTACATTCCGCATTCCTTTCCACATTCAATTCCATTCCATTTCACATTTCATACCACATTTCATTCCGTTGCATTCCACACTCCATTCCACTTTCCATTCCATGTTCCATTCCGCCTTCCAATCCACGTTCCATTCCATTCCATTCCACGTTCCATACCATTCCATTCGACGTTCTTTTCATTCCGATCCACATTCCATTCCACTTTCCATTTCTCATTCCGTTCCACATTCTATTTCACTTTCCATTCCATTCCATTTCATTCCACATTCCATTCCATTCCATTCCACATTCCTTTCCAAATTCCATTCCACATTCCGTTACTCTCAATTCTTTTCCACTTTCCATTGCATTCCATTGCACAATCAATTCCACATTCCATTCCACATTCCATTGCAAGTTCCATTCCATTGCATTCCACTTTCCAATCCATTCCATTCCTCATTCAATTCCATTCAATTGCACATTCCATTCCATCCCATTCCATTCCATATTCTATTCCATTCCATTCCATTCCACGTTCCATTCAATCGCATTCCGCCTTCAATTCCATTCTATTCGATTCCATTCCACATTCCACTCCATTCAATTCCATTCCATATTCCATTCTATTCGATTCCACATTCTATTCCATTGCATTCCACATTCCATTCCACGTTCCATTCCACGATGCATTCCTTGTTCCATTCCACGACCCATTTCACGTTCCATTCCTTTCCATTCAAAGTTCCATTCCATTCCATTCCACATTCCATTCCATTCCATTCCACATTCCATGCCATTCCATTCCACATTCCATTCCACTTTCCATTCCATTTCTCTCCACTTTCCATTCCACGTTCCATTTCACATTCCATTCCACATTGCATTCCAATTTCCTTCCCATTCCATTCCACATTCCAATTGATTCCATTGCACTTTCCATTCCATGTTCCATTCCACTTTCCATTTCACATTCCAATCCAAGTTTCTTTCCATTCTTTCCAAGTTCCATTCCATTTTCCATTCCATTCCATTCCTCATTCCATTCCAGTTTCAATTCCACGTTCCATTCCACATTCCATTCCAGTTTCAATTCCACGTTCCATTCCACATTCCATTCCAATCCATTCCACTTTCCTTTCCAGATTCCATTCCACGTTCCATTTCATTACATTCCACAATCCATTCCACATTCCATTCCATAACATTCCACGTTCCTTTCAACATTCCATTCCTTTCAATTTCACGTTCCATTCCATATTCCATTGCGCATTCCATTCCATATTCCATTTCACGTTCCATTCGATGATCCATTCCACTCTCGATTCCATGATACATTGCACATTCCATTCCACATTCTATTAAATTCCATTCCATTCCCATCCATATTCCCTTCCACATTCCATTCCACATTCTTTCCACCTTCCATTCCACATTCCTATACACGTTTCATTCTACATTCCAATACACATTCCATTCCATTCCTTTCCACGTTCAATTCCACGTTCCATTCCATTTCATACAACTTTTCATTCCATATTCCATTGAACATCCCATTCCACGTTGCATTCCTTTTTTCATTCCTCGTTCCCTTCCACATTCCATTCCATTGCATTCGACATTTCATTCCACATTCCATTCCACATTCCAATCCATTCCATTCCACATTCCATTCCATTCCATTCCAATCCACATTCCTTTCCATTCCATTCCAAGTTCAATTCCATTCAACATTCCATTCCATTCCATTCCACATTCCATTCCACATTCCATTGCACATTCCGTTACACATTCCATTCCATTCCATTCTATTCCACATTCCATTCCATTCCATTCCACATTCCATTCCATTCCATTCCACATTCAATTCCACTTTTCATTCCACATTCCTTTATCATCCAATTCCATTCAATTCCACGTTCCATTTCATTCCATTGCCTTCAACTTTCCATTCAATTCCATTGAAATCCAAGTTCCATTCCATTCCATTGCATTCCACATTCCATTCCATTCCATTCCACATTCCATTCCATTCCATTCCACATTCCATTCCATTCCATTCCCATTCCATTACACATTCCATTACACATTCCATTCTATTCCATTGCAGTTTCAATTTCATTCCATTCCATTTCATTCCACATTCCTTTCCACATTACAAACCATTCCATTTCTCTTTCCATTCCATTACATTCCACATTCCATTCCATTCCATTTGACATTCCAATCCACATTCCACTCTCTTCCATTCCTTTTCACATTGCATTCCACATTCCATTCCGTTCCATTTCACATTCAATTCAATTCCGTTCCATTCCACATTCCATTTCTTTCAATTTCACATTCCTTTCCATTCCATTCCATATTCCATCCCGCCTTCAATTCCATTCCATTCCACATTCCATAGGAAATTCCGTTCCATTCCATTCTACATTCCTTTCCATTGCATTTCTCGTTCCATTCTAATCTATTCCAAGTTGTTTTCCACGTTCCATTCCACGATCCATTCCACTTTCCATTTATCTTGCCATTTCACTTGCCATTCCAATCCATTCCTATTTCCATTCCACATTCCATTCAGTTCCATTCCGCATTCCATTCCATTCCTTTACACATTGCAGTCCACATTCCATTCCACATTCCAGTCCAGATTCCATTCCTTTCCACTCCATTCCATATTCCATTTCATTCCATTCCACATTCCATTCCATTCCATTCCACATTCCATTCCATTTCTTTCCATTCCCCATTCTATTCCATTCAACTTTCCACTCCAATCCATTCCACATTCTGTTCAATTCCACTCCATTCCATTCCACATTCCATTCCATTCCTTTCCGTTAAACATTCAATTCCACTTCATTCCATTCCACATTCTATTCCATTCCACAATCCATTCCATTGCATTCCATTCCACATTCTATTCCATTCCACATTTCACTGCATTCCATTCCACATTCCAATCAATTCCATTCCATTCCATTCCAAATTCCGTTCCATTCCATTCCATTCCGCATGCCATTCCACTTCATTCCATGCCACGTTCTATTCCGTTCCACATTCCATTCCCTTCCATTCCATATTCCATTTCATTCTATTCCACATTTCATTCCACATTTGATTCCATTCCATTCACCATTCCTTTCCACATTCCATCCTCGTCCATTCCATTCCACAATCCATTCCACATTCCATTGCAGATTCCGTTCCACATTCTGTTCCATTCCATTCCACATTCCATTCTACATTCCATTCCATTCCTTTCCACATTCTGTTCCACATTCCATTCCATTCCATTGCTCATTCCATTCCACATTCCATTCCATTCAATTTCACATTCCATTCGATCAATTCCACGTTCCATTCCACTTTCCATTCCATTCCATTCCGTTTCACATTCCGTTCCATTCTTTTCTACATTCCATTCAATTCTATTCCATACCATTCCCAATTCCATTCCATTCCTTCCCGTTCCACATTCTATTCTATTCCACATTCCATTCCGCTACATTTGACATTCCATTCCATTCCATTCCATTCCATTCCACATTCCATTCTATTTATTTCCATTCCATTTCCTTCCATTCCACATTCTATTCCTTTCCACATTCCAATCCTTTCCTTTCCACATTCCATTCCACTGCATTGTATTCCATTCCAACCCACATTCCATTGCATTCCGATCCGTAGCACATTCTATTCCTTTCCATTCCACATTCCAATCCATTCATTTATTGCATTCTATTCCATTCAATTCCACATACCATTCCTTTCCGCATTCCATTCCACATTCCATTCCACGTTCCATTCCACCTTCCAATTCATTCCATTCCATTACACATACCATTCCATTCCATTCCACATTCCATTCCAGTTTCCATTACTTTCCATTCCACATTCCATTTCCTTCCATTCCACATTCCATTTCATTCTATTCCACATTCCATTCCACATTTGATTCCATTCCATTCACCATTCCTTTCCGCATTGCATCCCATTCCATTCCATTACACAATCCATTCCAAATTCCATTGCCTATTCCATTCCACATTCTGTTCCATTCCATTCCACATTCCATTCCACATTCCATTGCATTCCTTTCCACATTCCATTCCACATTCCATTCCATTCCTTTGCTCATTCCATTCCACATTCCATTGCATTCAATTTCACATTCCATTCCATTAATTCCACATTCCATTCCGCATTCCATTCCACATTCCATTAAATTCCATTCCACATTCCAATCCATTCCAATCCACATTCCATTCCAATGCGTTCCACATTCCTTTCCATTCCATTCCACATTCATTTCCATTCCCTTCCACATTCCATTCCACATTCCACTCCACTCCATTCCACATTCCATTTTATTCCATTCCACATTCCATTCCACATTCCATTCCATTCCATTCCACATTCCTTTCCACATTCCACTCTATTCCATTCGATACCACATTTCAATTCAATTTAAATTCCATTCCATTCAACATTCCATTCCACATTCCATTCCATTCCATTCCACTTTCCAATGCATTGCGTTTCACATTGCATTCCACATTCCATTCCAAATTCCATGCCATTCCATTTCATATGCCATTCCATTCCATTCCATTCCACTCCGCATTCCATTCCACGTTCCGTTCCATATTGCATTCCACATTCCATTCCTCATTTCATTCCGTTCCATTCCACATTCCATTCCACATTCCATTCCACATTTCATTCAACATTCCATTTCACATTCCTTTCCATTCCATTCCACATTCCGTTCTCAATCCATTGCATTCCTTTCCACATTCCTTTCCACTTTCCATTCCATTCCATTGTACATTTCATACCACATTACCTTCCACATTCCATTCCATGTTGCATTCCACGTTCCATTCCACTTTCCATTCCATTCCATTCCATTGCACATTCCATTTCATTCCATTCCACGTTCTAATTCATTCCGTTCCACATTCCATTCCACATTTCATTTCACATTCCGTTCCAAATTATATTTCACTTTCCATTCCATTCCATTCCATTCCACATTTCGTTGTAGTCCATTCCATTCCATTCCACCTTTCCTTCCATTGCAATCCACATTCCATTTCATTCCATTCCATTCCATTCCATTCCATTCTATATTCCACTGCATTCCATTTCATTTCACATTCCATTCCATTACATTCCACATTCCATTCCATTCCTTTCCACTTTCCATTCCACCTTCCATTCCACGTCATATTGCATGTTCCATTCCACGTCCCATTCAAGGTTGCATTCCTTTCCATTCCACATTCCATTTCATTCCATTACACGTTCCATTCAATTCGATACCATGTTCCATTCCACATTCCATTCCACTTTCCATTCCACGTGGCATTCCAAGTTCCATTCCATTCCATTCAATGTTCCATTCCACGTTCCATTCCATTAAATTATTGGTTCCATTCCATTCCATTTCACCTTCAATTCAACGTTGCTTTCCATTCCATTCCACATTCTATTGCATTCCATTGCACATTTCATTCCACGTTCCATTCCATTGAATTCCACTTTCCGTTCCACGTTCCATTCCACGTTCCGTTACTTTCCATTCGTCATTCCTTTCCATTCCACTTCGCATTCCATTCCACTGCATTCGACATTCCATTCCACGTTTCATTCCATGTTGTATTCCATGTTGCATTCCACGTCCCATTCCACTTTCCATGCCTTGCCATTCCATTTTCCATTCCATTCCATTCCACATTGCATTCCATTCCATTCCACATTCCATTCTACATTCCGTTTCTCATGCCATTCCATTCCACGTTCCATTCATCATTCCAATCCATTCAATTTCATGTTTCATTCCATATTCCATTCCACATTCCATATCACATTCCCTTCCAGTTCCATTTGATGATCCATTCCACGTTCAATTACAGGACCCATTGCACGTTTAACTCCACATTCCATTCCATTCCATTCTGTTCCATGCCACATTGCATTCCACGTTCCATTCCACACTCCATTCCACGTTCCATTTCACATTCCTTTCCATGTTCTATTCCACGATCCATTCTACTTTCCATTCCATTTCACTCCACGTTCCATTCCACGTTACATTCCTTTCCATTCCACTTTTCATTCCACATTCCATTGCACGTCCCATTCCACTTTCCATTCCATGTTCCATTCCACGTTCCATTTCAAGTTCCATTCCACATTCTATTCCATTCCATTCCACATTCCATTCCACATTCCACTGCAAATTCCATTCCACGTTCCAATCGACATTGCATAGCACATTCCATTCCACATTGCATTGCGCATTACATTGCTTTCCATTTCACTTTCCTTTCCATTCCGTTCCACTTTCCATTCCAAATTCAATTCCATTCCATGCCACATTCTATTGGACATTCCATTCCATTCCATTCCATATTCCTTTCCATTGCATTCCCCATTCCATTCTAATCCATTCCACATTCCATTCAATTCTATTCTGCATTCCATTCCATTCCATTCCATTCCACATTCTATTCCATTCCACATTGCATTCCATTCCATTTCACATTCCATTCCATTCCATTCCATTCCAAATTCCATTCCATTCCACTCCACATTCCATTCCAATCCATTCCACATTCCATTGCATTTCATTCCCTTCCATTTCATTCCATTCCACATTCTATTCCATTCCGCATTGCATTCCATTCCACATTCCTTTCCACTGTATTCTATTCCATTCCATTCCACATTTCATTCCATTCCATTCCATTCCACATTCCATTACATTCCATTTCACTTTCTATTACATTCCATTCAACATTCCATTCCACATTCCTCTCCATTCCATTCCTCATTCCATTCCACATTCCATTGCATTCCATTCCACTTTCAATTCCATTCCACCTTCCATTCCATTCCACATTCCATTCCATTCCACCTTCCATTCTGCATTCCATTCTATTCCACATTCCATTCCAAATTCCATTCCATTCCACTCCACATTCCATTCCAATCCATTCCACATTCCATTCTGCATTCCATTCCTCAATAAATTCCACATTCCATTCCACAATACACTGCACTCCATTGCATTCCACATACCATTCCATGTATTTCCATTCCATTCCACATTCCATTCCATTCCATTCCACTTTCCATTCTATTCCACGTTCCATTCCATATTGCACATCATATTCTATTCCATTCCACGTTCCATTCCACATTCCAAACCACATTCCATTCCATTCCATTCCACATTTCATTCCACATTCCATTCCACATTCCATTCCGTTCAATTCCACATTCCTTTACACATTTCATTCCGCATTCTATTCCACTTTCCATTCCAAATTCCATTCCACATTCCATTCCATTTCATTCCACATCCCATTCCACATTCTATTCCATTTCATTTCACCTTCTGTTCCACATTCCATTCCATTCCCCCTTCCATTCCGCATTCCATTACATTCCATTCCACATTCCTTTCCACAATCCATTCCATTCCATTTCACATTCCGTTCCATTCCATTCACATTCCATTCCATTCCAATCCACTTTCTGTTTCATTCCATTCCATTTCACTCCACAATCTATTCAATTCCATTACATTCCACATTCCATTGGATTCCATTCCACATTCCATTCCATTCGATTACACATACAATTCCATAATCCATTCCATAATCCATTCCACATCTCCTTCCATTCCATTCCACAATCCATTCCATTCCATTCCACATTCCATTCCACATTCCATTCCATTGCATTCCATTCCACCTTCCGTTGCATTCCATTAAATTCCAGTCCAAATTCTATTCCATTACATTCCATTCCAATCAATTCCGCATTCAATTCCAGTCAATTCCACATTCAGTTCCATTCCATTCCACATTCCATTCCATTCCATACCATTTCACATTCCAAACCATTCCACATTCCATTCCATTTCATTCCATTCCACCTTCCATTCAATTGCATTTCACGTTACATGCCACATTCTATTCCATCTTCCATTCCGCATTCCTTTCCCTTCCATTTCACATTCCATTCCATTCCATTACTCAATCCATTCCACGTTCCATTGCATTTTCCATTACATGTTCCATTCAACATTCCGTTCCATGTTCCATTCCACATTCCATTCCACAGTCCATTCCATTCCATTCCATTCCACATTGCATTCCATTCCACTTCGCATTCCATTCCACATTCCATTCCATTCCATTCAACATTCCATTCAACATTTCATTCCATTCCATTCCACTATCCATTCCATTCCTTTCCGAATTCCAGTCCATTCTGCAATCAATTCCATTACATTCCACTTTCCATTCCACGTTTCATTCCATTAAATTCCACTTTCCATTCCATTCCATTCCATTCCATTTCACATTCCATTCCTTATTCCTTTCCACATTCAATTCCACATTCCATTCCACATTCCGTTCCGCATTGCATTCCACATTCTATTCCATTCCCTTCCACATTGCATTCCACTCCATTCCACATTCCGTTTTACATTCCATTTCAAATTCCATTCCGTTCCATTCCCCATCCCATTCCGTTACATTCCCCTTTACATTCCACATTCCATTCAATTGCATTCCACATTCTGTTCCATTCCATGCCACATTCCATTCCATTCCATTCCACATTCTGTTCCACTTTCCATTCCAAATTCCGTTCCATTCCATTACACATTGCATTGCATTCCAATCTACATTCCATTTCACATTCCATTCCATATTCCATTTCCCATTCCATTCCATTCCATTCCCCATTCCATTCCATTCCATTCCACATTCCATTCAATTCCATTCCACATTCCATTCCACATTCCATCCTGCGTTACTTTCCATTCCATTCCACTTTCCGTTCCACGTTCCATTCCACATTCCGTTCCACGTTCCATTCCACATTCCATTCCTTTTTCCATTCCATTGCTTTCCACTTTCCATTCCACTTTCCATTCCACTTTCCATTTCACGTTCAATTCCACATTCTATTGTGTTCCATTTCACATTCCCTTCCACATTCTCTTCCATGTTCCTTGAAACATTCCTTTAAATTCCATTCCACATTCCATTCCACACTGCATTTCTTTCCATTCCACATTCCATTCCACACTCCATTCCACGTTCCATTCCACCTTCCATTCCATGTTCCATTCCATTCCATTCCACATCCCATTCTATTCCATTCTACTTTCCATTTCATGCCGTTCCACGTTCCATTCCACATTCCATTTCGCATTCCATTCCAATTTCCACTCCACATTCCGTTCCATTCCATTCCACTTCATTCCACCTTCCTTCCCATTTCATTCCACATTCCATTCAATTCCATTCCACATTCCATTCCATTCCATTCCACATACCAGTCCACGTTCCATTCCATTCCATTCCACTTTCCATTCCATTCCATTCCATTCCACTTTCCATTCCATTCCATTCCACATTCCATTCCTCACTCCATATCACATGCCAATCCATTCCATTCAACATTCCATTGTATTCCATTAAACATTCCATTCCATTCCTTTTCACATTCCATTCATTTCCACATTCCATTCTACATTACATTCCACGTTCCTTTCTATTCCATTCCACGTTCCATTCCACGTTCCATTCCATGTTCCACTCCATTCCATTCCACAATGCATTCTAAATTCCATTCCCTTACATTTCAAGTTCCCTTCCACATTCCATTCCACATTCCATTCGACTTTCCATTGCATTCCATTCCACATTCCATTACACACTCCACTCGACAATCCATTCCACATTCCATTCCACATTCAATTCCACATTTCATTCTATATCCCATTCCCTTCCATTCCACATTCCATTCCACATTTCATTCTACGTCCAATTAAATTCCATTCCACTTTCCATTCCACATTCCATTCCACATTCCATTCCACATTCCGTTCCACATTCCATTCCAGATTCCATTCCATTCCATTCCACATTCCATTCCACATTCCATTCCACATTCCTTTCCACATTCCATTCCAGATTCCATTCCATTCCATTCCACATTCCATTCCACATTCCATTGCACGTTCCATTCCACGTTCCATTCCACGTTCCATTCCATGTTCCATTCCACCTTCCATTCTATTCCATTTCACGTTTCAGTCGACATTCCGTTCATTACTTTCCACGTTCCTTTCCACATTCCATTCCACATTGCATTCCACACTAAATTCCTTTCCATTCCACATTCCATTCCACTTTCCATTCTATTCCAATCCATATTCCGTTGCACATTACTTTCCATGTTCCATTCCACTTTCCATTCCATTTCATTTCACTTTCCTTTCCAGATTCCATTCCACGTTCCATTCCATTATATTCCACTTTCCTTTCCACATTCTATTCCACTCCATTCCACGTTGCATTCAACATTACATTCCATTCAATTTCACCTTCCATCCCATATTCCATTCCACATTCCATTCCACATTCCATTTCATGTTGCAATCCACGTTCCATTCCACATTCAATTCCACCATACATTGCACGTTCAATTCCTCATTCCATTCCATTCCACTCCACATTCTCTTCCACATTCCATTCCACATTCCATTCCATGTTCCATTCCACATTCCTTTCCACGTTCCATTCTACATTCCATTCCACATTCCATTACATTCCTTTCCACGTTCAATTCCACGTTCCATTCCATTCCATTCTACTTTCCATTCCATATTCCATTGAACATCCCATTCCACGTTCCTTTCCATGTTCCACTCCACGTTCCATTCCACACTTCACTCGACATTCCATTACACATTCAATTCCACATTTCATTCTACATCCCATTCCATTCCATTCCACTGTCCATTGCGCATTCCGTTCCACATTCCATTCCAGATTATATTCCATTCCATTAAACATTCCATTCCACAATACATTACACGTTTCATTCCACATTCCATTCCATGTTCCATTCCACCTTCCATTCCATTCCATTCCTCGTTTCAGTAAACATTCCAGTCCATTGCATTCCACTTTTCTTTCCACATTCAATTCCACATTCCATTCCACATTCCATAGCAGATTCCATTCCATTCCATTCCACATACCATTCCACATTCCATTATCCGTTCCATTCCACATTCCTTTCCAAGTTCCATTCCGCCTTCCAGGCCATTTCATTCCTCGTTTTATTCCACATTCCATTCCAATACATTCCACATTCCGTTCCACATTCCATTCCGCTTTACATTCCGTTCCATTCCACATTCCATTCCATATTCTATTCCATTTCATTCCACATTCCTTTCCAGATTCCATTTCACTTTGCATTCCATTCCATTCCACATTCCATTCCACATTCCATTCCACTACATTCTACGTTCCATTTAACATTCCATTCCATTCAATTTCATGTACCGTTCCATATTCCATTCCACATTCCATTACACATTCCATTTCACATTCCATTCCATGATCCATTCCACTTTGAATTCCACGATACATTGCATGTTTCATTCCACATTCCATTCCATTCCATTCCATTCCACTCCACATCCCCTTCCACATTCCATTCCACATTCGATTTCACGTTCCATTACACTTTCCTTTACACGTTCCATTCTACCTTACATTCCACATTCCATTGGTTTCCTTTCGACGTTCATTTCCACGTTTCATTCAATTCCATTCAACTTTCCATTCCGTGTTCCATTGAACATCACATTCCACGTTCCATTCCACATGCCATTCCATTCTTTTCCACTTTCCATTCCACATTCCGTTCCACATTACATTCCACATTATATTCCACATTTCACTCCATTCCTTTCCACTTTCCATTAAACATTCCGTTCCACATTCAATTCTACATTGCATTACATTCCATTCCACAATCCATTCCTAAGGCCATTCCATTCCATTCCACATTCCTTTCCACATTCCATTCCAAATTCCATTCCACAGTCCATTCCAAATTTCAATAAACATTGAATTCCACATTCCATTCTCATTGCATTGCATTTCTTTCCCCTTTCCATTCCACATTCCATTGCATTCCAATTCACATGCCATTCCACATTCCATCCATTCCATTCCATTAAACATTCCATTCAACTTTCCATTCCACATTCCATTCCGCAGTCCATTCCATTCCATTCCAAATTCCATTCCAATCCAATCAACATTCCATTCCACATTTCGTTCCATTCCATTCCACAATCCATTCCACATTCCATTCCACATTCCATTCCATTCCTTTCCACATTCTATTCCATTTCATTCCATTCCATTCCACATTCCATTCCACTTTCCATTAATTTCGATTCCACATTCCATTCCACATTCCAGTCCATTTCATTCCACAACACATTTCATTCCACAATTCATTCCATTCCATTCCACATTCCATTCCACATTCCATTTCATTCCATTCCACATTCCATTCCTTTCCATTCCATTCCACATTCCATTCCACATTCCATTCCATTCTATTCCACGTTTCATTGCACTTTCCATTCCACATTCCATTCCATTCCATTCCACGTTCCATTCCACACTCAATTCCACATTCCATTCTACATTCCATTCCGTTCCATTGCACATTCCATTCCACATTCCATGCCACGTTGAATTCCTGATTCTTTTCCATGTTCCCTTCAGTTTCCATTCTACGTTACATTCCATTCCATTTCACGTTCCATTCCACATTCTATTACACGATCCATTCCATTCCGTTCCATTCCACTTTGCATCCCATATTCCATTCAAAATTCTATTGCTTTCCATTCCAACTTCCATTCCACACTATATTCCACATTCCATTCAGCCATCCATTCCGTTCCATTCCACATTCCATTACACAAACCATTCCACATTCCATTCCACTTTCCATTCCACATTCCATTATATTCCATTACACAATCCATTCCATATTCCAATCCATTCCATTACACATTTCATTCCACATTCCATTACGTTCCATTCCACATTTCATTCCACATTCCATTCCAAATTCCATTCCACATTCCATTCCACCTTCCATTCTGCATTCCGTTCCTTTCCATTCCATTCTTTTCCACATTCCAATCCATCCCATTCCACATTTCATTCCACATTCCATTCCATTCCATTCCACATTCCATTGCACATTCCTTTACACTTTCCATTCCACATTCCCTTACATTCCTTTCCTGTCCATTCCACATTAAATTCCAGATTAAATTACACATTACACATTCCATTCCACGTTCCATTCCCTGTTCCATTCCATTTTCCATTCCATTCCATTCTACACTGCATTCCATTCCATTCCACTTTCCATAGCATTCCATTCCATTCCATTCCACATTACATTCCATTCCATTCCACATTCTATTCCAGATTCCATTACATTCCTCTCCACATTCAATTCCATATTCCATTCCATTCCATTCCATATTTCATTCCATTCCATTCCACATTCCATTCCATGATGCATTCCACATTCAATTCCACGTTTCATTCCACTTTCCATACCATTCCATTCTACTTTGCATTCCATTATCCATTCCATTGCATGCCATATTCCTTACCATTGTATTCATTCCATTCCGCTTTGCTTTTTATTCCATTCCACATTCTACTTCACATTCCATTCCATTCCATTCCATTCCACATTCCATGCCACATTCCATGCCACATTCCATTCCATTCCATTCCATTCAAAATTCCTTTTCACATTCCATTCCACATTCCATTCCATTCTATTCCACATTCAATAACACATTCCTTTCCACATTCCATTTCACATTCCATTCCATTCCATTCCATGCCACTTCCATTCCACATTCCATTCCATTACATTCCACGTTGCAGTCCACATTCCATTCCACATTCCATTCCACGTTCCTTTCCATTGCATTCCACGATCCATTTCAAATTCCATTCCACAATTTTTTCCACATTCCTTTACATTTCCTTCCACTTTGCATTCCACATTCCATTGCATATTCCATTCCATGTTCCAGTCCAAATTTCATTCCACGTTCCATTGCACGTTCCATTCCACGGTTCATTCCATTCCATTCCACGTTTCATTCCACATTCCATTCCATTCCTTTCCACCACCCATTCCACATTCCATTCCAAATTTCTTTCCACATTCCATTCTGTTCCATAACACGTTCCATTGGACATTCCATTTCACATTCTATTCCACATAACAGTCCACATTCCATTCCATTCCATTCCACATTCCATTCCAAATTAAATTCCATTCTATACCACATTCAATTCCACGTTACAATCCACATTCTGTTGCTTTACATTCCACACTCAATTGAAAATTCCATTCCATTCGATTCCACATTGTATTGCACATTGCATACCACATTCCATTCCATTCCTTTCCACATTCCATTAGACATTCTATTCCATTCCTTTCCACATTACATTCCACTCTCCATTGTATTCTATTCCACATTATATTCCGCATTCCATTCCACATTCCCTTCCTCAGTCCATTCCATTCCATTCCACATTACATTCCACATAACATTCCACATTCCCTTCCACATTCCATTCCATTACACATTCCATTCCAGATTCCATTCCATTCCATTCCACATTACATTCTACATTCGATTCAACATTCCCTTCCACATTCCATTCCATTCCTTTCCAAATTCCATTCCACATACCAATCCATTCTCTTCCGCATTCCATTCCACATTCGATTACATTCCTTTCCACATTCCACTCCATTCCATTAAACATTCCATTCCACATTCCGTTCCACCTTCTATTCCATTCCTTTCCACGTTTCATTCCAACTTCCTTTCCACGTTACATTTCACTTTCTTTCCACTCCATTCCACGTTGCATTCCAACTTCTATTCCACTTTCTATTCCATTGCATAACATTCCAGTCCACAATCCATTCCATTCCATTCCCTATTCCTTTCCATTATTTCCACATTCCATTCTTTCCATTCAACATTCCATTTCACATTCCATTCCACTTTCTATTCCACATTCCGTTCCCCATTCAAATCCACGTTCCGTTCAATTGGATTCTGCTTTCCATTCCACGTTCCATTCCACATTTCATTCCACATTCCATTCCATTACATTCCATGTTCCATTCCCTGTTCCATTCCATTCCATTCCACACTGCATTCCACATTCCATTCCACATTCCATTGCATTCCATTCCACATTCCATTCCACATTCCATTGCATTCCATTCCACATTCCATTCCACATTCCATTCCACTTTCCATTTCACTTTCTATCCCACGTTCCATTTGATTTCTTTCCATGTTTCATTCCAGATTCCATTCCATTCCATTCCACTTTCTCTTCCACATTCTATTCCACATTCCATTCTTCATTACATTCCGTTTCATTCAACATTCCATTCCACATTGCATTCCATTCCGTTCCGCATTCCATTCCATTACACTAAACATTTCATTCCACATTCCCTTCCATTAAATTCCACATTCTATACCAAGTTCCATTCCAGTCAATTCCACTTTCCATTCCACTTTTCATTCCACATTCCGTTCCACAATCCATTTCGCATTCCAATCCATTCCATTCCACATTCCATTCCATCTTCCATTCCATTCCATTGCACATTCCATTTTCATTCCAATGCATTTCATTCCACATTCCCTTCCACATTCCATTCAATTCCACATTTCATACCACATTCCATACTATTCCATTCCACATTCCATTCCACATTCCATTCCACATTCCATTCCATTCCATTCCACGTTCCATTCCGTTCCATTCCATGTTCCATTTCATTCCATTCCACTTTCCATTCCACTTTCCATTGCATTCCATTCCACTTTCCAATTCATTCCATTTCCCATTCCAATCCATTCCATTTCCCATTCCAATCCATTCCATTCCACATTCTACCACATTCCATTCCAAGTTGCATTCCATTCCGTTTGACGTCACATTCCGCATTCCATTCCATATTACATTCCACGTTAAAATCCAATCTATTCCACGTTCCTTTCCATTCCATTTCACGTTCCATTCCACTTTCCTTTCCACATTCCATTCCACATTCCATTTCACGTTGCATTCCATTCCATTCCACATTCCATTCCACATTCCATTCCACATTACAGCCCTTTAAATTCCACATTGCATTCCACATTCCATTCCATTCCATTCCACATTCCATTCCACATTCCCTTCCATTCCATTCCACATCCCATTGCACATTCCATTGCATTCCATTCCACATTCCTTTCCATTTAACTCCAACTTCCATTCTACATTACTTTCCTTTCCATTACACATTCCATTGCAGATTCCATTCCACATCCTATTCCATTCCATTCCACATTTCATTCCACGTTCCATTCCATTCCTTGCCACGTTCCATTCCACGTTTCATTTCGCATTCCCTTCCACATTACATTCCACATTCCATTCCGTTCCATTCCACATTCCATAATACATTTCATTCCATGTTCCATTCCACTTTCCATTCCACATTTCATTCCACATTCCATTACATATTCCATTCCACTTTCCATTCCACATTCCATTCCATGATCGTTTCCATTCCACTTTCCATTCCACATTCCATTTTACTCCATTCCACATTCGATTTCATTCCATTGCACGTTCCATTCCAAATTCCATTTCACTTTCCATTCCATTCCATTCCACATTCCATTCCATTCCATTCCAATCCACATTCCACTCCATTCCATTCCAATCCACATTCCATTCCATTACAATCCATGTTCAATTCCATTCCAAATTCCATTCCTTGTCATTCCACATTCCATTCCACATTCCATTGCACTTTCTCTTCCATTCTATACTATTCCACATTCCGTTCCATTCCATTCCACATTCTATTCTATTCCATATTCCAATACAAATTCCATTCCCCATTCAATTCCATTCAATTCCATGTTCCATTGCATTCCATTCCATTCAATTCCACGTTACATTCCATTCCATTCCACATTCCATTCCATTCCATTCCACATTGCATTCCATTCCATTCCACATTGCATTGCACTCCATTCCCATTCCATTATACATTCCAATCCATTCCATTCCACTTTCCATTGCATTCCATTCCATTCCTTTCCACATTCCATTCCACATTGCCACCCATTCCTTTACACATTCCACTCCATTCCATTCCACAATCCATTCCATTCCATTCCACATTCCAATCCACATTCCACTACATTCCATTTCTTTGCCCATTCCATTCCACATTCCATTCCATTCCAATTCACATTCAATTCCATTCCATTCCATTCCACATTCCATTCCACCTTCCATTTCGTTCTATTTCACATTCCTTTTCATCCCATTCCACATTCCATTCCGCATTCAATTTCATTCCATTCCACATTCCATTGGACATTCGATTCCTTTCCATTCCGCATTCAATACGTCTTTTCCTTCCATATTGCATTCCACATTCCATTTCACATTCCATTCCACTTTCCTTTACACATTCTTTTCCACATTCCTTTCCATGTTCCATTGCATTCCATTTTCCATTCCATATTCCATTCCATTCGATTCCACTTTACATTTCATTGCATTTCACATTCCATTGCAAATTCCATTTTACTTTCAATTCCATTCCATTCCATTCCACATTCAATTTCTTTCCATTACGCTGTGCATTTCATTCCCCTCCACATTCCATTCCAAATTCCATTTCACTTACCATTCCATTCCATTCCTTTCCACATTCCATTCGATTAAATTCTAATTCACATTCCATTCCATTCCATTCGAAGTTCAATTCCATTCCACATTCAATTCCACATTCCATTGCATATTCCATTTCATTCCATTCTATTCCACATTCCATTCCATTCCACATTTCATTTCATTCCATTCCACATTGCATTCCACTTTCCTTTCCACATTCCTTTCCCCGTTCAATTGCATTCAATTCCACGTTACATTCCATTCCATTGCATTCAACGTTCTATTCCATTGCATTGAATTCCACGTACAATTCCATTCCATTGCATTCCACATTCCATTCCATTCCTTTCCACATTCCATTCTATTCCATTCCAAATTCCATTCCATTCCATTCCATTCCACAATCCATTCCATTCCATTCCAATCCACATTCCATTCCATTCCATTCCATTTTCAAATCCATTCCACACTCAATTCCATTGCATTCCACATTCCATTCCACATTCCATTGCACATTCACTTCCATTCTATTCTATTCCACATTCCATTCCATTCCATTCAACATTCCATTCCATTCCACATTCCACTCCATTACACTCCACATACAATTCCACATTCCATTCCAAGTTCAGTTCCACATTCCACTCCATTACATTCCACATACAATTCCACATTCCATTCCACGTTCAGTTCCACATTCCATTCAACATTCCATTCCTCATTCTATTCCGTTGCATTCCACATTCCATTCCACATTTCATTCCACATTCCATTCCATTCCATTCAACATTCCTTTCTCATTCCATTGCATTAATTTCCACATTCCATTCCATTCCATTCCACTTTCCATAGCACATTCCATTCCACGTTCCATTCCATGATCCATTGCATGTTCCATTCCTTGTTCCATTCCATCCCATTCCTCCTTCCATTCCATTCCATTATACCTTCCAATTCATTCCGTTCCACATTCCATTCCCCATTCCATTTCACATACCGTTCCACATTTTATTTCACTTTCCAATCCATTCCATCCATTCCACTTTCCATTCCATTCCATTCCATTCCATTGCACATTCCATTCCACTTTCCATTCCACGTCACATTCCAAGTTCCATTCCACTTTCCATTCCAGGTTGCATTCCTTTCCATTCCACATCACACTCCATGTTCCATTCCATGTCCCATTCCATGTTGCATTCCTTTCCATTCCGCATTCCATTCCATTCCTTTCCACATTCCATTCAATTCCATTCCATGTTCCATTCCACGATCCATTCCACTTTGCATTCCACATTGCATTCCAAGTTCCATTCCATTCCATTCCACATTCCATTCCACATTGCATTACATTAAATTCCACATTCCATTCCATTCCATTCCACATTCCTTTACAGGTTCCATTCCATTTTGTTCCACTTTCCATTACATGTTCCATTCCACGTTCCATTCCTTTCCATTCGACATTCCTTTCCATTCCATTTCACATTCCATTCCATTCGATTCGACATTCCATTCCACTCTCCACTCCACGCTGAATTCCATGTTCCATTCCACGTCCCATTCCATGGTCCATGCCTTTCCATTCCACATTCCATTCCATTCCATTCCATATTCCATTCCATTCCATTCCACATTCCTTTCCACATTCCATTCCATTCCATTCCACGTTCCATTCCATTCAATTCCACATTCCATTCCAATTCATTCCATTCCCTTTCATTCCATTCCACATTCTATTCCTTTCCACATTCCATTCCAATTCATTCCATTCCCTTTCATTCCATTCCACATTCTCTTCCATTCCACATTCCATTCCACTCCACATTCCATTCCACTGTGTTGTATTCCCTTCCATTCCACATTCCATTCCACGCCATTCCGTTCCACATTCCATTCCATTCCACATTCCAGTCCATTCCATGCCGCATTACATTCCATTCATTTATTGCATTCCATTCCATTCCATTCCACATACCATTATATTCGACATTCCATTCCACATTCCATTCAACCTTCCATTCCACGTTCCATTCAATTCCATTCCACTTTCCATTCCACTTTCCATTGCCAATGCCATTCCACGTTCCATGCCACATTGCATTTCACGTTCCATTCCACTTTCCATTCCAAGGTCCATTCCATTCCATTCCGCATTCCATTCCACGTTCCATTCCGCATTCCATTCCACAATCAATTCCATTCCATTCTGTTCCATTCTACATTCTATTCCACTTTCCATTCCTCATTCAATTTGATTCCATTCCACATTCCATTCCATTCCATTCCATATTCCATTCCACATTTCATTCCAGGTTGCATTCCACATTACATTCCACGTTCCATTTTAATTTCCATTCCAAATTCCATTCCACGTTCCACTCCATTCGATTCCATGTTCCGTTGCACATTGCTTTCCATTACATTAAACTTTGTATTCCACATTCCATTCCACATTCCATTCTGTTCCATTCCACATTCCATTCCATTCCATTCCACATTCCTTTCCATTCAATTTCACATTCCATTCCAAATTCCATTCCATTCCATTCCACTTTCCATTCCACATTGCGTTGCATTACATTCCACATTCCATTCCGTTCCATTCCACATTGCATTCCAGTCCATTCCACATTCCATTCAACATTCTATTCCGTTCAATTTAACATTGCATTCCAAATTCCATTCCATTCCATTCCACTTTCCTTTCCACGTTGCCTTGCATTCCATTCCACATTCCATTAAACATTCCAATCCAATCCATTCAATGTTCCATTTCACGTTCCATTCCACAGTCCATTCCACATTCTATTTCGCATTCCATTCCATTTCTTTCCACGTTCCACACCACTTTCCATTCCTTTGCATTCCACGTTCCACTGCACATTCCATTGCACATTCCGATCCACGTTCCATTCCATGTTCCATTCCACGTTCCATTCCATTCCACTCCAAGTTCCATTCCACATTCCATTCCATGCATTTCCACGTTCCATTCCAGTCCATTCCACGTTCCATTCTACGTTCCATTCAACATTCCATTCCACATTCCATTACACAATCCATTCCATTCAATTCCATTCCTTTCCATTCCACGTTCCATTCCGCATTCCATTCCACATTCCATTCCACATTACATTCCGCTCCGTTCCACATTCCTTTCCACTTTCCATTCCACATTCCATTCCATTCCATTCCACGTTCCGTTACACATTCCATTGTAAATTCCTTTCCACGTTCCATTCCACATTCCATTACACTTTCCATTCCACATTCGATTCCACATTCCATTCCATTCCATTCCAAGTTCCATTTCACATTCCATTCCATTCCTTTTTACGTTCCATTCCACATTCCATTCCACGTTCCATTGCACTTTCCAATCCGTCTTCCATTCCACATTCCATTTCATGTTCCATTCCACTTTCCATTCCACGTTCCATTCCATTCGATTCCATTGCTCGTTCCATTCCAGGTTCCATTCCACATTCCATTCCTCATTCGATTCCACATTCCTTTCCACATTCCAATCCAATCCATTCAATGTTCCATTTCACGTTCCATTCCACAGTCCATTCCACATTCTATTTCGCATTCCATTCCATTTCTTTCCACGTTCCACACCACTTTCTATTTCTTTCCATTGCACGTTCCACTGCACATTCCATTGCACATTCCGATCCACGTTCCATTCCATGTTCCATTCCACGTTCCATTCCATTCCACTCCAAGTTCCATTCCACATTCCATTCCATGCATTTCCACGTTCCATTCCAGTCCATTCCACGTTCCATTCAACGTTCCATTCAACATTCCATTCCACTTTCCATTACACAATCCATTCCATTCAATTCCATTCCTTTCCATTCCACGTTCCATTCCGCATTCCATTCCACATTCCATTACACATTACATTCTTTTCCGTTCCACGTTCCTTTCCACTTTCCATTCCACATTCCATTGCATTCCACATTCCATTCCACATTCCATTCCACTTTCCTTTCCAAATTGCATTCCTTTCCACATTCCATTCCACATTCCATTCCAAATTCCATTCCATTGCATTCCCCATTCCATTCCACATTCCATTCCAATTCATTCCACATTGCATTCAATTGCAGTCCACATTCCATTCAACATTCTTTCCTTTCCATTTAAACTTTCCATTCCATTCCGTTCCACATTCGATTTCACCTTCCATTGCATTCCAAATACCATTCCACACTCCATTCCGTTCCATTCCTCATTCCGTTCTACATTCCGTTCCATTCCATTCCACCTTCTATTCCACGTTCCATTCCACGTTGCATTCCACTTTCCATTCCACATTCAACTCCACATTTCATTACACCTTCCATTCCATTCCATTCCATTCCACTTTACATTCCACATTGCATTCCACATTCCATTCCATTCCATTTCACGTTCCATTCCACGTTCCATTCCACATTCCATTCCACGTTCCATTTCTCATTCCTTTCCATTCCATTCCATGTTCCATTCCACGTTCCATTCCATTCCATTCCACGTTCCATTCCTCCTTTCATTCCATTCCATTCCACGTTCCGTTACACATTCCATTGTAAATTCCTTTCCACGTTCCGTTCCACATTCCATTACACTTTCCATTCCACATCGATTCTACATTCCATTCCATTCCATTCCAAGTTCCATTCCACATTCCATTCCATTCCTTTTTACGTTCCATTCCACATTCCATTCCACGTTCCATTCCACATTCCATTGCACATTCCAATCCATCTTCCATTCCACATTCCATTTCATGTTCCATTCCACTTTCCATTCCACGTTCCATTCCATTCGATTCCATTGCCCTTTCCATTCCAGGTTCCATTCCACTTTCCATTCCTCATTCCATTCCACATTCCTTTCCACAATCCATTGCACTGCATTCCACATTCCATTCCACAATCCATTCCATTCTTTTCCATAGTACATTCCACATTCCATTCCACATTTCATTACATTGCATTCCATGTTCCATTCCGCATTCCATTCCACACTCCATTCCACATTCCATTCCTTTCCATTCCACATTCCTTTCCACTTTCCATTCCACATTCCATTCCATTCCATTCCATTCCACATTACTTTCCACATTCCATTCCAAATTCCAATCCATTGCATTCCCAATTACATTCCACATTCCATTCCATTACATTCCACATTGCATTCCATTGCAGTCCACATTCCATTCAACATTGCATTCCATTCCATTTAAACTTTCCATTCCATTCTGTTCCACATTCTATTTCACCTTCCATTCCATTTCAAATTCCATTCCATCTTCCTTTCCATTCCCTTCCACATTCCGTTCCACATTCCGTTCCTTTTCATTCCACGCTCCATTCCATTCCATTCCATTCCACAGTCCATTCCACATTCCATTCCACATTGCCTTCCACATTCCATTCCATTCCATTCCACGTTCCATTTCACGTTCCATTCCACATCCAATTAAACGTTCCATTCCACATTCCGTTCCATTCCATTACACGTTCCATTCCTCCTTCTATTCCATTCCATTCCACGTTCCATTCCCCTTTCCATTGTACATTCCATTCCAAGTTCTATTCCTCATTCCATTCCCCTTTACATTCCACATTCCATTCCACGTTCCATTCCTTTCCATTTCAAGTTCCATTTCACATTCAATTCAATTCCATTCCACGTTCCATTCCACATTCCGTTCCATTTCATTCCACATTCCATTCCACGTTCCATTCCGCGTTCCATTACAGGTTCCAATCCACATTCAATTCCACATTTAATTCCACATTGCATTCCATTCCATTCCATTCCACGTTCCGTTCCAAATTCCATTCCACATTGCATTCCACATTCCATTCCATTCCATTCCACGATTTATTTCACGTTCCATTCCACATTCCATTCCACCTTCCGTTCCACGTACCGTTCCATTCCATTCCACTTTCCATTGCACCCTCCATTCCATTCCATTCCACGTTCCGTTCCACTTTCCATTGTACATTCCATTCCAAGTTCCATTCCACATTCCATTCCACTTTCCATTCCACATTCCATTCTAGGTTCCATTCCCTTCCAATCCAAGTTCCATGCCACATTCAATTTCATTCCATTCCACGTTCCATTCCACATTCCATACCACATTCCATTCCACGTTCCATTCCACTTTCCATTCCACTTTACATTCCACATTCCATTCCATGTTCCATTCCACTTTCATTTCCACATTCCATTCTATTCCATTCCACGTTCCATTCCAGGTTCCATTCCGCATTCGATTCCACATTCCATTCCACATTCAATTATATTCCATTACACATTCCATTTAATTCAGTTCCACGTTCCTTTCCACGTTCCATTCAATTTCATTCCACATTACATTTCACTTTGCATTCCACATTCCCTTTCATATTCCATTCCATTCCTTTCCACATTACATTCTACATTCCCTTCTATTTCATTCCACATCCCATACCACATTCCATTCCACATTCCATTCCATTCCTTTCCCCATTGCATACCACATTCCATTACATTCCTTTCAACGTTTCGTTCCATTACAATCCACATTCCAGTCCACCTTCCATTCCACATTTCATTCCATTCCATTCCACATTTCATTCCCCATTCCATTAAATTCCATTCCATATCTGATACCACATTGCATTCCACATTCCATTAAATTCCTTTCCACATTCCTTACCACATTCCATCCCTTTCCATTCCATGTTCATTTCCATTATATTCCACATTCCATTCCACGTTCCGTTGCATTCCATTCCACGTTCCATTCTACTTTCCTTTTCACGTTTCATTCCATTCCTTTCCACGTTCCATTCTACGTTGCATTAGTGGTTCCATTACATGTTCCATTACACCTTCCGTTTCTTTCCATTCCACGTTACATTCCACATTCCATTCCATTCCATTCAACATTCCATTCCATTGCATTTAACATTCCATTCCATTCAACATTCCAGTCTATGTTTCATTCCGCTTTCAATTCAACATTCCATTCCACATTCCATTCCATTCCATTCCACGTTCCATTCCATTCCATGTTCCATTTCATTCCATTCCACATTACAATTCACATTCCATTCCACATTCCCTTCCATTCCATTCCATTCCACATTCCATTCCATTCCATTCCACTTTCCATTTAATTCAATTCCAAATTCCATTCCATTGCATTGCATTCCAATCCACATTCCATTACATACCGTTCCGCATTCCATTCCATATCATTCCACATTCCACTTCATTCCATTCCATTACACATTCGATTCCATTCCATTCCACATTCGATTACATTCCATTCCAAATTCCGTTCCATTCCATTACACATTCCATTCCACATTCCATTCGCTTCCATTCCGCATTCGATTCCTTTCCATTTCACTTTCCTTTCTACGTTGCATTTAACGTTCCATTCCACCTTCCATTGTATTCCATTCCATTCCATTCCTTTCCACTCCATTCTGGATTCCTTTCCATTCCATTCCACATTATATTCAACATTCCTTTCCATTCTATTCTATTGCACATTGCATTCCATTCCATTCCTCATTCAATACCATTCGATTCCACGTTCCTTTACACCTTATATTCCACCTTCCATTCCACGTTCCCTTCCACGTTCCATTCCATTCCGTTCTGTTCCATTCCATTCCACGTTCCTTTCTACTTTGCATTCCACAATCCATTCCATTCCATTCCATTCCACGTTCCATTCCACGTTTCTTTGCATAACTTTCCACATTCTGTTTCATTCCATTCCATTCCACTCCACATTCCATTCCACTTTCCGTTGCCTTCAATTCCACACCCTTTGCATTCAATTCCACTTTCCTTTGCATTCCATTCCACATTCCATTCCACGTTGCATTCCACTTTCCATTCCACTTTCCATTGCATTTCAATCCATTCCATTCCATTCCACTTTCCTTTCCACATTCCATTCCATGTTTCATTCCACGATGCATTCGACGCTCCATTCCATTTCCATCCAAGTTCGATTCCAGATTGCATTCCATTCAATTTTGCACTTCACATTTCATTACACATTCCATTCCACATTGCAGTCCGTTCCATTCCACGTGCCACAAAGCATTCCATTGCACATTCCATTCCACATTCCATTCCATTCCATTCCACATTCCATTACGCATTCCATTCCATTGCACTTTCCATTCCCATTCCATTCCATTCCTTTCCACATTCCACTCCAAATTACAATCCATTTCATTCCACATTCCATTCCATTCCATTCCACATTCCATTCGAGATTCCATTTCACGTTGCATTCCATTACATTCCGCGTTCCATTCCACATTCCATTCCCTTCCATACTCCATTCCATAACATTCCATCCCATTCCATTACGCATTCTATTCCACATTCCATTTCATTCCATTCCACATTCCATTCCTCATTCCATTCCATTCCATTCCACATTCCATTCCATTCCATTCCACATTCTCTTCCACATTCCATTCCACGCTGCATTCCACATTCCATTCCACGTTCCATTCCACATTGCATTCCAAGTTCCATTCCACGTTACATTCTATTCAATTTCACGTTCCATAGCACAATCCAATCCATTCAATTCCACTGTCTATTCCACATTCCACTCCACATTGCATTCCGTATTCTATTCCTTTACATTCCACGTTCGTTTACATTCCATTCCACATTCCATTCCACATTCCATACATTCCATTAAACATTCCATTGCACCTTCCATTACATTTCATACCACATTCCATTCCACATTGCCTAGCATTTCATTCCACAATCCATTCCACATTCGATTCCACTTTCCATTCCAATAGATTCCACATTCAATTACGCGTTCCATTCCATGTTCCATTTCACGTTCCATTCCGCAGTCCATTCCACATTCCATTCCACGTTCCATTCCATTCCATTCTATGTTCCACTCTACTTTGCATTCCTTTCAATTGCACTTTCCATTCCACATTCCATTGCATATTCCATTCCACGTTCCATTACATGTTCCATTCCATTCCATTCCATGTTCCAATCCATTCCATCCCATTCCACGTTCCAATCCATTCCATTACACTTTCCATTACACATTCCATTCCATTCCATTCCACTCCTCATTCCATACCATTCCATTCTATTCCACATTACATTCCTTTCCATTCCACATTCCATAGCATTCCTTTCTATTCCATTCCACATTCCAGTAAATTCCATTCCGCATTCCATTCCATTCCATTCCATTCCACATTCCATTCCATTCCATTAAATTCCAGATTCCATTCCTTTTCATTCCACGTTCCATTCCTTTCCATTCCACATTCCATTCCATTCCATTCCTTTCCATTCCACATTCCATGCCATTCCATTCCATTCCAAATTCCATTCCTTTCCATTCTCCATTCCATTCCTCATTACATTCCTTTCCATTCCACATTTCTTTCCGTTCCATTCCACATTCCATTTCACATTGCATTCCATTCCACATTCCTTCCCACTTTCCATTCCATTCCATGCCACATAGCATTCCATTCAATTCTACATTCCATTCCATTCCCTTCAATTCCACATTCCATTCCATTCCTTTCCATTCCATTCCACATTCCCTTCC
This sequence comes from Pongo abelii, assembly GCF_028885655.2. Taxonomy (NCBI): domain Eukaryota; kingdom Metazoa; phylum Chordata; class Mammalia; order Primates; family Hominidae; genus Pongo; species Pongo abelii. The sequence continues at coordinate 8,992,395 of NC_072002.2, forward strand.
ATTCCATTAAATTCCATATTCCATTCCAATACCTTCCTAACTCCATGCCAATCCATTCCACATTCCATTCCATTCCATTCCACATTACATACCATTCCATTCTATTTCACATTACGTTTCGTTCCATTCCACATTCCATACAATTCCATTCCACTCCACATTCCAATCCTTTCCATTCTATTTCATTCCCCTTTCCATTACCTTCCATTCCACATTCCTTTCCATTCCATTCCTCATTCCTTTCCAGGTTACATTCCACGTTCCATTAAATTCCATTCCACATTGTTTCCACTCCATTTCACATTCCATACATTTCCATTCCGTTCCATTCCACATTCCGTTACATTCCGTTCCACATTCTATTCTCATTCCATTCCATTCTATTCCACATTCAATTCCACGTTCCATTCCATTCCGTTCCACTTTCCATTCCATTCCATTCTACATTCCATTCCTTTCCATTCCACATTAAATTCCAGATTCCATTCCACGTTCCATTGTAGGTTTCATTCCAAGTTCCATTCCATTTTCCATTCCTTTCCACTCCACGTTCCATTCCACATTCCATTCCTTTGCATTACACTTTCCATTCCACATTCCATTCCACATTCCATTCCACGTTCCATTGCTATCCATTCCACATTCCATTACACATTCCCTTCGACATTGCCTTGCATTCCTTTCCACATTCCATTCCATTTCATTCCACATTCCATTCCATTCCATCCCATGTTGGGTTCCATTCCATTCACATTCCATTCCACCCCATTCGACATTCCATTCCTCACTCCATGCCAATCAAATCCACATTCCATTCCATTCCACATTACATACCATTCCATTCTTTTCCACATTACATTCTGTTCCATTCCACATTCCATACATTTTCATTCCACTTCACATTAAAATCCTTTCCGTTCTGTTTCATTCACCATTCCATTCCCTTCTATTCCACAGTGCTTTCCATTTCATTCCACTTTCTTTTCCAGGTTGCATTCCACGTTCCATTATATTACATTCCACATTGCATTCCACTCCATTCCACATTCCATACCTTTCCATTCAATTCCATTCCACATTCCGTTACTTTCCGTTCCACATTCTATTCTCATTCCATTCCATTCTATTCCACATTAAATTCCACATTATACTCCATTCCATTCCACGTTCCTTTCCATTCCATTCAACATTCCATTCCTTTCCATTCCACATTAATTTCCACATTACATTCCACGTTCCATTCCAGGTTTCATTCCAAGTTCCATTCCACGTTCCATTCATTTCCACTCCACGTTCCATTCCACATTCCATTCCACATTCCATTCCACGTTCCATTGCTATCCATTCCACATTTTATTACACATTCCATTCCACATTGCCTTGCATTCCATTCCACATTGCCTTGCATTCCATTCCACATTCCATTCCATTCCATTCCACATTGGATTCCATTCCATTCCACGTTCCATTCCACCCCAATCGACATTCCATTCCACATTGCATTCCATTCCACTCCACATTCCATTCCATTCCATTTAAACTTTCCATTCCATTCCATTCCACATTCTATTCCACATACCATTCCACATTCCATTCTATTCCATTCCACATTCCATTACACATTTCATTCCATTCCATTTCACATTCCGTTCCAGATTCCCTTTCACATTCCATTCCATTCCATTCCATTCCATTTCACATTGAATTCCATTCCATTCCACATTCCATTCCAACTCATTCCACATCCATTCGTGATTGCATTCCATTGCATTCTATTCCACATTCCATTCCATTGAATTCCACATCCATTCCTGATTGCATTCCATTCCATTCTATTCCACATACCATTCCATTTCATTCCACATTCCCTTCCTTTCCATACCACATTCCGTTCTATATTCCTTTCCACGTTCCATTCCATTCCATTCCATTCCACATTGCACTCCGTTCCATTCCACATTCCATTCCGTTCCTTTCCACATAACATTCCATTCTATTTCACATTCAATTCAACGGCATTGCATTCCACATTTCGTTCCATTCCATTCCGCATTGAATTCCATTCCTTTCCATTTTATTCTACTTTCCATTCCATTCCATTCTTTTCCACATTCCATTCCATTCCATTTTATTCCACGTTCGATTCCATAGCATTCCACATTCAATTGAACTACATTCCATATTCCATTCCACCGTCCCTTCCACATTGTATTCCACATTCCATTCCATTCCATTCCACTTTCCATTCCATTCCCTACCACATTCCATTGCATTCCATTCCTCATTCCATCCCTTTCCATTCCACGTTCCATTCCATTCCATTAAACTTTCCATTCCATACTACCTTCCACATTCCATTCCACGTTCCATTCCACGTTCCAATCCACATTCCGTTCCATTCCATTCCACATTCCATTCCACATTCCATGCCATTCTTTCTCACATTCCATTGCACATTCTTTCCATTCCATTCCACATTCCATTGCACATTCCCTTCCATTCCATTCAATATTCCATTCCATTCCATTCCACATTCCATTCCATTTCTTTCCACTTTCCAATCTTTTGCACATTCCATTCCACCTTCCATTCCACATTCCATTCCATTCCATTTTACTTTCCATTCCACATTCCATTCCACTTTCCATTCCACTTTCCATTCCTTTATGTTCCACATTCCATTCCACACTCTACTCCACATTCCATCCCACATTCCAGTCCTTTACACTCCACGTTTCATTCCACATTTCATTCCACATTGCAGTCCATTCCATTCCACATACCATTCCACATTCCATTGCATTCCATTTCACATTGCATTCCATTCCATTCCACATTCCATTCCATTCCTTTCCACATTCCATTCCATTCCATTCAACGTTAAATTCCAGGTTACTGTCATTATTCCATTACACGTTGCATTCCACATTCCATTCCATACTATTCCATTCCATTCCGCAATCCATTCCATGTTCCATTCCTCATTCAATTCCAATACATTTCACTTTCCGTTCAACATTCCATTCCACATTCCATAGCACCTTCCATTCCGTTTCATTCCACGTTCCATTCCACGTTCCATTCCACGTCCCATTCCATTCTATTCCACGTTCTATTCCACAATCGATTCCAATATATTTCACGTTACATTCTACACTGCATCCCACCTTCCACTCCATTCCATTCCACATTACATTCCACCTTCCATTCCGTTCCATTCCACATTACATTCCACAGTCCATTCCACATTCCATTCCCTTCCCTTCCACATAGCGTTCCACATTCCATTCCGTTTAATTCCACATTCTATTTCACACTCCATTCAACATTGCATTCCACCTTCCATTCCGTTCCATTCCACATTCCTTTCCACATTCCTTTCCACATTTCATTCCACATTCCATTTCATTCCATGCCACGTTCCATTTCGCATTCCCTTCCACTTTCCATTCCACGTTCCATTCCACGTTCCATTCTTTTACATTCCACATTCAATTGCATTCTATTCCACATTCGATTCCATTCCATTCCATTCCGCATTCCATTCCACATGCCACTCCACGTTGCATTCCACATTCCATTCCACATTCCATTCCAATTTCCATTCCTATCCATTCCACATTCCATTACACGATCCAATCCACATTCCATTCCACATTCCATTCAATGATCCATTCAGTTATATTCCACATTCCAGTCCAGGTTCCATTCCATTCCATTCAATTCTACATTCCCTGCCTTTGCATACCACGTTAAATTTCACATTCAATTCCACATTCAATTCCACATTCCATTCCACATTCCATTCCGATCCATTCCACATTCCATTCCATTCCATTTCACATTTCATTCCGTTCCACATTCCATTTCATTCCATTTCACTTTGCATTCCAGATTGCATTCCATTCCATTCCACATTGCATTCCACATTCCATACCACATTCCATTGCACATTCCATTCCATTGCATATTCCATTCTACATTCCATTGCATTCCATTCCAGAATCCATTCCACATCCCATTCTATCTTCCATTACTTTCCATTCCATATTCTATACCATTCCATTCCGTATTCTATTCCATTCCATTCCCCATTCCATTCAATTCCATTCCACGTTGCATTCCGTGTTCTATTCCACTTACCATTCCATTCCATTCCACTTTCCATTCCATTCAATTCCACGTACCATTCCACGTACCATTCCATTCCTTTCCACTTTCCATTCCATTCGAAGTTCCATTTCATTCCATTCCACATTCTATTGCACATTCCTTTCCACATTCTGTTTCACATTCCATTCCACATTCCATTTCACATTCCATTCCTTTCCATTCCATTCCATTCAACTTTCCATTCCATTCCACGTTCCATACCATTCCACATTCCTTTCTATTCCATCCACATTCATTTCCATTGCCTTCCACATTCCTTTCCATTCCACATTCCATTCCATTGTATAACACATTCCATTTCATTCCACATTCCATTCCATTCCATTCCGCTTTAGATTCCATATTCCATTTCACATTCCATTCCACATTTAATTCCTCATTCCATTCCACAATCCATTCAATTGCATTCCAAATTCCATTCCATGTTCCATTCCATATTCAATTCCACATTCCATTCCATATTCAATTCCACATTCCATTCCACGATCCATTCCATTCCATTCCACATTCCATTTATATCAATTCCACATTCCATTCAATTCCATTCCACATTCCACTCCATTATATTCCATTCCACATTCCATTCCACTCCATTCCACATTCCATTCCATTCCATCACATTCCATTCAATCCCACATTCCATTCCATTCCTTTCCAGATTCCATTCCATTCAATCCCACATTCCATTCCATTCCATTCCACTTTCCTTTCCATTCCATTCTATGTTCCATTTCATTCCATTCCACAATCAATTCTACATTCCATTTCACATTGCATTCTACATTCCATTTCATATTCCACATTCCATTCCACATTCCAAAAAGCATAACTTTTCACTTTTAATTCCACATTCCATTTCACATTCCACATTCAATTCCATTCCATTTCAGATTCCTTTCCATTCCACATTCCATTGCATTCCATTCCAGATTGTATTACTTTACATTCCACATTCCATTCAATTCAATCCCACATTCTATTCCACATTCCATCCCACATTCCGTTCCATTCCATTCCATTCCACATTCCATCCCATTCCATTCCTCATTCAATTCCATTCCATTCCATTCAATTCTACATTCCCTTCCACATTCCATTCCATTCCATTCCACATTCCATTGCTTTATACATTTCATTCCACATTCCATTCAATTCTATCCCACATTCCATTCGACATTTCATCCCTTTCCTTTCAATATTCCATTCCTCATTGCATTCCATTACATTCCACATACCATTCCACATGCCATTCCGTTCCTTTGAATTCCACATTCCATTCCATTCCATTCCACATTCCATTCCATTCCACATTAAAATCCAAATTCCAATCCATTCCTCGTTACATTCTAATCCACCTTGCATTCCACATTCCACCCCATTTTCCATTCCATTGCATTCCACATACCATTCCACAATCCAATCCGTATTCCATTCCATTCCATTGCACATTCTATTCAAAATTCCATTCCATTCCATTCCATTCCACATTCCATTCCTTTCCACATTCCATTTCATTCCGTTCCATTCCACGTTATATTCTATTCCACGTTCCATTCCACATTCCACTCCACATTCCATTCAATTGCTTTCCACATTCCATTCCACATTCGATTTCATTTAATTGCACATTCCAGGCCATTCCATTCCACATTCCTTTCCACATTCCATTCCGTTCCATTCCCAATTTCATTCCACATTCCTTTCCAAGTTTCATTCCTCATTCCATTCCGCATTCGATTCCATTCCATTCCACATTCCATTCAACATTCCATTCCACGTTCCTTTCCACCATCCATTCCACATTCCATTCCATTGAATTCCACATTCCATTTCACATTCCATTCCATTCGGTTCCTCCTTCCATTCCATATTCATATCCATCCCACATTGCTTTCCACATTCCATGCCATTCCATTCCTCATTCCATTACACATTCCACTCCATTCCATTCCACATTCCATTCCAAATTCCATTAAATTCAACACCATTCCATAACATATTGCATTCCATTCCATTCCATTCCAGTTTCCAATCCATTCCACATTCCATTCCTCATTCCACTCAATTCCATTCCGCATTCCATTGCGCATTGCATTTCATTACATTCCACGTTCCATTCCATTCCATTCCATGTTCCATTCCATTGCGTGCTACCATCCATTCCATTCCACATTCGATTCCATTCCACATTCCATTTCATTCCATTTCACATTGCCTTCCACATTCCGTTTTACATTCCATTCCACATTCCATTTCATATTCCATTCCACATTCCAATTCACATTCTATTCAACTTTCCATTTCATATTCCATTCCACATTCCATTTCAAATTCCATTCCATTCCACATTCCATTCTGTTCCCTCCACATTCCACTCCATTGCATTCCACATACCTTTCCATTCCACATTCCATTCCACATTCCATTACCCATTCCATTCTATTCGATTCCATTCCACATTCCATTTCACTGCACTTCACATTCCATTCCACATTCCGTTTCACATTCCATTCCAAATTCCATTTCACATTCCATTCCACATTCCATTTAACATTCCATTCCACTTTCCATTTCATATTCCATTTCACATTCCATTTCAAATTCCATTCCTTTCCATATTCCATTGCGTTCCGTCCACATTCCATCCCATTGCATTCCACGTTCCATTCCATTCCTCATTCCATTCCACATTCCATTACCCATTCCATTCTATTTCATTTCATTCCACTTTCCATTCCATTCCATTCAACATTGCATTCCTCATTCCAACCCACATTACGTTCCACATTCCATTCCACATTCCATTCCACGTTCCATTTCTTTCCATTCCACATTCAATTCCATTCATTTCCAAATTCCATTCCATTCCATTCCACATTCCATTCCATTCCTCTGTATTCCACGTTCCATTGCACTCCACACTCAATTCCACATTCCATTCTTCATTGCATTCCATTCCATTCCATTCCATACCACTTTCAATTCCATTCCACTCCACACTCCATTCCACATTCATTCCACTTTCCATTCCATTCCATTCAACATTCCATTCCATTGAATTCCACATTCAATTCCATACCATTCCACATTCCATTCCATTCCATTCCATTCCATTTCATTCCACATTCCATTCCATTGCATTCCATTCCACAATTCATTCCACATTCCTTTCCATAGCATTCCACATTCCATTCCACATTCCAATCCATTCCATTCCACATTCGATTACACACTGCATTGCATTCAATTTCTCATTGCATTCCACATTCCATTCCACATTCCATTTGATCCCATTCCACATTCCTTTCCACATTGCATCCCATTCCATTACATATTCCATTCCACAATACTTTCCATTCCATTCCACATTCCATTTCATTCCATTCCATTCAACTTTATATTCCATTCCATTGAATTTCACATTCCATTCCATTCCATTCCGCATTCCATTCCATTCCATTCCATTCCATTCCACATTCCATTCCACATTCCAATCCATTCCATTATACATTCCATTCCACATTCCTTTCCATTAAATTTCTCATTCATTACCACATATCCATTCAATTCCATTCCACATTCCATTGCACATTCCATTCCATTCCATTCCACGTTCCATTCCACGTTCCATTCCATGATCCATTCCATTCCATTCGGCATTCCATTCAATTTCATTCCACTTTCCTTTCCATTCCATTCCACATTCCATTCCACATTCCATTCTATTCCATTCCACATTCCATTCCAGATTCCACTTCATTCCTCATTCCATTACATTCCATTCCACATTCCATTCCAGATTCCACTTCATTCCTCATTCCATTCCATTCCATTCCACATTCCATTCTATTCCATTCCACATTCCATTCCTTTCCATTCCGTTCCACATTCCATTCCATTTCACACTCCATTTCTCATTCCACTTCATTCCATTACACTTTCCATTCCACATTCCCTTCCATTCCACATTCCAATACAAGGTATAGTCCACTTTCCATTCCACGTTCCATTCCACTCTGAATTCCATTCCATTGCACATTCCATTCCATTCCATTCCACATTCCATGACACATTCCACTCTATTCCATTCCACATTCCTTTCCAAATTCCATTCCATTCAATTCCATTTCATAACACATTGCATTCCATTCCATTCCATTTGACTTTCCATTTCATGCCACATTTCATTCCTCATTGCATTCAATTCCATTCCACTTTCCATTGCACATTCTATTTTATTCCATTCTGCATTGCATTCCATTCCATTCCTTTCCACATTCCATTCCTCATTCCATTCAATTCCATTCCACATGCTATTTCTCATTCCATTTCTTTCCTTTCCTCATTCTATTCCATACCATTCCACATTCCATTCCATTCCATTCCACCTTCCATTCCATCCCAATCCCCGTTTCATTCCATCTTATTCCAATTTCCATTCCGTTTCACATTCCATTCCATTCCACATTAAATTTAATTACATTATACGTTTCATTCCACATTCAATTCCACATTCCCTTCCATTCCATTCTTTTCCACATTCCATTCCATTCCATTCCACATTCCACACCATGCGTTTCCACATTACATTACGTTCCATTCCATATTCCATTCCGTTCCATACCACTTTCCATTCCATTGAGTTTCACATTCCATTCCATTTCATTGCATTACACATTCCATTCCATTCGATTCCGCATTGCATTCAATTTCGTTACATTCTATTACACATTCCATTTAATTCCGTTCTATTACACATTCTATTTCATTCCATTCTATCACACATTCCATTCCATTCCATTCCTCATTCCATTCCACATTCTTTTCCATGTTTCATTCCATTCCATTCCATGTACTATTCCATTCCATACCAGATTGCAATCCATTCAGTTCCACATTCCTTTCAATTCCATTGCATTCCACATTCCATTCCATTCCATTCCGCATCCCATTCCATTCCATTCCTTTCTATTCCCCATTCCATTCCATTACATTCCACATTGCATTCCATTCCATTCCATTCCCCATTGCATTCCACATTCCATTCCACATTGTATTCCACGTTCCATTGCATTCCACTCCATATTCCATTCCATTTCTTTCCACATTCCATCCCATTCCAATCCACTTTCTATTCCATTCTATTGCATTCCATTCCACATTGTATTCCACGTTCCATTGCATTACATTCCACATTCCGTTCCATTTCTTTGCACATTCCATCCCATTCCACTCCACTTTCTATTCCATTCCATTCCATTCTATTCCATTCCATTCCACTTTTCATTTCACCCCAATCCACGTTCCATTCCATTCCATTCCAATTTCCATTCCGTTTCACATTCCATTCCATTCCATTCCACATTCCATTAAATTACATTGCACGTTCCATTCCGCATTCCATTACACATTCCCTTCAATTAAATTCTCTACCACATTCCATTCCATTCCATTCCACATTACACTACATTCCTTTCCACATTACACTACATTCCATTTCACATTCCATTCCGTTCCATTCCACATTCCATTCCATTGAATTTCACATTCCATTCCATTAAATTGCATTCCACATTCCATTCCATTATATTCCGCATTGCATTCTAATTAATTACATTCTATTCCTCATTCCATTTCATTCCATTCTATTACACATTCCATTGCATTCCATTACTCATTCCATTCCAAATTCCATTCAACATTCTTTTCCATGTTTCATTCCTTTCCATTACATATACTATTCCATTCAATACCACCTTCCATTCCATTAAATACCAGATTCCTCTACATTCCATTTCATTCCACATTCCATTACATTCTATTCCGTATTCCATTCCATTACATTCTATTCCGTATTCCATTCCATTACATTCCACATTGCATTCCATTCCATTCCATTCCACATTCAATTCCACATTCCATTCCACATTGTATTCCACGTTCCATTGCATTCCATTCCACATTCCATTCCATTCCATTTCACATACCATCCCATTCCACTCCACGTTCTATTCCACTTCATTCCTTTCCATTCCATTCCACATTCCATTCCATTACATTCCACGTTCCATTCGACGTTCCATTCCACATTCCATTCAACATTCCATTCTACATTTCATTCTGTTCCATTCCACATTCCATTCCACATTCCATTCCACTTTCCATTTCTCATTCAATTAAACATTCCATTTCACATTCCATTCAATTCCATTATATATTCCATTCCAATCCATTCACATTGCATTCTATTCCATTCCACGCTGTATTCTGTACCACATTCCAATCCATTCCATTCCAATTCCATTCGCTTACATTCCAGATTCCATTCCATTCCATTATTTTCGATATTCCATTCAATTCCATTCCACATTCCATTCCATTACATTGCACATTCCATTCCACATTTCATTCCACATTCCATTCTACTTTCCTTTGTGTTCCATTCCACATTCCATTCCATTCCATTATCCATTCCATTCCATTCTATTCCACATTCCATTTCATTCAATTTAACATTCCATTCCATTCCATTACATTCCACGTTCCATTCCATTCCATTCCGCATTCCATTCCATTCCATTCCACAGTATTTCACTTTCCATTCCATTCCATTCTTTTCCAGATTCCATTCCATTCCATTCCACATTCTATTCAATTACATTCCACATTTCATTCCAAGTACAATTCCAAATTCTATTCCACTTTCATTCCACATTCCATTCCACATTCCATTCCATTCCATTCCACATTCCATTATACTTTCCATTCCATTCCATTCCACATTGCATTCCACATTCCACACCATTCCATTCCACCTTCCATTCAATATTCCTTTGCATGTTCCATTCCACATTGCTTTCCACGTTCCTTTCCACATTCCATGCATTGCATTCCATATTCCATACCATTCCATCAGTTTCCAAACCACAGTCTGTGCCATATTCCATACCATTCCATTCCATTCCATTCCTCAATCCGTTTCATTCCATTGCATATTCCATGAAACATTCCATTCCACATTCAATTCCTTTCCATTCCACATTCCTTTCCATTCCACATTCCATTCCATTCCATTCCACATTCCATTTCACATTCGATTCCACATTCCATTCCATTCCTTTCCCCATTCCATTCCATTCCATTCCACTTTCCATTGCACATTACATTTCACTTTCCCTTCCATTCAGTTCCAAGTTCCATTCCATTCCATTCCATTCCACGATCCTTTGCACATTCCATTTCACATTCCTTTCCATTCCATTTGACATTCCATACCATTCCAATAAACATACCATTCCATTCCATTCCACATTCCATTCTGTTCCATTAAACACTCCATTCAAATCCATTGCATTCCACATTCCAATCTATTCCATTCCATTTCACGTTCCTTTCCACATTCCATTTCACATTCCATTTCATTCCACTCCACAATCCATTCCATTCCATTCCACTCCACATTCCATTCCATTCCAATAAACATTCCATTCCATTCCTTTCGTCTCCATTGCATTCCACATTCCCTTCCATTCCACATTCCATTCCATTCCATTCCACATTCCATTACATTCCACTCCAAATTCCGTTCTATTCCATTCCACATTCCTTTCCATGGCATTCCACATTCCATACCACTTTCCATTCCATTCCATTCCACTTTCCTATCCATGGCATTCCACCTTCTTTTCCACTTTCCATTCCATTACATTCCACATTCCATTCCATTTCATTCATTTCCAGGCCATACTCCATTCGATTGCATTGCGTTCCACGTTACATTCCATTGCATTCCACATTCCTTTCCATTCCATTCCACAATCCATTCCATTCCATCTCATGTTACATTCCACGTTCCTTTCCTCGTTCCAATCCACGTTCCATTCCGCTTTCCAATCCACATTCAATTCCACTCCTTTCAATTCCACATTCCATTCCACATTCCATTCCTTTGAATTCCAAATTCCATTCCATTCCATTCCACATTCCATTGCATTCCTTCCCAATTCCGTTCCAGTTCATTCCATTCCCTTCCAAGTTCCATTCCACATTCCATTCCATTCCTTTCGACGTTCCATTCCATTCCACATTCCATTCCATATTCCATTGCAACTCAGTCCATATTACACATTCCATTCCACTTTCCATTCCACTTTCCATTCCACGGTCCGTTCCACTTCCCATTCCACGTTCCATTCCATTCCATCCCATGTTCCATTCTACGTTCCATTCCATTCCATTCCAAATTCCATTCCATTCCATTACACCTTCCATTCCAGCTTCCATTCAATTCCATTCCTCTTTGCATTCCATTACATCCCACATTCCATTCCACATTCCACTCCTTTCCATTCTACATTCCATTCCATTCCATTACACATTCCATTCCACATTTCATACAATTCCATTCCATTCCACATTCCATTCTGTTAAATTCTGTTTAACATTCTGTTAAATTCCATTCCAGTCCATATGGTGTTCCATTTGATTCCACATTCCATACCATTCGATTTTACAATCCATTGCATTAAATTCCAGGTTGCATTCCATTGGATTCCACATGAAATTCCATTCCACATTCGATTCCATTCCATCCAATTCCACATTCCATTCCATTCGACATTTTGTACAACTTTCCATTCAATTCCATTTCACATTCCATTCCACATTCAATTCCATTCCATTCCAACTTCCATACCATTCCATTCTGTTCCATTCCTCTTTGCATTCCATTATATCCCACATTCCATTCCACATTCCACTCCTTTCCATTCTACATTCCATTCCATTCCATTACACATTCCATTCCACATTTCATACAATTCCATTCCATTCCACATTCCATTCTGTTAAATTCTGTTTAACATTCTGTTAAATTCCATTCCAGTCCATATGGTGTTCCATTTGATTCCACATTCCATACCATTCGATTTTACAATCCATTGCATTAAATTCCAGGTTGCATTCCATTGGATTCCACATGACATTCCATTCCACATTCGATTTCATTCCATCCAATTCCACATTCCATTCCATTCGACATTTTGTACAACTTTCCATTCAATTCCATTCCACGTTCCATTCCACATTACATTCCATTCCATTCCAGTTTCCATTCGATATTCCATTCCACATTTTATTCCCCATTCCATTCCATTTCATTCCACCTTCCATTCCACATTCCATTCCATTTCTTTCCACATTGCATTCCAATCCATTCCACATTCCATTTCATTCCATTCCACATTCCATTACATTTCATTCCGCTTTCCATTCCATTGTATTGCATTCCACCTTCTATTCCATTCCATTCCACATTCCATTACATTCCATTCCACTTTCCATTCCATTGTATTGCATTCGACCTTCTATTCCATTCCATTCCACATTCCATTACATTGGTTTCCACGTTACTTTCCATTCCATTCAACACTCCATTCCATTGCATTCCACATTCCATTCCGTTCCATTCCCTTCCATTACACGTACCATTCCATTATATTCCAAGATCCATTCCATTCCATTCCACATTGAATTCCATTCCATTCCACGTTCCATTCCATTCCGTTCCAAATTCCATTGCACAATCCATTCCATTCCATCCCACCTTCCGTTCCATTCCATTCCACTTTCCATTCCACATTCCATTCCTTTCTACTCCACATTCCATTCCATTTTCCAATCCATTCCATTACACGTTGCTTTCCACATTGCATTCCACATTCCATTCCGTTCGATTCCATTCCACATTCCCTTCCAGTCCATTCGACATTCCATTCCATTCCATTCCTTATTCAACTCCATTCCATTCCATTCCATATCACATTGCATTGAACTTTCAGTTCCATTATATTCCATTCCACATTCCATTCAATTACATTCCACGTTCCATGCCATTCCATTCCACGTTCCATTGCATTCCATGACACATTCCTTTCCAAATTCCTTTCCACATTCCATGAAATTCGATTCCATTACACGTTACATTCCATTCCATTCAACATTCCATTCCATTTCATTCTACATTACATTCCATTCCATTCCACATTCCATTCCATTCCATTCCACATTGCTTTCGACATTGAATTCCATTCCATTCTACTCCACATTCCGTTGCATTCCATTCTTAATTCTAAGGTATTCCATTCCACACTCCCTTCCTTTCCAATCCATTCCACATTCCATTCCCCATTCCATTCCATTCCAAATTCCTTTCCATTCCATTCAATATTCCTTTCCAGTGCATTAGATATTCCGTTCCATTTCATTTCACATTCCATTCCATTGCATACCACATTCCTTTCCATGGCATTCCACATTCCACTGCATGTCATTCCACATTCCATTCCACTTTCCATTGCATTCCATTCAATTCCACATTCGATTCCACTGTATTGCATATTCCATTGCATTTCATTCAATATTCCATTCCATTCCATTCCATTCCATTCCATTCCAAGTTCTATTCCATTCCACTTTCAATTTTACAGTCCATTGCGTGGTCCCATTAAACATTCCATACCATTCCATTCCACATTCCATTCCATTCCATTATATATTCTGTTCCACGTTTCATTCCTTTCCATTCCACATTCCATTCCATGTTGCATTCCGTTCCATAACACATTCCTTTCCACATTCCATTCCACATTCTATTCCGTTAGATTCCATTCCACATTCCATTCCATACGATTCCATTTTCCATTATATTCCATTCCATTCCACATTCCTTTCCATTCCATTCCGTATTCCATTCTATTCCATTCCACATTGCATTCCACATTCCATTCTATTCCATTCCACATTGCATTCCACATTGCATTCCATTCCATTCCATATTCCATTCCATTCCACATTGCATTCCACATTCCATTCCACTCCATTCCACATTCCATTCCATTCCATTCCACATTACATGATATTCCAATCCACATATAATTCCATTCCATTCCTAATTCCATTCCATTCCATTCCATTCCCTTCCACATTCCATTACATATTCCATTTCATTCCCTTCCACCTTCCATTCCATTTCATTCCAGATTCAATTCCATTGCACTCCACCTTAATTTCCATTGCATTCCACATTCCACTCCATGCCAATCCACATTCCATTCCACATTCCATTGGATTCCATTCAATTTCGCATTCCATTCCACTGTATTCCACATTCCTTTGCATTCCATTCTATATTCCATTACATTACATTACATTCCTCGTTCCATTCCATTCCATTCCACGTTCCATTCCACTCCATTCCACTTTCCATTTTACATTCCATTGTGCGTTCCATTAAACATTCCATGCCATTCCATTCCACATTCCATTTTACATTCCATTGTGCGTTTCATTAAATATTCCATGCCATTCCATTCCACATTCCTTTCCATTCCATTATATTTGACATTCCATTCCACTTTCCAGTCCATTCCATTCCATTTGACATTCCATTCCACATTCCATTCCACTTTCCATTCCGCGTTCCATTCCACATTTCATGCCGTTCAATTCCACATTCCATGCCATTCCATTCCGCATTCTATTCAATTCAATTCCATTCCCCATTCCATTCCACTTTCCATTCCACTCCATTCCACATCCCATTCCATTCCATTCCTTTCCCTTCCACATTCCATTGAACATGCAATTCCATTCCATTTCACATTCCATTAGATTCCATTACACATTCCATTCCACATTCCATTACGCTACCTTCCACATTCCCTTCCATTCCATTCCTCATCCCTTTCCATTCCATTACACATTCCATTCCATTCCACATTACACATTACATTCCTCGTTCCATTCCAACATCCATTCCATTCCATTCTACGTTCTATTCCAGGTTCCATTACTTTCCATTCCACTTTCCATTCCATATTCCATTCCATTTCACCCGCCATTTAATTCCATTCCACTTTCCATTCCAAATTTCCTTCCATTCCATTCCTTTCCCTTCCACATTCCATTACATATTTCATTTCATTCCCTTCCACATTCCATTCCATTTCATTCCTCATTCCATTCCTTTCCATTCCACATTCCATTCCCTTCCATTCCACATTCCATTCCATTCCATTCCACATTCCATTCCATTCGATTCCACATTACATTGCATTCCATACCACATTCCATTCCATTCCATTCTAGATTCCATTCAATTCCTCATTCTATTCCACATTCCATTCCATTCCTCATTCCATTCCATGCCATACCATTGCATTCCTATCCATTCCATGTTCCATTCCATTCCATTCCACTATGCATTCCATTCTATTCCAAGTTGCATTCCACTCCATTCCACATTCCATTCCATTCCATTCCACATTCAATTCCATTCCACACTCCGTTCCATTCCATTCCGTTGCATTCCAAATTCCATTCCATTCCATTCCATTCCATATTCCTTTCTATTTCCATTTCACATTCAGTTCCATTCCATTACTTTCCACATTCCATTTCATTCCATTCCACATTCCATTCCATGACGTTGCATATCATTCCACATTTCTTTCCATATTCCATTCCAATCCATTCCACATTCCAGTCCATTCCACATTCCATTCCATTCCACATTCCTTTCCACTCCATTCCATTCCATTACAATTTCAATTCCACATTGCATTACACATTCCATTCCATTCTATTCCACATTTCATTCCACTTTCCATTAAACATTCCATTCCACATTCCATCCCTTTCCTTTCAACATTCCATTCCACATTCCATTCCATCCCATTCCACATTTCATTCCTGTCAATTCAATTCCTTTCCACATTCCATTCCATTCAATACAATTCCACTTTTTCATTTCACAATCGATTTCACTCCATTCCACATACCATTCCATTCCATTCCATTCCAGTCCACATTCCATTCCATTCCATTCCATTCCACATTCCGTACCATTCCATTACACATTCCATTGCATTCCACATTCAATCCCATTCCATTCCACATTCAATTCCATTGCATTCCTTTCTACATTCCATTCATGTTCCTTTCCACGTTCCATTCCACGTTCCACACCAGGTTCCATTCCATTCAATTCCACATTCCATTACATTACTTTCGACATTCCATTCCACATTCCTTTCCACGTTCTATTCCATTCAATTCCACATTCCCTTCCCTTCCATTCCACTTTCCATACCAAATTCCCTTCCACTCCATCACACATTCCATAACACTTTCCATTCCATTTCATTCAATATTTCATTCCACATTACATGCCTTTCCATTCCATTCCTCATTGTATTCCATTCCATTCCACATTCCATTCCATAATCCATTCCACACCATTCCATTCCTCCTTCTATGCTGTTCCATTCCACATTCCATTCCACATTCCGATCCATTCCATATTCCGTTCCATTCCATTCAAGTCCAGGTTCCATTCCATTCCATTCCAGTCCACGTTCAACTTCCACATTCCATTCCATTCCATAGCACATTCCATTCCATTCCATTCAGTGTTCAATTCCACATTCCATTCCATTCTATTCCACATTCCATTCCCCTCTCCATTCCACTTTCCATTCCACATTTCATCTCATTCCATTCCACATTCCATTCCACATTCCTTTAATTCCCATTCCACATTACATTCTTTCCATTCCATTCCATTCCACATTCCATTCCATTCCGTTCCATTATACAATCCATTTCACAATCGATTATATTCCATTCCACATTACATTCCTTTACATTAGAGTCCACATTGCATTCCATTCCATTCCATTCCACATTTCATTCCTTTCAATTCTATTCCATTCCAGACTCCATTACATTCCATTCCACATTCCATTACATTCCATTCCTTTCCATTTCACATTCCATTCCTTTCCATTCCACATTCCACATTCAATTGCATTCCACATTCCATTCCTCATTCCTTTAAATAGTCCAATCCACGTTCCATTCAAAGTTGCATTCCACATTCCATTCTAAGTTCCATTCCACATTCCATTACATTCAATTCCACATTCCATTATATTCCCTTCCACATTCCATTACATTCCATTTCATTCCACTTCCATTCCATTCCATTCCACATTTCATTCCTTTCCATTCCACGTTCCATTCCATTCCAATTTTCATTCCATTCCATTCCACTTTCCATTCCACATTATATTCCATTCCATTCCATTTCATTCCTCATTCCATTCAAATTCCATTCCACTCCCTTCCATTCTATATTCAATTCCACTCCATTCCATTTGATTCCTCATTCCATTCCACGTTCCATTCCATATCACTCCACATTTCATTCCATTCCTGTCCATTCCACATTCCATTCCATTCCATTCCACTTTCCATTCCATTCCATTCCACATGCTATGACACATTCAATTACGTTCCATTCCACATTATTTCAATTCTGTGCCACATTCCATTCCATTCCATTCCATTCCAAATTCCTTTGCACATTCCACAACATTCCATTAAACATTCCAATCCATAATCCATTAATTTCCATTCCACATTGCATTCCAATCCATTCCACATTCCTTTCCATTCTATTCCACTTTCCATTCCAAATTCCATTTCATTCCATTCCTCATTCAATTACATTCCATTGCACATTCCACTCCAAATTTCATTCTATAGGCTATGTGAAATGGAATGGAATGGAAAGTGGAATGGAATGTGGAGTTGAATGGAATGGAATGTGGTTCGGAATGGAATGCAATGTGGAATGGAAAGGAATGGAATGGAATGTGGAATGGATGGGGTTTCAATGTGGAATGGAATGCAATGGAATGCGGAATGGAAAGGAGTTGAACGTGGAATGGAATGTGGAATGGAATGGAATCGAAAGTTGAATGGAATGGAGTGTGGAAAGGAATGTGGAACGGAATGTGGAATGCAATGTGGAATGGAATGGAATGGTATGAGGAATGGAAAGTGGAATGGAATGGAATGGAAAGGGGAATGCAATGGTATTTGTAATGGAATGCAATGTGTAATTTAACGTGGAATGGAATGGAATGGAATACAGAATGGAATGAAATAGAACGTGGTATGGAAATTAATAGAATGTGGAATGGAATGGAATGGAATGCAATGTGGAATGGAATGGAGTGAAATTTGGAATGGAAAGTGGAATGGAATACAATGGAATATGGAATGGTATAGATTGGAATGTGTAATGGAATGGAATGGAATGCAATGTGGAATGGAATGGAGTGGAATGTGGAATGGAAAGTGGAATGGAATACAATGGAATATGGAATGGTATAGATTGGAATGTGCAATGGAATGGAATGCGGAAACTAACGTGGAATGGAAAGAATGGAACACAGAATGGAATGGAATGAAACGTGGAATTGAATGAAGTTGATTGTGAAATGCAATGTGGAATGGAATGCAAGAGAAAGTCGAATGGAACGTGTAATGGCACGTGGAATCGAATAAGGAATGGAACGTGGAATGGAATTAAAGGGAAACTGGAATTGAATGGAACGGAAAGGAAAATGGAATGGAATGGAATGGAATGGAATGTGGAATGGAATGTGGAACGCAATGTGGAGTGGAATGGAATTGAATGTGGAATGGAATGTCTAATGGAGTGGAATGGAATGGAATGGAATTGAATGTGGAAAAGAATGCAATGGAATGTGGAATAAAATGTGGATTGGAATTTGGAATTGAGTGGAATGGAATATGGAATTGAATGTGGAATGGAATGGAATGGAATGTGTAATCGAATGTGTAGTGGAATGGAATGGAATGTGGACTTGAATGTGGAATTGTATGCAATGGAATGTGCAATGGAAAGGAATGGAAATTGGAATGGAATGTGGAATTTAATGGAATGGAATGTGGAATTCAATGGAATGGAATGTGGAATTCAATGGAATGGAATGTGGAATGGAATGTGGAAAGGAATGGAATGGCATGGAATGGAATGTGGAATGGAGTGTCGAATGGAATGGAATGGAATCTAATGGAATGTGGATTGGAATTGAATGGAATGTGGAATGGAATAGCACGGAAAGGGGAATGGAATAGAAAGTGGGATGGAATGGTTTGGAATGTGTAATGGAATGTGTAATGGAATGGAATGGCATGGAATGGAATGTGCAATGGAACGGAATGGAATGTGGAATGGAATGGAATGGAATGTGGAATGAAACGGGCAATGGAATGTGGAATGGATTGTTGAATGGAATCGAATGAAATGGCTTGGAATTTCGAATGGAATGATTAGGAATGTGCACTGGAATGGAATGGAATTTGAAATGGAATTTGGAATGGAATGTGCAATAAAATGTGGAATGGAATGGAATAGAATACAGAATGAAATGGAATGGAAAGGAAAGGAATTTGGGATGGAATGGATTTGAAAGTGGAATGGAATGTAATGTAATGTGGAATGGGTTGGAATGGAATGTGCAGTGGAATGCGGAATGGAATGGAATGGAATGTGGAATGGAATGGCATGGATTGTGGAATGCAATGCAATGTAACTGTACGTGGAATTGAATGGTATGGATTGGAATGTGGAATGGAATGGAATGCAACGGAATGTGGAATGCTATGGAATGGAACGGAATGGAATGGAATGGAATGTGGAGTGGAATGGAATGGAATGTGGAAAGGAAAACCTTATGGAATGGAATGCTTGGAATGTGGAATGAAATGTAATGGATTGGAATGGAATGGAATAGAATGGATTGGAATGGAAAGGAATGTGGAAGGGAATACAATGGAATGTGGAATTGAATTTGAAATGGAATAGAATGGAAAGTGGAATGGAATGTGTAATGGATTGGAATGGAATGTGGAATGGAATGGAATGGAACGTGGATATGAATAGAATGGAATGGAATGTGGAATGGATTGGAATGGAATGGAATATGGAATGGATTGGAATGGAATTTGGAATGGATTGTAATGGAATGGAATTTGAAATGGAATGGAATAGAATGTTCAAAGAATGTGGAATGGAATGGAATGGAATGTGGAATGGAATGTGGAATGACAAGAGAATGGAATGTGGAATGGAATGGAAAGTAAAGTGGAATGGAAAGGAATGCAACATGGAATGAAATATGGAATGGAATGTTCAAAGGAATGTGGAATGGTGTGGAATGGAATGTGAAATGGAATGTGGAATGGAATGGAATGAAATGGAATTGCATGGAATCTGGAATGGAATATAATGGAATGGAATTTGCAACGGAACTTGGAATGTAAAGTAATGGAACATGGAATGGAATGGAATGAAACGTTGAATGGAATGGAATGGAATGTGGAATAGAATGGAATGGAATGGAATGTGAAATGGAATGGAATGGAATGTGGAATGAAGTGGAATGGAATGTGGAATGGAATGTGGAATGGAACGTGGAATGGAATAGAATGGAAGGTGTAATGGAATGGAATGAAGAATGGAATGGAATGGACTGTCGAATGGAATGTGGAATGAAATGGAATGAAATGTGGAATGGAATGTGGGATGGAATGGAATGGATTGTGGAATGGCATTGAATGGAATGTAACGGAGTGGAATGGAATGGAATGGAATGTGGAATGGAATGTGGAGTGGAAGAGAATGCAACTTGGAATGGAATGTGGAATGAAATGTGGAAAGGAAAGTGGAATGGAATGGAATGGCATGTGAAATGGAAATTGAAATTGAATGAAATGGAATGTGGAATGGAACGTGCAATGGAATGTCAAATGGAAAGTGGAATGGAATGTGGAATGGAATGTGGAAAGGAATGTGGAATGGGATGTGGAAAGGAATGGACAGCAATGTGGAATAGAATGGAACAGAATCTGGAATGGAATGCGGAATGGAATGGAATAGAATGTGGAATGGAATGGAATGGAAAGTGGAATGGATTGGAATTGTCTGGAATATGGAATGGAATGCAATTAATTGCAGAATGGAATGGAGTGGAATCTGGAATGGAATGCAATGGAATGTAGAACGGATAGTGGAATGATGTGGAATGGAAAGTGGAATAGAATGGAATGGAAAGTGGAATGGAATGGAATGGAATGTGGAATGGAATGGAATGGAATGTGAAATGGAACATGGAATGGAATAGGATGGAAGGCGGAATGGAATGCAATGCGGAATGGAAGGTGGAATGGAATGCAATGGAATGAGGAATGGAACGTGGAATGGCATGTAATGGAATGTGGAATGGAACGTGGAATGGAATGGAATGGAAAGTGGAAAGCAATGGAATGGAAATTGGAATGGAACGGGGAACGGAATTGAATGGAACGTGAAATGGAATGGACTGGAATGTGGCATGGAATGGAATGGAATGGAATGTGGAATGGAAAGTGGAATAGAACGTGAAAAGGAACGTGGAATGCCACGTTGAATGTAAGGGAATTCAACGTGGAATGGACGAGAATAGAATGGGAAAAAAATCTAAGGGAATATGGAATGGAATGGAATGGAATGTGGAATGGAATGTGGAAATGAATGGATTGGTACGTTGAATGGATTGTAATGCGGAATGGAATGGAATGGAATGGAATGTAGAATGGAATGGAAAGTAACGGAATTTAAAACGGAATAGAATGGAATGTGGAATCGAAAAGAATGGAATGTAATGTAATGTGGTATGGAATGGAATGCAATCTGGGATGGAACGTTGAAAGTAATCTAGTGGAACGTGGAATGGATAAGAGTTTAATATGGAATTGAATCCGGAATGGATTGTGGAATGGAAGGGAATGGAATGGAAAGGAATGTGGAATGGAATGGAATGAGATGTGGAACGGAGTTTGGAATGGAATGGGAAGGAATGTGGAATGGAATGGAATTTTATCTGGAATGGAATGGAATGGATAGGAATGTGGACTGGAAAGGAATGGAATATGATGGAATGTGGAATTGAATGTGTATTGGAATCGAAAGTGAATGGAATGTGGAATGGAATGGAATGGAATGGAATGTGGAATGGAAGGGAATGGAAGGTGGAATGGAATTGAATGTAAAATGGAATGGAATGGAGAGTGGAATGTAAAGGAATTGAACGTAATGGAATGTGGAATTGAACAGAATGGTATGTGGAATGGAATGTAGAATGGAATGGAATGTGGAATGGAACGTGGAATGGAAAGTGGAATGGATTGTGGAATACAATGGAATGTAATAAAATGGAATGGAATAGAATGTGGAATGGAATGTGGAATGGAATGGAATGGAATGTAATGTGGAATGGAAAGGAGTGGAATGTGGAATGGAATGTGGAATGGAATGTGGAATGGAATGGAATGTGGAATGGAATGGAATGGAATGTGGAATGGAATGAGTAATGGAACGTGGAATGGAAAGGAATGGAACATGGGATGGAATGTGGAATGGAATGAAGAATGGAACGTGGAATGGATAATGGAATGGAATGGAATGTGAAATGGAATGGAATTGAATGTGGAATTGAATCGAATGGAATGCAATGTGGAATGGAATCTGGAATGGAACGTGGAATGGTATGGAATGTGGAATGAAACGGAATGGAATGTGGTAGGGAATGGGATGGAATGGAATGTGGAATGGAAACGAATGGAATGGAATGGAAAGTGGAACAGAATGCAACGTGGAATAGAAAGCAATGGACTGTGGAATGGAATGGAAAGGAACGGAATGTGAAATGAAATGGAGTGGAATGTGGAATGGAATGGAAGGGAATGGAGTGTGAAATGGAACGGATTGGAATGTGGAAAGGAATGGTATGCTATGGAATATGGAATGGATACGAATGTAATGGAATGGAAAGTGGAATGGAATGGAATGTGGAATGGAATGGAATGGAATGTGTAATAGAAAGAAATGAAATGTGGAATGGAATGGAATGGAATGGAATGTGTAATAGAAAGAAATGAAATGTGGAATGGAATGGAATGGAATATGGAATGGATGGGAATGGAATGTTGAATGCAATGGAATGGAATGTGGAATGGAATTTGGAATGGAATGGAATGGAATGTAAAGTGGAATGGAATGGAATGGAATGTGGAATGTATTTAAATGGAATGGAATGGAATGTAGAATGGAATGGAATGGTGTGGAGTGGAATGGAATGGAATGGGATGGAATGGAATGTGAAATGGAATGGAAGGGAATGTAATGTAATTTTGAATGTAATGGAATGTGGTATGGAATGGAATGCAATGTGAAATGGATGGTGGAATGTATTGGAATGTGGAATGAAATGCAATGCAATGTGGAATGGAATAGAATGGAAGGTGGAATATATTGGAATGTGGAATGAAATGGAATGCAATGTAGAATGGAATAGAATGGAATGTGGAAGGGAATGTGGAATGGAATGTGGAATGGAATGCAATGGAATGTAGAATGGAATGGAATGGAATGGAATGTGGAATGGAATGGAATGGAATATGGGATGGAATGGAATGGAATGTGGAATGGAATGGAGTTGCATGTGAAACGGAAACGGAATGGAACATGAAATTCAAATTGAATGGGATATGGAATGGAATGGAAAGGAATGGAATGTTGAATGGAAAAGAATGGAATGTGGAATGGAAAGTGGAATGAAATGGAGTGGAATGTGGAGTGGAATGGAATAGAATGTGGAATGGAAAGCAATGGAATGTCGAATGGAATGGAGATGAATGGAATGTGGAATGGAAAGCAATGGAATGTCGAATGGAATGGAGGTGAATGGAATGTGGAATGCAATGGAATGGAATGGAGTGGAATGGAATGTGGAATGCAATGGAATGGAATGGAATGTGGAATGGAATGGAATAGAATGTGGAATTGAATGTGGAATGGAGTGGAATGGAACAAAATGCAATGAGGAATGGAATGTGGAATGTAACTAGGAATGGAATGGAATGGAATGGAATGTGTATTGGAATGGAACGGAAGAGAGTGTGGAATGGAATTTGCAATGGAAAGTGGAACGGAAAGGAATGGAATGGAATGTGGAATGGAATGGAGTGGAATGTGGAATGGAACGTGGAATGGAATGGAATGCAAAGGAATAGAATGGAATGTGAAATTGTATGTGGAAACAACGTGGCATGAAATGGAATGGAACGGAATGGAATGTGGAAGGGAAGGTGGAATGGAGTGGAATGGAATGGAACATGGAATGGAATGAGGAATGGAACGTTTAATGGAATCGAATGGAAGATGGAATAGAAAGTGGAATGGAACGTGGAAAGGAAAGTGGAATGGATCGTGGAATGGAATTGAATGGAACGTGGAATGGACTGGAACATGTAATGGAATTGAAATGGAATAGAAAGTGGAATGGAACGTGGAAAGGAACGTGGAATGGATCGTGGAATGGCATGGAATGGAACGTGGAATAGACTGGAATGTGTAATGTAATGGAATGGAATGTGGAATGGTATGTGGAATGGAATGGGATGGAAAGTGGAATGGAATGTGGAATGGAACGTGGAATGGAATGGAATGCAACGGAATGGAATGTGGAACGGAACGTGGAATGGAATGAAATGGAATGGAATGTGGAATGGAGTGTGGAACGGAATGGAATGTGGAATGGAGTGTGGAATGGAATGGAATTCAACAGAATGGAATGTGGAACGGAACGTGGAATGGAATGAAATGGAATGGAATGTGGAATGGAGTGTGGAATGGAATGAAATGGAATGTGTAATGAAATGGAATGGAATGTTGAACGGAATGGAACAGAATGGAATGGAATGTGCATTGGAATGAAATGGAATGGAGTGGATTGTGGAATGGAATGGAATGGAATGTGGAATGGAATGGATAGTAAATTCGAATGGAATGTGGAATGGAATGGAATGGAATGAAAAGTGGAATGGAATGTAGAATGCAACGTGAAATGGAATGGAATGGAACACAATGGAATGTGGAATGGAAAGTTGAATGGAACATCTAACGAAATGGAAAGGAATGGAAGGCAATGTTAAATGGAATTTCCAATGGAACGTGGACTGGAAAGGAATGCATTGGAAAGTGGAATAGAATGGAATGGATTGCGGAATGGAATGGAATGGAATGTGGAATCGAATGAAATGGAATGTGGAGTGTAAAGGAATGGAATGGAATTGAAGGTGGAATCGAATGAAATGGAATGTGGAATGGAATGGAATGTGGAATGGAATGGAACGGAAATTCGAATGGAATGTACTGAAATGGAATGAGGAATGGAATGGAGTGGAATGGAATATGGAATGGAATCTAGTGGAATCTGGAATGTAAGGGAATGGAATGTGAAATGGAACGTGAATGCAATGGAATGGAATGTAGAAAGGAATGAGGCATTGAATGGTATGTGCACTGGAAATAGTATTGGATGTGAAATGGAAATAGTATGGAATGTGGAATGGAATGGAGTGGAATGTGGCATGTAATGGAATGGAATGTGAAATTCAACGTTGTACCGAACAGAATGGAATGTGGAATGGAATGTGGAATGGAATGGAATGGAATGTGGAATTGAATGTGTAACGGAAGGGAATGGAATTTGGAATGGAATGGAACGGATTGTCGATGGAATGGACTGGAAAGGAAAGCAGAATGCAATGGAATGGAATGCAATGTGGAATGGAATGGAATGGTAAGTGAAATGGAACGTGGAATGGAATGGAATGGAATGTGCAATGGAACGTCGTATAGAATGGATTGGAACGGAAAGGAATGTGGAAAGGAATGTGTAATGGCAAGCGTAATGGAAAGAAACGAATTGGAATGGAATGTGGAATGGATTGTGGAATGGAACGTGGAATGGAATGGAATGGAATGTGGAATGGGATGTGGAATACAATGTAATGGAATCGAATGGAATGCAATTTTGAATGGAATTCAATGGAATGTGGAATGGAATGGAATTTGAAATGGAATGTGGAATGGAATGGAACGGAATGTGGAATGGAATAAGTAGTGAAACGTGGAATGGAATGGAACAGAACGTGGAATGGAGAGTGGAATGCAACGTGGAATGGAAAGTGGAATGGGTCACGGAATGGAATGGCATGGAACGTGGAATGGAATGGAATGGAAAGTGGAATATAATGGAACGTGGAATGGAGTGGAAAGTAACGTGGAATGGAATATGGAATAGAATGGAATGGAATGTGGAATGCAATGAGGAATGGAACGTTTAATGGAATGGAATGGAAGATGAAACAGAACGTGGAATGGAACGTGGAAAGGAACGTGGAGTGGATTGTGGAATGGAATGCAATGGAACGTGGAATGGAATGGAATGGAAGTTGAAATGGAATAGTATGGAAATTGGAATGGAGACGAATGGAATGTGGATTGGAATGTGGAATGGAATGGAATGGAATGGAATGGAATGTAAAGTGGAATGAAATAGATAATGGAATGGAAAGGAATGGAATGTGGAATGGAATGGAATGTGAAATGGAAATAGAATGGAATGTGAAATGGAAATAGAATAGAATGTGGAATGGAATGGAATGTCGAATGGAATGGAATGGAATGTGGAATGGAAGGTGGAAAGGAATGGAATGGAATGTGGAATGGAATGGAATGGAATGTGGAATGGAATGTGTAATGGAATGGAATGGAATGCGGAATGGAAGGAATGGAATGTCGAATGGAATGCACTGAAATGGAATGTGGAATGCAAGGGAATGGAATGGAGCAGAATGGAAGGCGGAATGGAATGGAATGGAATGTGTAATGGAATGCAATTTGGAATGGAATAGAACTGAACGGAATGGAATGGAAAGGAATGTGGAATGAAAGGCGGAATGGAATGGAATGGAATGAAATGTGGAAGGTAATGGTGAATGAAATCTGGAATGGAATGTAATGTGGAATGTAATGGAACGGATTGTGGAATGGAATGGATTGGAATGGAATGTGGAAAGCAATGGTGGAATGGAATGGAATGTGGAATGGAATGGAAAGGTATGTGGAATGTTATATGAAACGGAATGGAATGTAATGTGGGATGGAATGTGGAATGGAATGGAATGGAACGTTGAATGAAATGTGGAATGGAATGGAATATGGAAAGCAATGCAGAATGGAAAGGAATGGAACATAGAAAGGAATGTGGAATGGAATGAAATGGAATGTGGAATGGAACGTGGAAAGGAACGTGGAATGGAATGGGGAATGGAATGTGGAATGGAATGGAATGGAATGGAATGTGAAATGCAATGGAATGGAATGGAATGTGGAATGGAATGGAATGGAATGTGGAATGGAATGTGGAATGAAACGTGGAATGGAAAGGAAAGGAATGCAATGCGGATTGCAGGGCAATGGAATGGAAAGTGGAATAGAATGCAACGTAATGGAATATGGAATGGAATGGAATGGTATGCAATGGAATGGAATGGAATGTGGAATGGAATGGAATGGAATGTGGAATGGAATGGAATGGAATGTTGAATGCAACGTGGAATGGAATGGAATGTGGAATGGAATGGAATGGAATGTGGAATGGAATGGAATGGAATGTGAAATTCAACGTTGTACAGAACAGAATGGAATGTGGAATGGAATGTGGAATGGAATGGAATGGAATGTGGAATTGAATGTGTAACGGAAGGGAATGGAATTTGGAATGGAATGGAATGGATTGTCGATGGAATGGACTGGAAAGGAAAGCGGAATGCAATGGAATGGAATGGAATGGAATGCAATGTGGAATGGAATGGAATGGTAAGTGAAATGGAACGTGGAATGGAATGGAATGGAATGTGCAATGGAACGTCATATAGAATGGATTGGAACGGAAAGGAATGTGGAAAGGAATGTGTAATGGCAAGCGTAATGGAAAGAAACGAATTGGAATGGAATGTGGAATGGATTGTGGAATGGAACGTGGAATGGAATGGAATGGAATGTGGAATGGGATGTGGAATACAATGTAATGGAATCGAATGGAATGCAATTTTGAATGGAATTCAATGGAATGTGGAATGGAATGGAATTTGAAATGGAATGTGGAATGAAATGGAACGGAATGTGGAATGGAATAAGAAGTGAAACGTGGAATGGAATGGAACAGAACGTGGAATGGAGAGTGGAATGCAACGTGGAATGGAAAGTGGAATGGGTCACGGAATGGAATGGCATGGAACGTGGAATGGAATGGAATGGGAAGTGGAATATAATGGAACGTGGAATGGAGTGGAAATTAACGTGGAATGGAATATGGAATAAAATGGAATGGAATGTGGAATGCAATGAGGAATGGAACGTTTAATGGAATGGAATGGAAGATGAAACAGAACGTGGAATGGAACGTGGAAAGGAACGTGGAATGGATTGTGGAATGGAATGCAATGGAACGTGGAATGGAATGGAATGGAAGTTGAAATGGAATAGTATGGAAATTGGAATGGAGACGAATGGAATGTGGATTGGAATGTGGAATGGAATGGAATGGAATGGAATGGAATGTAAAGTGGAATGAAATAGATCATGGAATGGAAAGGAATGGAATGTGGAATGGAATGGAATGTGAAATGGAAATAGAATGGAATGTGAAATGGAAATAGAATGGAATGTGGAATGGAATGGAATGTGGAATGGAATGGAATGGAATGGAATGTGAAATGCAATGGAATGGAATGGAATGTGGAATGGAATGGAATGGAATGTGAAAGGGAATGGAATGCAAATTGGAATGCAATGGAACGGAACGAAGAATGGAGTAGAACCGAATGTGGAATGTGATGGAATTGAAAGAGGAATGCAGTGGAATGGAATATGGAATAGAATGGAATGGAATGGAATGTGGAATGGAATTTGGAATGGATTGACATGCAATGCGGAATGGAATGGAATGGAATGTGGAACAGAATGGAAAGGAATGTGTAATCAAATGTGGAATGGAATGGAATGCAATGGAATGGAATGTGGAATGGAAAGGAATGTAATGTTGAATGGAACGGAATGTAACGTGGAATGGAACGTGCAATTTAACATGGAATGGAACGTGAAATGGAACGTGCAATGGAATGCGGAATTGACTTGAATGGAATGGGGAATGAAATGTGGAATGGAATGGAATTGAATGGAATGGAATGGAATGTGGAATGGAATGTGGAATGGAATGGAATGGAATGGAATAGAATGGAATGTGGAATGGAATTGAATGTAAGGTGGAATGGAAGCGAATGGAATGGAATGACGTGGAATGCAACGGAATGGAATATGGAATGGAATGTTTAAAAGAATGGAATGGTAAGTGGAATGGAACGTGGAACGGAATGCTATGACACATGGAATGGAATGGAACGGAATGTGTAATGGAATTAGGAATGGAACGTGGAATAGAATGGAGTGGAATGTGGAATGTAATGGAATGGAGTGTTAAATGTAAAGGAATGGAATGTGGAATAGAATGGAATGTGGAAAGGAAGGGAAATGAATGTGGAATGGAATGGAATGCAAAGTGGAATGGAATGGAATGTGCAATGGAATCGAATGGAATGGAATGTGAAATGGAATGGAAAGGAATGGAATGCAATGCGGAGTGGAGTAGAATGGAATAGAATGGAATGTGGAATGGAATGGTGTGCAATGTGGAATGGAATGGAAAGCAATGTGGAAAGGAATGTGAAATGGAATGGAATGGAATGTGGAAAGCAATGGAATGGAATGTGGAAAGGAATATGGAATAGAATGGAATCAAATGTGGAATGGAATGGAATGGAATGTGGAATGGAATGGAATGCAATGTGGAATGGAATGGAATGTGCAATGGAAGGGAACGGAATGTGGAAAGGAATGGATTGCAACGTGGAATGGAATGGAATGTTGAATGCAATCGAATGGAATGGAATATGAAATGGAATGCAATGGAATGTGGAATGGAATGTGTAATGGATTGGAATGGAATTTTGAATGGAATGGAATGGAATGTGGAATGGAATGGAATATGGAATGGAATGTGGAGTGGAATGGAATATGGAATGGAATGGAGTGGAATGGAATGTGGCATGCATTGGAAAGAATTGGAATGGAATGTGGAACAGAATGGAATGGAATGTGGAATGGAATGGAATGGAAGGAGGAGTGGAATGGTATGGAATGCGGAATGGAATTTAGTGGAATGTGGAATGGAGTTTGGAATTGAGTGGAATGGAATGTGGAATGGAATGGTATGGAATGTGGAATGGAATGAAATGGAAGGGAATGTGGAATGCAATGGAATGGAATGTAATGGAAGGTGGAATGGAATGCAATGGAATGTGGAATGGAATTTGGAATGGAATGTGGAATGGAATGTTGAACGCAATGGAATGGATTGTGGAATTGAATGGAATGGAATGGAATGTGAAAAGGAAAGGAATCGAATGTGCAATGCATTGGAAAGGAATGGAATGTATTGTGGAATGGAATGCAATGGAATGTGGACTGCAATTTGGAATGGAATGTGGAATGGAATGTGGAATGCAATGGAATGGACTGTGGAATGGAGTGGAATGGAATGGAATGTGAAAAGGAAAGTAATTTAATGTGGAATGGAAAGTGGAATGGAATATGGAATGGAATGAAATGGAATTGAATGGATTGTGGAATGGAATAGAATGGAATTTGGAATGTAATAGAATGGAATGGAATGGGAAATGGAAAGGAATGGAATTTGAAATGCTATGGAAAGGAATGTGGAATGGAATGGAATGGAACGTGGAATGGAATGTGGGTTGGAATGGAATGAAATGTGTAATGGAATGTGGAATGGAGTAGAATAGAATGTGGACTGGAATGTGGAATGAATTGGAATGGACCGTGGAATGGAAAGTGGAATGGAATGGAATGGAATGTGTAATTGAACGTGGAATGGAGTGGAATGGAACGTGGAATGGAATTTGGAATGGAACGTGGAATGGAACATGGAAAGGAATGTGGAAAGGAATGTGGAATGGAATGTAGAATAGAATGGAATGGAATGTGGAAGGGAAAGGAATGGAATCTGGAATGCAATGGAATGGAATGTGGAAAGGAATGTGGAATGCAATGGAAAGGAATGCGGAATGGAACGGAACGGAATGGAATGTGGAATGGAATGGAATGGAATGTGGAATTGAATGTGGAATGTGGAATGTAATGTGGAATGGAATGGAATGCGGACTGGAATTGAATGGAATGGAATGTACTGTGGAATGGAATGGAATGGAATGTGTAATGGAATGCGATGGAATTTGGAACGGAACGTGGAATGGAATGAAATGTGGAATGCAATGGAATGGAATGGAACATGGAATGGAACGGAATGTGGAATGGAAAGGAATGGAATGTGGAATGGAATGTTGAATGGAATGGAATGGAATGTGAACTGCAATAGAATGGAATGTGGATTGGAATTTAATGGTATGTGGAATGGAATGTGGAATGGAATGTGAAATGGAATGGAAATGATTGTGCAATGTAATGTAACGGAATGTGGAATGGAATGTGGAATGGTATTGAATGCAATACGGAATGGAATGGAAGGAATATGGAATGGAATGGAATGGAATGTTTAATAGAACGTTCCTTTCCACATTCCATTCCACATTGCATTCAACCTTCCATTCCATTCCATTCCATGTTCAATTCAACTTTCCATTCCACATTCCTTTCCATGTTCCATTCCTCATTCCATTGCATTCCATTACACGTTCCATTCCAAGTTCCATTCCACTCCATTCCACGTTCCTTTCCACATTCTATCCCACTTTCCATTCCAAACCATCCTACGTTCCATTCCTTTCCGTTCCACATTCCTTTAAATTCAATTCCACATTCAATTCGACATTCCATTCCACGTTCCATTCCATTCATTTCTATTCCACTTTCCATTCCATTCCATTCCATTCCACAATCCATTCCATTCTATTTCGCATTCCATTCCATTCCATTCCAAATTCCACTACATTCCATTCCATTCCACATTCCATTCCATTCCATTCCACATTCCATTAAATTCCATTCCACATTCCATTCCAAGTTCCACTCCACGTTGCATTCCACTTTCAATTCCACGTTGCATTCCACGTTCCATTCCCTTCCATTCCACATTCCATTCCATTGCATTCCACTTTCCATTACACGTTCCATTCCACATTACATTCCTCGTTTCATTTCTCGTTCCATTCCACGTTCCGTTTCTTTCCACTCCACATTCCATTCCATTGCCTTACACATTCCATTCCTTTCCATTCCATTCCATTGCACGTTCCATTCCACATTCCTGTCCCTTCCATTACAGATTCCATTCTATTCCATTCCACATTTCATTCCACGTTCCATTCCACGTTCCATTCCTCGTTCCATTCCAATACATTCCACATTCCATTCCACATTGCATTCCATTTCAGACCGTATTTCATTCCACATTCCATACATTCCATTTAAACATTCCATTCCATTCCATTCCACATTGCATTCCACATTCCATTCCATTTCACACTGAATTCCACATTCCATTCCACATTCCATTCCATTCCATCCCACATTCCATTCCACATTCCAATCCATTCCATTCCACGTTCCATTTTACGTTCCATTCCACATTCCATTCCATTCCATTCCACATTGCATTCCACAATCCACTCCATATTCCATACCATTCCATTGCACATTACTTTCCACAATCTATTCCATTCAATTCCCCATTCAATTCCACGTTCCTTTCCACGTTCCATTCCACATTCCATTCCACGTTTCTTTTCTTTCCATCCACATTGCATTCCACATTCGATTCCACATTCCGTACCATTCCATTGCACATTCCATTTCACAATCCATTTGATTAAATTCCACATTAAATTCCACGTTCCATTCCAAATTCAATTCCACTTTCCATTCCACATTCTATTTCACTTTCCATTCCATTCCTTTCCATTTCATTCCACATTCTGATACATTCCATTCCACATTCCATTCCATTCCATTCCACATTCCATTCCATTCAATTCTGCATTCCAATCCACATTGCATTCCACATTTCCATTCCATTACTTTCTATTACACTTTCCATTCCATTCAATTCCTCTTTCCATTTCACATTGCATTCCACATTCCTTTCCACGTTCCATTCCATTCCATTCCATTCCACATTCTATTCCATTCAATTCCGCATTCCATTACTGTCTATTCCATTCCATTCCACATTCTATTCCATTCTATTCCATTCCACATTCCAATCCATTCCATTCCATTCCACATTCCATACCATTCAATTTCACATTAAATTCCGTTCCATTACACATTGCATTTCACGTTCGATTCCACGTTGCATTCCACGTTCTATTTCATGTTCCATTGCTCATTTCATTCCTTTCCGTTGCACAATCCATTCCATGCCATTACACATCCCATTCCATTCCATTCCACTTTTCATTAATCTATCCATTCCATTCCATTCCACGTTCCATTCCAAGTTCCATTCCACATTCCGTTCCATTCTATTCCATATTCCATTCCACGATCCATTCCACGTTACATTCCACTTTCTTTTCCACTTTCCATTCCATATTCCATTCCTCAATCCATTCCGTTCCAATCCACGTTCCATTCCACATTCCATTCCACATTCCATTCCACATTCCATTCCACATTCCATTCCATTCCACATTCCATTCCACATAGTGTTCCATTCCAGTACACATTCCATTCCACATTCCTTTCCATTCCATTGCAAATTGAATTGCACATTCCATTTCATTCCACTCCCCCCTCCATTCTACATTCGATTCCATTCCATTTCACCTTACATTCCATGTTCCTTTCCACATTCCATTCCACATTCCATTCCACATTCCATTCCATTCCATTCCACTTTCCATTCTGCATTCCATTCCACATTCCATTCCACATTCCATTCCTTTCCATTCAACGTTCCATTCCACATTCCATTCCACATTTCAACATATTCCATTCCATATTCCATTGAGCATTCCATTCCACATTCCATTCCTTACCATTCCACACTGCATTCGACATTCCATTCCATTCCGCATTCCATTCAACATTCCATCCCGCATTCCATTCCCTTCCATTCGGTATTCCATTCCTCATTCCACTCCATTCCATTCCACGTTCCACTCCACATACCATGCCACATTCCATTAGATTGAATTCCACATTCCGTTCCACATTCAATTCCACATTCCATTCCACTTTCCATTCCATTCCATTCCACATTCCATTCCATTCCTTTCCACTTTCGATTCCACGTTCCGTTCGACATTCCATTCCACGTTCCACTCCACATTCCATTCCATTCCATTCCATGTTACATTCCACGTTCCATTCCATTCCATTCCATTCCACGTTCTTTTCCATTGCATTCCACTTTCCATTCCACATTTCATTTCATATTCCATTCCATTCCATTCAATTCCATTCCACCTTCTATTCCATTACATTCCACATTCCATATCACGTTCCATTCCATTCCATTCCACGTTGCATACCACTTTCCATTAGGCGTTCCATTCCACTTTCCGTTTCATTCCATTCCATGTTCCATTCCATATTCCATTCCATTCCATTTCACTTTCCATTCCTTTCCTTTCCACATTCCATTCCATTCCATTCCACATTCCATTACATTCCACTGTAATATCCATTCCACTTTCCTTTCCACGTTCCATTCCAAGTTCCTTACAATGTTCCATTATATTCCATTTCACGTTCCATTCCACTCCATTCCGACATCCATTTCATTCCATTCCACGTTCCATTCCTCATTCCATTTCATATTCCATTCCACCATACATTCCATTCCATTCCATTGCATTCCACATTCCATTCCATTTCATTCCATTTCCCAATCGATTCAATTGTGCATTCCATTCCACTCCACTGCATTCCTTTCGACATTCCATTGCATTCCTTTACATTACATTCCACATTCCATTCCATTACATTACATTGCATTTCACATTCCATAAAATTCCATTCCATTCCGCATTCCATTCCTTTCCATTGCACATTCCATTCCATTTCATTCCACATTCCTTTCACTTCCATTCCATTCCATTCCATTCCATTCCCCTTTCCATTACACATTCCATTACACATTGCATTCCATTCCTTTCCACATTCCATTCCATTCTTTCCATTCCCCATTCCATTTCATGTTCCATTCCACGTTCCATTCCACGTTCCATTCCATTTCATTCCATATTCCACACCATTCCATTCCGGATTTCATTCTATTCCAATCCACATTCTATTCCACATTCCATTCCTTTCCGTTCCACATTTCATTCCACGTTTCATTCCACGTTTCTTTCCCTTCCATTCCACGCTCCATTCCACATTCCATTCCTCATTCCATTCCACAATCCGTTCCACGATCCATTGCATTCTATTCCACGTTCCATTTCACCTTCCATTCCATTCCATCCCAGGTTCCATTCCACATTCCATTCCACATTCCATTCCGCGCTCCGTTCCACATTCCATTCCATATTCCATTCCACCTTCCACTGTAAGTTCCTTTCCACGTTCCAATCAATTTCATTCCACGTTCCATTCGACATTCCATTCCATTACATTACACTATCCATTCCACATTCCTTTCCACATTCCATTGCACATTCCATTCCCTTATATTCCCCGTTCCATTCGACATTCCATTCTATTAAAATCCACCTTCCATTCCACATTCCATTGCACATACCATTCCGCATTCTGTTCCGTTCCATTCCGCATTCCATTCCACATTCCATTCCACATTCCATTCTAAATTCCATTACATTCCTTTCCACATTCCACTCCATTCCATTCCACATTCCATACCACATTGCAATCCATTCCATTCCGCTTTCCATTCCACATTGCATTCCATTCCAGTCCATATCCCATTCCACATTCCATTCCATTCTTTCCACATTCCATTCCATTCCATTACACATTCCATTCCACATTTCATTCCACATCCCATTCCATTCCATTCCACATTCCATTCCACAATCCATTCCGTTCCATTCCATGTTCCATTCCAGTTTCCATTCCACATTCCATTCCAGATACCATTCCACAATTCATTCCATTCCATTCCAAGTTGCATTCCTGTTTCCATTGCATTACATTCCACGTTACATTCCACATTCCATTGCCCTTTCTATTCCACCTTCCATTCCATGTTCCATTCCATGTTCCATTCCGTTCCATTCCATGTTCCATTCCGCGTTCTGTTCCATTCCATTCCACGTTGCATTCCACAATCCATTGCACATTCCATTCCGCATTCCTTTCCGTTCCATTCCAAATTCCATTCCACATTCCATTCTTCATTACATTGCTCGTTCCATTCCACGTTCCATTCCAATTTCCGTTCCACATTCCATTCCATTAAATTCCACGTTCCATTCCATAATCCATTCCATTCCACTTCACTACGTTCCATGTCCCATTCCAGTTTCTGTTCCATTCCATTCCACGTTCAATTCCACATTCCATTGACCATTCCATTTGATGTTCGAATCCACGTTCGATTCCACGTTCTACTCCATTCCGTTCTACTTTCCATTCCCCGTTCCAGTCGATTCAATTCCACTTTCCATTCCACATTCCATTCCATTACATTCCACTTTCCTTTGCACTTTCCACTCCACATTCTATTCCACATTCCATTCCACATTCCATTCCATTCCGTTTCACATTCCATTCCATTCTATTCCAAATTCCATTAGATTCCATTCCATTCAATTCCATTCCATTCCATTCCACATTTAATTCCATTGCATTCCGCATTCCATTCCATTCCATTCCATTCCATTCCATTCCACATTCCCCTCCATTCCACTCCATTCCATTCCACATTCCTTTCCATTCTATTCCACATTCCATTTCATTCCATTTAACATTACATTCAACGTTCCATTCCACGTTGTATTTCATGTTCCATTCCATGTTCCATTCCTCGTTCCATTCCTTTCCATTCCACGTTCCCTTCCATTCCATTCCACATTCCATTGCATTCCACTCCATATTCCATTGCACGTTCCAATCCATTCCATTCCACCTTCCTTTACACGTTAAATTCCACATTCCTTTCCACGTTGTATTCCACATTCCTTCTATATTCCATTGCACATTCAATTCCATTCCATTACACTTTCCATTCCACATTCCATTCCAGTTTCCATTCCACATTCCATTCCACATTCCATACCATTCCATTCAATTCCATTCCGGATTCCTATCCATTCCATTCCGCATTCTATTCCACCTTCCATTCCATTCTATTCCACATTCCATTCCACATTCCATTGCATTCCATTCCACATTCCATTCCTTTGCATTCCACATTCCACTACTTTCCATTCCAATTTACATTCCACGTTCTATTCCACGTCACATTCCACATTCCATTTCACATTCCATTCCGTGTTCCATTCCATTCCATTCCACATTCCACTCCACATTCCTTTCCATTCCATTCCACATTCCATACCATTCCATTCTCTTCCATTCAATATTCCATTCCATTGCATACCACATTTTATTCCACATTCCAAACCATTCCATTCTCATTTTTTTCCATTCCATTCCACATTCCATTCCACGTTCCATTCCATGTTCCATTCCATGTTCCATTTCACATTCCCCTCCATTCCACTCCATTCCATTCCACATTCCTTTCCATTCTATTCCACATTCCATTTCATTCCATTTAACATTACATTCAACGTTCCATTCCACGTTGTATTTCATGTTCCATTCCATGTTCCATTCCTCGTTCCATTCCTTTCCATTCCACGTTCCATTCCATTACATTCCACATTCCATTGCATTCCACTCCATATTCCATTGCACGTTCCAATCCATTCCATTCCACCTTCCTTTACACGTTAAATTCCACATTCCTTTCCACGTTGTATTCCACATTCCTTCTATATTCCATTGCACATTCAATTCCATTCCATTACACTTTCCATTCCACATTCCATTCCCGTTTCCATTCCACATTCCATACCATTCCATTCAATTCCATTCAGGATTCCTATCCATTTCATTCCGCATTCTATTCCACCTTCCATTCCATTCTATTCCACATTCCATTCCACATTCCATTGCATTCCATTCCACATTCCATTCCTTTGCATTCCACATTCCACTACTTTCCATTCCAAATTACATTCCACGTTCTATTCCACGTCACATTCCACATTCCATTCCACATTCCATTCCATGTTCCATTCCATTCCATTCCACATTCCACTCCACATTCCTTTCCATTCCATTCCACATTCCATACCATTCCATTCTCTTCCATTCAATATTCCATTCCATTGCATACCACATTTTATTCCACATTCCAAACCATTCCATTCTCATTTTTTTCCATTCCATTCCACATTCCATTCCACGTTCCATTCCACGTTCCATTCCATGTTCCATTTCACATTGCCCTCCATTCCATTTCGCATTCCACTCCATTCCATTACACAGTCTATTCCACATTCCATTCCATTCCATTCCACATTCCATTCCACATTACATTACATTGCATTCCACATTCAATTGCATTCCATCCCACATTCCATTCCTTTACATTCCAAGTTACATAGCAGATTTCCTTCACCTTCGAATCAACATTCCATTCCACTTCATTCCAAATTCCATTCCATTCCATTCTACATTCCATTCTGCATTCCATTCCACATTCCATTCCATTCGGTTTCACATTCCATTCCATTCCACGTTCCATTCCACGTTCCATTCCATATTCCCTTCCACATTCCATTCCACGTTCCATTCCACATTCCAGTCCATCCCATTCCACTTTCCATTCCGTTGCATTCCACGTTCCATTCCACATTCCATTCCACATTTAATTCCGTTGCATTGCACTTTCGATTCCACATTCCTTTCCACATTCCATACCACATTCCATTCCATTCCATTGAATTCCATTGCACATTGTCTTCCACATTATATTCTACATTCCATGCTACATTGCATTCCACATTCCATTCCATTCCATTCCACGTTCCATCCCACATTCAATTCCACATTTCATTCCACGTTCCTTTCCGTTCCATTCCACGTACCATTCCACTTTCCATTCGATTCCTTTCCACGTTCCATTTCACATTCAATTGCACATACCATTCAACGTTGCATTCCACATTCCATTCCACGTTCCATTCTGCATTCCATTCAACATTCCATTCCATTCCATTACACCATCCATTCCACATTCCATTCCATTAAACTTTCCATTGCACATTCCATTCCACGTTCCATTCCACGTTCCATTAAATTCGAATCCACGTTCCATTCCTCACTGCATTCCTTCCACGTTCCATTTCACATTACATTCCACATTCCATTCCACAATGCACTCTGTTCCATTCCAAGTGCCACTCCACATTCCATTCCTCATTCCATACCACATTCCATTCCGCTCCATTCCACAGTCCATTACATTCCATTAAACATTCCGTTGCATTTCATTCCACATTCCATTCCACATTCCTGTCCATTCCATTCCACATTCCATTGCAGATTCCAATCCATTCCATTCCGCATTCCATTCCACGTTCCATTCCACATTCCATTCTACGCTCGTTTCTATTCCATTCCACGCTCCATTCCACCTTCCATTCCATGTTCCATTCCATGTTCCATTCCACAATCCATTCCATTCCATTCCACTTTCTTTTCCACGTTCTACTCCATATTTCATGCCACATTCCATTGAAAATTACATGCTCATTCCAATCCATTCAATTCCACATTGCATTCCATTGTAGTCCACATTGCAATCCACATTCCATTCCATTCCATTTAAACATTGCAATCTATTCCACTCCACATTGCATTCCACCTTCCATTCCATTCCACATTCCATTCCACACTCCATTCCACACTCCATTCCATAACATTCCATAATCCTTTCCACATTCCGTTTCATTCAATTCCACGTCCCATTCCATGTTCCGTTCCACATACAATTCCATTCCATTCTGCATTCCATTCCACATTACATTCCATTCCATTTCATTCCGCATTCCATTCCATTCCTTTCCACATTCAATTCCATTGCATTCCGAATTCCATTCCTCTTTCCATTTTACGTTCTATTCCACATTCTATTCTACATTCCATTCCACTGCATTCTATTCCATATTCCATTACATTACCTTCTACATCCCATTCCATTACATTCCTCATTCCGTTCCATTCCATTCCAGTTTACAATACATGTTCAATTCCACTTTCCATTCCATTCCAATCCACGTTTCCTTCCACATTCCATTGCATTCCATTCCACTTTGGTTTCCCCATTCCATTCCATATTACATTCCTTTCCATTCCGCATTCCATTCCACATTCCATTCCACTTTCCGTTACGTTCCATTCCACATACCATTTCATTTCAATACACAGTCCATTCCACATCCCATTCCATTCCATTCCACATTCCATTCCACATTCCACTCCATTCCATCCCACATTCATTTAAACATTCCATTCCGCATTCCATTCCATTCCACTCCGCATTCCTTTACACGTTGCATTCCATTCTATTCCACTTTCCATTCCACGTTATATTCCACATTCCATTCCACATTCCATTGCACTTTCCATTCCAGATTCCTTTCCACATCCCATTTGAGATTCCATTCAATTCCATTTGACATTCCATTCCATTTGATTCCACATTCCATTCCAAATTCTATTCCACATTCCATTCCATTCCACATTCCATTCCGCAGTCCGTTCCACATTCCTTTCCACATTCCATTCCACGTTCCATTCTCATTCCATTGCGTTTCATTACACATTCTCTTCCACAATCCGTTGCATTCCAATTCTCATGCCATTCCACATTCCATTACCTATTCCATTCCATTCCATTCCACATTCCATTCCACATTCCATTGCATTCCATTCCACATTTCATTCACATTTCATTCCATTCCGTTGCACATTCCATTCCACATTCCATTCCATTCCATTCCACATTCCATTCCACATTCCATTCCATTCCATTCCACGTTCCATTCCACATTCCATTCCTTTCCATTCCACTTTCCATTCCACAGTCAATTCCACATTCCTTTCCATATTCCATTCTGATCCATTCCACACTTGATTCCACATTCTATCCTATGTTCAATTCCACATTTCTTTCCACGTTCATTAGACGTTATATTCCACGATCAATTCCATTCCATTTCACTTTCCATTCCACATTCCATTACAAGTTCCATTCCCCATACCATTCCACTTTCCATTCCATTCCATTCCACGTTCCATTTCACTTTCCATTCCATTCCATTCCACGTTACATTCCGCAACCCATTCTACATTGCAATCCACTTTCTATTACACATTCCATTAAATTTCCTGCCACATTCCGTTAAACATTCCATTCCATTCCATTCCACACTCCATTCCACATTCCATTCCACATTCCATTCCATTCCATTCCACATTCCATTCCGCATTCCATTCCACTTTCCATTCCACGTTCCATTCGATTTCATTAAATGTTCGATTCCACATTCCATTCCATTCCATTAAACTTTCCTTTCCACATTCCATTTCAAATTCCAATCTTCATTCCATTCCATTCCATTCCACATTCCATTCCACACTGCATTCCATTCCATTCTATTCCACATTCCATTCCATTCCATTAAACAATCCATTCCATGTACCATTCCAGATTCCATTCCACGTTTCATTACATTCCATTGCATTATATTCCACATTCCTTTCCATTCCATTAAACAATCCAATCCACGTACCATTCCACAGTCCATCCCACATTTCATTCCATTCCATTCCACATTCCAGTACATTCCCTTCCACATTCCAATCCATTCCATTCCACATTCCTTTCCATTCCATTTCGCATTCTACCACATTCCATTCTAAGTTGCATTCCATTACTTTCCACGTCCCATTCCGCATTCCATTCCACATTACATTCTTCGTTCCATTCCAATCTATTTCACGTCCCTTTCCATTTAATTTCACGATCCATTTCACTTTTCATTACTCATTCCTTTCCACATTGCATTTCACGTTGCATTGCATTCCATTCCCCATTCTATTCCACGTTCCATTCCATTCCCTTCCACATTCCACTGCAATCAATTCCACGTTCCTTTCCATTCCATTCCACATTGCATTCCATTCCATTCTATTCCATATTCCATTCCTTTACAGTCAACTTTCCATTGCATTACATTCCACATTCCATTCCTCATGCCATTCCACATTCCATTCCACATTCCATTCCACGTTCCATTCCATCCCATTCCACATTCCATTCCATTCCTTTACATTTTCCATTCCATTCAATTCCACGTTTCACTCCATTCCTTTGCATTCCACATTCTATTCCATTCCATTCCGCATTCCGTTCTATCCAATTCCATTCTATTCCACATTCCTTTCCATTCCATTGAACATTCCATTCCGATCCATTCCACTTTCCATTCCACATTCATTCCACATTCTTTTCCACGTTCCATTCCATTTCATTCCACATTCCATTCTATTCCATTCCACATTCCATTCTACGTTCTTTTCCATTCAATTTCACATTCCATTCCATTCCATTCCACATTCCATTCCTTTTAATTCCTCATTTCATTCCATTGCATTGCATTCCACATTCCATTCCATTCTTTTCCTCATTTCATTCCATTCCATTGCATTCCACATTCCATTCTATTCCATTTCCATTCCATTCAATTCCATTCCATTATTTTCCACGTTCCATTCCAATTTCCGTTCCACATTCCATTCCATTAAATTCCACGTTCCATTCCATAATCCATTCCATTCCACTTCACTACGTTCCACGTCCCATTCCAGTTTCTGTTCCATTCCATTCCACGTTCAATTCCACATTCCATTGACCATTCCATTCGATGTTCAAATCCACGTTCAATTCCACGTTCTACTCCATTCCGTTCTACTTTCCATTCCCCGTTCCAGTCGATTCAATTCCACTTTCCATTCCACATTCCATTCCATTACATTCCACTTTCCTTTGCACTTTCCACTCCACATTCTATTCCACATTCCATTCCACATTCCATTCCATTCCGTTTCACATTCCATTCCATTCTATTCCAAATTCCATTAGATTCCATTCCATTCCATTCCATTCCATTGCATTCCACATTCCATTCCACATTCCGTTCCACATTTCTGTCCTTTCCATTTCACATTCCATTCCACAGTCCATTCCATTCCATTCCACATTCCATTCCACATACCATTCCATTACATTCGACATTCTATTGCACATTCCATTGCATTCCATTCCACATTCTTGTCCGTTAAACTCCACCTTCCATTTTACATTCCTTTCCATTACATTTCACATTCCATTGCACATTCCATTCCACGTTTCATTCCACGTTCCATTCCATTCCTTTCCTCGTTCCATTCCAAGTTTCATTCCACATTCCATTCCACATTTCATTATATATTGCATTCCGTTCCATTCCACATTCCATTATTTTCCATTCCACATTCAAAACTACATTTCATTCCATATTCCATTCCACATTCCATTCCACATTGCATTCAACATTCCATTACACATTCCTTTCCACATTCCATTCCCTGTTCCAATCCATTTCCACTTTCCATTACACG
Source organism: Pongo abelii (assembly GCF_028885655.2). Classification (NCBI taxonomy): domain Eukaryota; kingdom Metazoa; phylum Chordata; class Mammalia; order Primates; family Hominidae; genus Pongo; species Pongo abelii. The sequence continues at coordinate 9,037,135 of NC_072002.2, forward strand.
TTCCATTCTATTCCATTCTACATTTCATTCCATATTCCATTTCACTTTCCATTCCATTTGATTCCGTACCACATTCCATTCCATTCCATTCCAATCCACATTCCATTCCATTCCATTCCAAGTTCAATTCCATTCCACATTCCTTTCCATTCCATTCCACATTCCTTTCCACATTCCATTGCACATTCCATTCCATTCTATTCTACATTCCTTTCCATTCCATTCTACATTCCATTCCATTCCATTCCACATTCCATTCCACTTTCCATTAAACATTCCATTCCACCTAGCATTTCATTCCATTCCACGTTCCATTCCTCATTCCATTTCACACTCCATTCCACCTTCCATTCCGTTCCATTGCATTCAATTCCACTTTCCATTCCATTCTATTGCATTCCACATTCCATTCCATTCCATTCCACATTCCGTTCCATTCCATTCCAATCCACATTCCATTCAATTTCATTCCAAATTCCATTCCACAATCCATTGCATATTTACTTCCATTCTCTTCTATTCCACATTACATTCAATTCCATTCCACATTCCATTGCATTCCATTCCACATTCCATTACACCTTCCATTTCCAGTTCAATTCCATTCAATTCCACGTTCCATTCCATTCAATTTCACATTCTATTCAATTCTGTTCCATATTTCATTCCATTCCATTCCACATTGCTTTCCTTTCCATTCCCATTCCATTCCACATTCCATTCCATTCTATTCCACTTTCAATTCTATTCCATTCCATTCCATTCCACATTCAATTCCACATTGCAACACATGAAATTCCACAATCCATTCCACTGCATTCCACATTCCAATCCACATTCCACTCCGTTCCATTCCTTTGCACATTCCATTCCACATTCCATTCCATTCAATTTCACATTCCATTCCTTTCCATTCCCTTCCACATTCCATTCCACATTCCATTCCACATTTCATTCCAAATTCCATTTCATTCCATTCAACATTCCATTTCTCATTCCATTCCACGTTCCATTCGATTTTCCATTCCACGTTCCATTCCACGTTCCATTCCATTCCATTTCTTTACATGTTCCATTCCATTCCACGTTCCATTTCATTCCGTTTCACATTAGACTCCACATTCCATTTCACATTCTGTTCCACATTCTATTTCACTTAGCATTCCATTCCATTATACATTCCTGTCCATTCAATTCCACATTCCATTCCAAATTCCATTCCACATTCTATTCCATTCCATTTCACCTTCCATTCCATGCCATTCAAAATTCCATTCCACATTCCATTCCATTCCATTTCACTTTCTATTCCATTCCATTCCATATTCCTCTCCATTCCATTCCACATTCCATTCCATTCCATTCCACATTCCATTCCATTACATTCCACTTTCCATTCCGCATTACGTTCCATTCCACATTCCATTCCACATTCCATTCCTTTCCTCTCCACATTCCATTCCAATCCATTCCATCTTCCATTCCGCATTCCATTCCATTCCACCATCCATTCCACATTCCATTGAATTCCTTTCAACATTCCATTCAATTTCATTTACATTCAGTTACATTCCATTCCAAAATCCTTTCCATTCCGTTCGACATTCCGTTCCATTCCGTTCCACATTCAATTCCATTCCTTTCCACATTCCATTCCATTCCATTCCACATTCCATTCCAGATTACACTGCATTCCATTCCATTCCACATTCCATTCCTTTCCGTTTCATTCCATTCCACATTCCTTTCCATACCATTCCATTCCTTTCCATTCCACATACCATTCCGTTCCATTCCACATTCCATTGGATTCCATTCCGCATTCCATTTCTTTCGTTTCCATTCCCTTCCATTCCACTTTCCATTCCATTCCATTCAATTCTTCAATCCATTCCATTCAAATCCACATTCCATTCCATTCATTTCCATTCCATTGTACATTCCATTGCATTCCATTCCATTCAATTCCATTCCATTCCACATTGCATTACACATTCCATTGAGTTCCATTTCACCTTCCATTCCATTCCATTCCATTTAAAATTCCATTCCAGATTCCATTCCATTCCATTGTACATTCCATTCCACATTCAATTCCATTTCATTCCACATTCCACTCTATTCCGTTCCATATTGCATTCCATTCCATGATACATTGCATTCCCTTCCATTCCACATTCCATTCCAAATTCAAGTCCATTACATTCCACATTCCATTCCACATTGCTTTCCAATCCATTCTGCATTCCCCTCCACATTCCATGCCACATTCCGTTCCATGTTCCATTACACGTTCTATTCCAAGTTCCTTTCCACGTTCCTCTCCACATTCCATTCCACCCCATTCCACATTCCATGCCACATTCCATTACACGTTCCGCTAAACGTGGCATGCCACGTTCCTTTCCACGTTCCACTCCACCATCCATTCCAAGTTCCTTTCTAAGTTCCACTCAACGTTCCACTCCACCATCCATTCCATTCCATTCCACATTCAATTCCACATTCCATTCAATATTCCATTCCATTCCATTCCACATTCCATTCCACGTTCCATTCCACACTCCGATCAACGTTCCATTCCATTACTTTCCACATTCCATTCCACATTCCATTCACCTTTCCATTACATTTCATTCCACATACCTTTCCACATTCCATTGCATTCCATTCCACATTCCGTTCCACATTCAATTCCACGTTCCATTCCATTCCATTCCATTCAAAGTTCCATTCCACATTTTCCACTGTGTTACATTCCACATTCCATTCCACATTCCATTCCACTCCATTGCACCTTCCACTTAATTCCATTCCATTCCCGATTCCATTCCATAGCGTTCCACATTCTACTCCATTCCATTGCACATTCCACTACATGCCATTTCACATTCCATTCCATTACTATCCATAATCCATTCCTTTCCATTACACATTCCACTCCATTCCATTCCATTTCACATTCAACTCCATTCCATTCCACTTGCCATTCCACTTTCCATTACACATTCCATTCCTTTCCACCTTCCTCTTCATTCCATTCCATTCCACATTCCTTTCCATTCCATTCCACTTTCCAATCCATTTCATTCCACATTCCATTCCATTCCAGTTAACTTTCCATTCCTTTCCATTCAGCATTGAATTCCACATTCCATTCCGTTCCATTCCATCCCATTCCACGCTTCATTCCATTCCATTCCATTCCACATTTCTTTCCATTCCATTACACATTCCATTCCATTCCTTTCCTCATTCCATTCCATTCCTTTTCAAATTATATTCCATTCCATTCCATTCCCTTCCATTCCACATTCCATTATAGATTCCTTTCCATTCCATTCCACATTCCATTCCACATTCAATTCCATTCCATTCCACATTCCATTCCATTCCATTCCACATTGCTTTCCAATCCATTCCACGTTGAATTCCATTCCATTCCACGTTGCATTCCATTCCATTAAACGTTTCATTCCAAATTCAATTCCATTCCATTCCGCATTCCATTCCATTGCATTCCACATTCCTTTCCATTTTATTCCACATCCAATGACACATCCCATTCCACGTTCCATTCCACGTTCCATTCGACATTCCTTTCCATTTTCCACTCCACGTTCCACTTCACCTTCCATTGCATTCCATTCCACATTCCTTTCCGCATTCCATTCCGCATTCCATTCCACATTCCATTGCACGTTCCATTCCATTCCATTCCACAATCCATTCCACATTCCATTCCATTCCATTACACATTGCATTCCACATTCCATTCCCTTCCATTCCACATTCCATTCCACATTCCATTCCACTTCCCATTCCACATTCCATTGCACTTTCTATTTCACGTTCCATTCCATTCCATTCCACTTTCCATTCCACATTCCTTTCCATTCCATTCCACATTCCTTTCCATTCCTTTCCACATTCCATTCCATTCCTTCCACATTCCATTCCATTCCATTCCATTCCTCGTTGCATTCCACATTCCGTTTCATTCCATTCCACATTCCATTCCATTCCATTCCATTCCATTAAACATTGCATTCCAAATTCCCTTCCATTCCATTCTGCATTCCTTTCCTTTCCATTCCATTCCATTCCATATTCCATTCGATTCCATTCTACATTCCAATCCATTCCATTCCACATTCCACTCCATTCCATTCCACATTCCATTCCATTACATTCCACTACATTACATTCCTTTCCACATTCCATTCCATTCCTTATTCCATTCCATTCCATTCCACATTCCATTCCTTTCCCTTCCACATTGCATTCCATTCCATTCCACAATCTATTCCACGTTAAGATCCATTCCATTCTACATTACATTCTTTCCATTCCATTCCATTCCACATTCCATTCCATTCCACATTCCGTTTCATTCCATTCCACATTCAATGCTATTCCATTCCATTCCATTCCGTTAAACATTGCATTCCAAATTCCCTTTTATTCCATTCAGCATTCCATTCCTTTCCATTCCATTCGTTTCCATTCCCTTCCATTCCACATTCCATTCCATTCCATTCCATTCTGCAATCCATTCCATTCAATTCCACCTTCCATTCCATTCAATTCCATTCCATTGTAAATTCCATTTTATTCCATTCCATTCAATTTGATTCCATTCGACATTGCATTCCACATTCCATTTGGTTCCATTTCACCTTCCATTCCATTTCATTGCATTCCATTACACATTCCATTCCGTTCCATTACATAATCCAGTCCATTCCATTCCATATTCCATTCCACATTCCACTCCATTCCATTCCGAATTCCATTCAACATTCCATTCCTGATTCCATTCCAATCCACTGCACAATCGACTGCATTCCTTTCCATTACATATTCCATTCCATTCCACTCCATATTCCATTCCACATTGCATTCCATTCAATTCCATTCCACATTCCATTCCGCATTCCATTCCATTCCATTCCACATTCCATTCCAATCCATTGCACATTTCACTCCATTCCAATCCGTTCCACATTCCATTCCGTTCCACTCCACATTCGATTCGAAATTCCATTCCTTTCCGTTTTATTCCATTCCACGTTCCATTCCGCATTCCATTCCATTCCCCATTCTATTCCATTCCATTCCTCATTCCATTTCACATTCCATTCCAAGATCCATTCCATGTTCCATTCCACGTTCCATTCCATTTCTTTCCACATTCCATTGCACATTGCATTCCATATCATTCCACATTCCATTCCGCATTCCATTCCATTCCATTCCACATTCCGTTCCATTCCATTCCACCGTCCTCTCCATTCCATTCCATATTCCATTCCGCATTCCACTCTAGTCCATTCCACATTCTATTCCACATTCCATTCCACATTCCTTTCCATTCCAATCCACATACCGTTTAATTCCATTACAAATTCCATTCCATTCAATTCCACATTCCGTTGCATGCCATTCCACCTTCCATTCCACATTCCATTACTTTCCTTTCCATATTCCATTTCACATTCCATTCCATTCGTTTCCACTTCAATTCCATTCCATTCCATTCCACATTCCATTCCATTCAATTTCACGTTATATTCCATTGCAGTCCGCATTCCATTCCACATTCCATTCAATTCCATTCCATTCCACATTCGATTTCATTCCATTCCAAATTCCATTCCAATCCATTCCTCATTCCCTTCCATTCAATTAGACATTCCATTCCAAATTCCCTTCCATACCATTCCACATTCCATTCCTTTCCATTCCATTCGATTCCAAATTCCATTCCACATTCCCTTCCATTCAATTCCACACTTCTTTCCTTTCAATTCCATTCCATTCCATATTCCATTCTATTCCATTCTACATTCCATTGCATTCCACATTCCACTCCATTTCTTTCCACATTCCATTCAATTCCATTCCATTACATTTCTTTCCACATTCTGTTGCACTCCATGCTCCTTTCCATTCCATTCCACATTCCATTCCTTTCCATTCAACATTGCATTCCTTTCTGTTCCACATTCCCTTCCATTCCATTCCACATTCCGTTCCATTCCATTCCACATTCCTTTGCATTCTGTTCCACATTCCATTCCATTCATTTCCATTCCCTTACATTCCACATTCCATTCCATTCCGTTCAATTCCACAATCCTTTCCATTCCATTACACATTCCATTCCATTCAATTAAATTCCATTGCAATTTCCATGCCATTCCATTCCACATTCCATTCCTTTACATTTCACATTCCATTCCACTCCATTCACTTCCATTTAACATTCCATTCCATTCCACATTCCATTCCACATCCCAATGCATTACCGTCCACTTTCCTTTCCACATTCCATTCCATTCCATTCAGGATTCCATTCCATTCCAATCCACCTTCCGTTCCACATTCCATTCCATTCTATTCCACATTCTATTCCACATTCCATTTCACATAGCATTCCTTTGCATTGCACGTTCCTTTCCACATTACAGTAGATTCCACTCCAGGTTCCATTCCACTTTTCAATCTACATTCAATTACACATTCCATTGCATTCCATACCAGGTTCCATTCCACGTTCCATTCCACATTCAATTCCGCAATCCATACATTGTTCCGTTCCATTCAAATCCACGTTCCATACCACGTTTCATTCCATTGAATTTCATGTTCCATTCAACTTTCCATTCCATTCCATTCCACTCCACTTTACATTCCATTCCATTCCACATTCGATTTCATTACATTCCCCTTTCCATTCCATTCCTTTGCACATTCCATTCCATTCCATTTCATTCTATTGCACATTCCATACCATTCCATTCCATTCCATTAAACATTTCATATCATTCCACTGTATTGATCATTCCATTCTTTCAATTACACATTCCAGTTCTTTCCATTCTACGTTCCATTCCATTCCATTCCACATTCCATTCCATTGCATTCCACATTATATTCCATTCAATTCTACATTCCATTCCACATCCCAGTCCACGTTGCATTCCACGATCCATTCCACGTTTCATTCCACGTTCCATTTCATGTTTCATTCCATTTCATTCCACATTCCATTCCGCTGTATTCCACGTTCCATTCCACATTTCATTCCACATACCATTCCATTCCATTGCACATTGTGTTCCACATTCTATTCCATTCCATTCCACATTCCATTCCACAATACTTTCCACATTCCCTTGAATTCCATTCAACATTCCTTTCAACATTCCATTCCGTTCGCTTGCACATTCCCTTCCATTCCATTCCGCATTCCATTCCCCATTCCATTCCGCATTGAATTCCCCATTCCATTCCGCATTCAATTCCCCATTCCATTCCATTAAATTCCACATTCCGTTCCACATTCTATGTCACAATACATTCCACATTTCATTACATTGAATTCCACATACCATTCCACATTCCATTCAACATTCCATTCCACGTTCCATTCCATTCCACATTCCATTCCATTCCATTCCATTCTATTCCGCATTCCATTCCATTCCATTCCACATTCCTTTTCATTCCGTTCCACATTCCATTCCATTCCAAATTCCATTCAATTCCATTTCATGTTCAATTCCGTTCAATTCCCTGTTGCATTCCACATTTGATTCCATTCTATTCCATTTCAAATTCTATTCTATTTCATTCCACATTCCATTCTACATTCCATTCCATTTCATTCCACATTACATTCCACATTCCATTCCATTCCATTCCACATTCCATTCCACTTTTCATTCCATTCCATTCCACATTCCATTCCATTCCATTCTACATTCCATTCCTCATCCCATTCCACGGTCCATTATACGTTATATTCCATGTTACACTCCGTGTTGCATTCCTCATTCCATTCCCTTCCATTCCACATTCCATTCCACATTCCATTCCATTCCATTCTACGTGGCTTTCCAATTTTCATTCCATTCCATTCCACTTTCCATTCAACTTTGTATTCCATATTCCATGCCACATTCCATTCCACATTCCATTCCGATCTATTCCACATTCTATTCCACATTTCATTCCGCATTATATTCCACATTCCTTGCCATTCCATAACACATTCCATTCCGCATTCCATTCCACATTCCATTTCATTCCATTCCTCATACCATTCCACATTCCTTTCCATTCCAATCCACATTCCGTTCCATTCCATTACTCATTTAATTCCATTCCACATTCCATTCCACATTCCATTCCTCTTTGCATTCCATATTCCCTTCCGTTCCATTCCACATTCCATTTCACATTTCATTCCACATTCTTGTACATTCCATTACTCATACCATTCCACATTCCTTTCCTTTCCAATCCACATTCCATTCCATTCTTTTCCGCATTTCCTTCCATTCCATTTCGCATTACATTCCATTCCATTCGGCTTTTCTTTCCATTCCATTCCGTTCCCATCCATTCCACATTTCATTCCATTACATTCCATTCTACTTTCAATTCCATTTCATTACACATTCCATTCCATTCCATTCCATTCCATTTCACATTCCAATCCAAGTTCCATTCGAATCCATTCCAGAATGCATTCGACAAAACCTTCCATTCAATTCCAATTTATTCCACAATCCATTCCACATTCCATTCCAGTCCATTCTACGTTCCATTCCATTCATTTCCACATTCCATTCCGTTCCATTCCATCCCATTCCACATTCCACCCCACATTCCCTTCCAATCAATTCCACATTCCATTCCATCCCACATTCCATTGCATTCCGTCCCACTTTCCATTCCTTTGCATTCCACATTCAATTCCATTGCAATCCACATTTCATTCCATTCCACATTCCATTCCACATTCCATTCGTTTCCATTCCACCTTCCATTCCATTCCATTCCACATTCCATTACTTTCCGTTCCACATTCCGTTCCATTCCATTCCACATTCCATTCCATTCCATTCCACTTTCGATTCCACATTCCATTCCATTCCAATCCACATTCCATTCTATTCCAATCCGTTCCATATTTCATTCAACATTCCATTACATTGCATTCCACATTCCTTCAAATTCCATTCCACATTCCTTTCCATTCCGTTCCACATTCCATCACCACTTTCCATTCCATTCCATTCCACATTCCATCCCACGTTCCATTCCATTCCATTCGACATTCCGTTCCACTTTCCATTCCATTTCATTTCACATTCCATTCCACATTCCATTACTTTCCATTCCACCTTCCTTTCCATTCCATTCCACATTGCATTCCATTCCATTCCACTTTTCATTTCACTCCATTCGGCATTCCATTCCATTCCATTCTGCATTCCGTTCCATTGCATTCCACAATGCATTCCATTCCATTCCATTCCATATTCCATTCCATTCCATTTCACTCCATTCCATCCCATTCCACATTCCATGCCACATTCCATTCCAACCCATTCCACATTCCATTCCACATTCCATTCCACTACATTCAACATTCCATTCCATTGTATTCCATATTCCATTCCATTCCATTCCACATTCCATTCCATTCCATGCCATTCCACCCCATATTCCTTTCAAATACATCCGACATTCCATTCCACATTTCGTTCAATTCCATTTCACATTCCCTTCCATTCCTTTACACATTCCATTCCATTCCATTCCACATTCTATTCCATTTCATTAAACATTCCATTCCATTCCAATCCACATTCCAATCGATTACACATTTCATTCCACTTTCCATTCCATTCCATTCCACATTCCATTCCATTCCATTCCGCATTCCAATCCATTCCATTGCACAATGAATTCCATTCCGTTCCATATTCCATTCCATTAAATATTCCTTTCCATTCCATTCCATTCCATTCCATTCCAAATTCTATTCCATTCCATTCCATTCCACATTCCATTCCACTTTCCATTCCCTTTAATTCCACACTTCATTTCATATTCCATTCCATTCCATTCCACATTCCATTCTTTCCATTCCATTCCATTGCATTTCACATTCCATTCCATTCCATTACACATTCCATTCCAATCCATCCCACATTGCATTCCATTCCATTCCACATCCATTCCATTCCATTCTGCATTCCATTCCATTCCATTCCATTCGAATCCTTTCCACATTGCACCCCATTCCATTCCATTCCATTCTGCATTCCATTGCATTCCATTCCGTTCCAATCCATTCCACCATGCATTCCATTCCATTCCATTCCACATTCCATTCCATTCCATTCCACGTTCCATTCCATTCCATATTCCATTCCATTCCACTTCCCATTCCATTCCATTCCACATTCCATTACATTCGATTACACTTTCCATTCCACTTTCCATTCCATCCCATTCCACCTTCTTTTCCACATTCCTCTCTACATTCCATTCCATTCCAATCCGCATTCCATTGTGTTCCGTTCCACATTCCATTCCAAATTCCATTCCATTCCATTCCACATTCCATGCCACGATCCACTCCATTCCACATTTCATTCCACATTCCATTCCATTCCATTCCATTCCACATTTCAATCCAAATTCAATTCCATTCCACTTCACATTCAGTTCCATTCCATTTCACATTCCATTCCATTCCATGTCACATTGCATTCCATTCCATTCTACTTTGCATTGCATTCCATTCCACATTGCATTCCATTCCATTTCGCATTCCATTCCATTCCATTCCAGATTCAATTCCATTCCATTCCACATTCCATTCCATTCTATTCCATATTCCATTCCATTCCATTCCACATTCCTTTAAATTCCTTTCCATTAAATTCTACAATCCATTCAAAATTCCATTCAATTCCATTCAACATTCCATTCCATTCCACATTCCATTCCATTCAATTCAACTCTGCATTCCATTCTATTACTTTCCACATTGCATTCCATTCCATTCCATTCCATTCCATTCCATTCCATTCCATTCCATTCCACATTCCTTTCCATTCCATTCCACATTCCATTACATTTCTTTCAACATTCCATTCCATTCCTTTCCACTTTCCATTCCTTTCCATTCCACATTTCATTCCATTCCATTCCACCTTCCATTCCATTCCGTTTCACATTCCATTCCACGTTCCATTCCACATTCCCTTCGATTGTTTTCCACTTTCCATTCCATTCCATTCCACTTTCCATTCCATTCCATTCCACATTCATTTCCATTCCATTCCACATTTCCTTCCATTCCATTCCATTCCACGTTCTCTTCCACATTGCATTCCACTTTCCATTCCACATTCCATTCCACATTCCATTCCACATTCCATTCCATTCCACATTCCATTCCGCATTCCATTCCTCATTCTGTTCCACATTCCATTCGATTCCATTCCACATTCCATTCCACATTGCATTCCATTCCAGTCCACATTCTAATCGATATTCCACTCAATTCCATTCCACATTCCACTGCATTCCATTCCACATTCCATTCCACTTTCCATTCCACTAGCAATTCCTTTCCATTCCAAATTCCTTTCCACATTCCATTCCAGAATCTATTCCACATTCCATTCCATTCCATTCCACAATCCCTTCCACATTGCATTCCATTACTGTCCACATTCCATTCCACATTCTATTCCATTCAGTTCCACATTCCATTCCATTCCATTCCACATTCCATTCCATTCCCTTCCATTCCATTCCATTCCATTCCACATCCCATTCCACATTGCATTCCACATTATATTTCGCATTCCATTCTACATTCCATTCCATTTTCCATTCCACGTTCCTTTCCGTTCCATTCCACATTCCATTCCACATTCCTTTCCATTCCATTCCACGTTTCATTCCATTTTGATTCCACGTGCCATTCCACATTCCATTCCACTTTCGATTCCACTTTGCAGTCCATTTCTTTCCACGTTCCATTCCACATTGTATTGCACATTCCTTTCCACGTTCCTATCTACTTTCCATTCGACGTTTTATTCCACGTTCCCTTCCATTCCAATATATTCCATTCTACATTCCATTCCTCATTCCATTCTTTTACATTCCACATTAATTTCCTCGTTCTTTCCATTCCAATATATTCCATTCCACATTAATTTCCTCGTTCTTTCCATTCCAATATATTCCATTCCACATTCCATTCCACATTCCATTCTATTACTTTCCACATTATTTTCCATGTTCCATTCTACATTCCATTCCACATTCCGTTGCACATTACATTCCATTCCACTCCACATTGTATTACACATTCCATTCCACGTTCTAATCCGTTCCACGTTCCTTTCCATCTCATTCCACTTTCCATTTGACATTCCATTCCATTCCATTCCACATTCTATTCCACATGCCATTCCACGTTCAATTCTATTCCATGTTCCATTTCACATTCCATTCCACATTGCATTCCACATTCCATTCCATTCAATTCCATTCCTCATTCCATTCCACATTCCATTCCATTCCACCTTCCACTCCATTCCATTGCAGGTTCCAATCCACGTTCCATTCCATTCCATTTCACATTCCATTCCACATTCCATTCCATTTCATTCCACCTTCCATTCCATTCCATTCCACGTTCCATTCCACTTTCCATTCGATGTCTCATTACATTCCATTGCACGTTCAATTCTACTTTCAGTTCCACTCCATTTCACGTTCCATTCTACATGCCATTCCAAATTCCATTCCGTTACATTTGACATTTTTTCCCACACTCCATTCCGTTCCATTCCACACTGCATTCCACTCTCCATTCAACATTCCATTCCACATTCCATTCCACATTCAATTACACTTTTCATGCCATTCCATTCCACTTTCCATTCCACACTCCATTCCGCATTCCACTTTCCATTACACATTCCATTCCACATTCCATTTCACATTGCATTCCAAATTCCAATTCACTTTCCATTCCATTCCACTCCATTCCTTTACACGTTCCATTCCATTCCAATCCACATTCCATTCCATTTCATTCCACGTTACATTCCCTTTCACATTCCATTCTGTTCCATTCCACATTCTATTCCATTACATTCCACATTCCATTTCACATTCCGTTTAACATTCCTTTCCATTCCATTCTATTCCACAATCCTTTACATTCCATTCCAGATTCCATTCCATTCCATTCTGTTCCACAATCCATTATATTCCATTCCACATTCCCTTCCATTCCATTCCAAATACCATTCCCCATTCCCTTTTACGTGCCATTCCATTCATTTCCACATTCCATTCCTTTCCATTCCACTTTCCATTCCATTCAATTTCACATTCCATTCCATTATATTGCTTTCCACATTCCATTCCATTACATTCCGTATTCCATTCCATTGCATTCCATTCTATTCCACATTTCATTCCATTCCTTTGTGTTCCACTTTCCATTCCACCATATTCCACATTCCATTCAATTACATTCCACATTCCATTCCACATTCCATTCCACATTCTATTCCACGTTCCATTCCATTGCATTCCACATTCTATTCCATTCCATTCTGTATTCCATTCCATTCAATTCCACATTCCATTCCATTCCAATGCATTACACATTCCATTCCCTTCCATTCCGCATTCCATTCCATTCCATTACCTTCTATTCCACATTCCATGCCATTCCATGCAACATTCCATTCCATTCCTTTCTACATTCCATTCCACATTCTATTCCACGTTCCATTCCATTCCATTCCACATTTCATTCAATTAAATTCCACATTCCATTGCATTCCATTCCACATTCCATCCCATTCCATTCCGCGTTTCATTCCATTGCATTCCACGTTCCTTTCCACATTCCATTCCACATTCCCTTCCACGTACCATTCCACCTTCCATTCCACATTCCATTTCACATTCCTTTCCATGTTCCATTCCAGAATCCATTCCACGTTTCTTTCCACATTCCATTCCACGTTCCTTTCCATGTTCCATTCCATGTTCCATTGTGCGTTCTATTCCATACCATTACAATTTCCATTCCACATTCCATTCCATTGCATTCCACGTCCCTTTCCATATTTCATTTCACATTGCATTCCACATTCCATTCCGTTCCATTACATTTTCCATTCCACATTCCATTCCACATTCCATTCCACAATAAATTCCATTCCATTACATTCTATTCCACATTCCATTCAAAATTCCTTTCCATATTCCATTCCACATTTCAATAGACTCCATTCCACCATCCATTCCACATTCCCTTCCATTCCACTCCACATTCCATTCCACATTTCATTCCATTGCATTCAACGTTGCATTCCATTCCAACTGACATTCCATTCCACATTCCATTCCACATTTCATTCCACGTTCCATTCCATTCCATTCCACGTTGCATTCCATTCCATTCCATATTCCAATCCACTTTCCATTTCACTTTCCATTACCTTCCATTCCACATTCCATTCCATTCCTTTCCACATTACAAATTTTCCACATTTCATTCCGCATTCCATGGTACTTTCCATTCCATTCCCTTCGACGTTCCGTTCCGCGTTCTATTGCATGCCCCATTCCATTCCATTCCACGTTCCATTCCACTTTCCATTCCATGCCATTCCACGTTCCATTCCACTTTCCATTCCATGCCATTTAACGCTCCTTTCAAATCCATTCCACTTTCCATTCCACATTGCATTCCTCATTGCATTCCACGTTCCATTCCACATTCCATTCCATTCCATTCCACATTGCATTCCAGAATCCATTCCACGTTCCATTCCACAATCCATTCTGTTGCATCCCACGTTCCATTCCACGCTCCATTCCACATTCCCTTCCATTCCTTTCAACATTCCATTCCACATCCTTCCCCACATTCCATTCCGTTCCATTCCACATTCCATTGCATTCCCTACCACATTCCTTTCCATATTCAAATCCATTCCATTCCACATTCCATACTATTCCATTCCACTTCCGATTCCACAGAATCTTCCACATTACCTTCCTTATTCGATTCCATTCCATTCCATTCCACATTCCATTCCACATTCCATTCCATATTCTATTCCATATTCCATTCCACTCTATTCCATGTTCCCTTCCACATTCCATTCCACATTCCATTGCATTCCATTCCTTTCCATTCCACATTCATTTCCATTCCATTCCATTCCACATTCCATACCACGTTCCAAAGCACGTTCCACTAAACTTTCCATTCCACGTTGCATTCCATTCCGTTCCACATTCCGTTCCACACTCCAATCCATTGCATTCCACTATACATGCCACATTGCATTCCACATTCCATTCCATTCCATTCCACATTCCATTCCACATTCCATTCCCCATTCCACCGCATTCCATTCCCCATTCCATTCCACATTCCATTCCACTCCATTCCACAATCCATTCCATTCCCTTCCACATTCCATTCCACATTTCATTCTACATCCCCTTCCATTCCATTACACATTCCATTCCACATTCCATTCCAGATTTTATTCCATTCCGTTCCACATTGCGTTCCACATTCCATTCCACATTCCGTTCCACATTCCATTCCACCTTCCATTCCTTTCCATTCCTCGTGTCAGTCCACCTTCCTTTCCATTACATTCCACTTTCCTTTCCACATTCCATTACACATTCCATTTCACATTCCATTCCACATTCCATTCCATTCCATTCCACAATCCATTCCCTTCCCTTCCACATTCCATTCCACATTTCATTCTACATCCCATTCCATTCCATTCCACATTCCATTCCACATTCCATTGCAGATTCTATTCCATTCCATTCCACATTCCATTCCACATTCCATTCCACGTTCCATTCCACTTCCCATTCCATTCCATTCCTCGTTTCGTTCCACCATTCATTCCATTACATTCCACTTTCCTTTCCACATTCCATTTCACATTCCATTCCACATTCCATTCCACATTCCATTCCAGATTCCATGCCATCCCATTCAACATTCCATTCCACATTCCATTCCATTTTCCATTCCATGTTCCATTCCACCTTCCATTCCACCTTCCATTCTATTCCATTTCTCGTTTCATTCCACATTCCATTGCATTACATTCCACTTTCCTTTCCTCATTCCATTCCACATTCCATTCCACGCTACTTTCCGTTCCATTCCCATTCCATTCCACATTCTATTGCAATCCATATTTGGTTGCACTTTCCATTCCATGTTCCATTCCACATTCCATTCCATTTCATTCCACTTTCCTTTCCAGATTCAATTCCACATTCCATACCATTTTATTCCACATTCCATTCCATTCCCTTTCACGTTCCATTCAACATTCCATTCCATTCAATTTCACGTTCCATTCCATATTCCATTGTACATTCCATTCCATATCCCATTACACGTTCCATTCCACGTTCATTCCTCATTCTATTCCACCATACATTGCACGTTCCATTCCACATTCCATTCCATTCCATTGCATTCCACTCCACATTGCCTTCCACATTCCATTCCACATTCCATTCCACGTTACATTCCACATTCCTTTCCACGTTCCATTCTGTGTTCCATTCCACGTTCCATTACATTCCTTTCCACGTTCAATTCCACGTTCCATTCCATTCCATTCAACTTTCCATTCCATGTTCCATTGAACATCCCATTCCACGTTCCATTCCATGTTAAATTCCACGTTCCATTCCACACTCCACTCGACATTCCATTACACATTCCATTCCACATTTCATTCTACATTCCATTCCATTCCATTCCACAGTCCATTCTACATTCCTTTCCACATTCCATTCCAGATTCCATTCCATTCCATTAAACATTGCATTCCACGTTACATTACACGTTTCATTCCACATTCCATTCCATGTTCCATTCCACCTTCATTCCCTTCCATTCCTCATTTCAGTCCGCAGTCCATTCCATTGCATTCCACTCTCCTTTCCACATTCCATTCCACATTCCATTCCACATTCCATACCAGATTCCATTCCATTCCATTCCACATACCATTCCACATTCCACTATTCGTTACATTCCACATTCCATTCCATTCCATTCCTCGTTTTAGTCCACATTCCATTCCTTTACATTCCGCATTCCATTCCACATTACATTCCATTCCATTCCACATTCCATTCCATATTACATTCCATTCCATTCCACATTCCGTTGCACATTCCATTCCACGTTCCATTCCACATTCCATTCCATTCCATTCCACTTTCCTTTCCAGATTCCATTTCACTTTGCATTGCATTACATTCATATTCCATTCCACATTCCCTTCCATTACATTCTACGTTCCATTCAACTTTCTATTCCATTCAATTTCAGGTTCCATTCCATATTCCATTCCACATTCCATTCCACATTCCATTGCCTATTTCACTCCGCTTTCCTTTCCACATATCATTCCACGTTCCATTGCCTGTTCCATTCCACGTTTCATTCCATTCCATTCCACGTTCCATTCCACATTCCATTCCATTCCATTCCACGACACATTCCACATTCCATTCCAAATTTCATTCCACATTCCATTCTGTTCCATAACATGTTCCATTGCACATTCCATTCCACATTCTATTCCACATAACAGTCCACATTCCATTCCACATTCCATTCAACATTAAATTCCATTCCATACCAAATTCAATTCCACGTTACATTCCACCTTCCATTCCACATCCCACTACACATCCCATTGCATATTCCCTTCCACATTCCATTCCATTCCATTCCACACTCAATTCAAAATTCCATTCCATTCAATTCCACTTTCTATTGCACTTTGCATTTCACGTTCTATTCCATTCCTTTCCACATTCCATTAGACATTCCATTCCATTCCATTCCACATCCCATTCCACTTTCCATTGTATTCTATTCCACATTATATTCCACATTCCATTCCACATTCCCTTCCTCAGTCCATTCCATTCCATTCCATATTCCATTCCCCATTCCCTTCCATTCCATTCCACATTCCATTCCACATTCCCTTCCACGTTCCATTCCACATTCCTTTCCATGTTCTCTTCCACGTTACATTCCAGTTCCCATTCCATTTCATTCCACGTTCCATTCCACGTTATATTTCTTTCCATTCCACTTTCCATTCCACATTCCATTCCACATCCCATTCCACTTTCCGTTGCATTTTCCATTCCATGTTCAATTCCACGTTCCATTCCACGTTCCAATCCACATTCCATTCCATTCCATTCCACTTTCCCTTCCTCATTACATTCTACATTTCTTTAAATGTTCCATTCCACGTTCCTTTCAACGTTCCACTCCACATTCTATTCCATTCCATTCCACTTTCAATTCCACTTTCCTTTCCACTTTCCATTCCACATTCCATTCCACATTCCACTGCAAATTCCAATCCACATTCCATTCCACATTCCATTGCACATTCCATTCCACATTCCATTCCACATTCCTTTTCTTTCCATTTCACATTCTTTTCCATTTCATTCCACATTCTGTTCCACATTCAATTCCATTGCATTCCACATTCCACTGGACATTCCATTCCATTCCATTCCACATTCCTTTCCATTGTATTCCAATTTCCATTGTAATCCATTCCATGTTCCATTCCATAACATTCCGCATTCCATTCCATTCCATTACATTACACATTCTATTGCATTCCACATTCCATTCTATTCCATTTCACATTCCACTCCATTCCATTCCATTCCTTTCCACATTTCATTCCAATCCATTCCACATTCCATTCCATTTCATTCCATTCCATTTCATTCCATTCCACATTCTAGTCCATTCCACATTGCACTCCATTCCACATTCCATTCCAGTGCATTCTATTCCATTCCATTCCACATTCCATTCCATGCCATTCCATTCCACATTCCTTTCCATTATACATTCCATTCCATTCCATTCCGCATTCCATTCCATTCATTTATTGCATTCCATTCCATTCTACATACCATTATATTTAACATTCCATTCCACATTCCATTCCACGTTCCATTCCACGTTCCATTCCATTAAATTCCACTTTCCATTCCGTTACAATCCACGTACCATTCCACATTCGATTGCCCATGCGATTCCACGTTCCGTGCCACATACCATTTCACGTTCCATTCCACTTTCCAATCCAAGTTCCATTCCATTACATTCCATGATCCAATCCACATTCCTTTCCACATTCCATTCCACAATCCATTCCGTTCTAGTCTGTTCCATTCCACATTGTATTCCACATTCCATTCCTCATTCAATTTCATTCCATTCCACATTCCATTCCAATCCAATCCACATTCCATTCCACATTTCATTCCAGGTTGCATTCCACACTCCATTCCACGTTCCATTACAATTTCCATTCAAAATTTCATTCCACTTTCCCCTCCATTCCATTCCACGTTCCGTTGCACATTCCATTCCATTACATTAAACTTTCTATTCCACATTCCATTCCACATTCCATTCCGATCCATTCCACATTCCATTACATTCCATTCCACATTCCATTCCATTCAATTTCATATTCCATTCCTAATTTCATTCCATTGCTTTCCACTTTCAATTCCACATTGCCTTGCATTACATTCCACGTTCCATTCCTTTCCGTTCCACATTCCATTCCATTCCATTCCACTTTCCATTCCACATTCCATTCCATTCAATTTCACATTGCATTCCAAATTTCATTCCATTCCATTCCACTTTCCTTTCCACTTTGCCTTGCATTATATTCCACATTCCTTTCCACTTTCCATTCCAATCCATTCAATGTTCCATTTCACGTTCCATTTCACAGTCTATTCCACATTCTATTTCACGTTCCATTCCATTCCATTCCATTCCATTCCAGATTCCATTCCTTTCCATTCCACATTCTATTCCACATTCCATTCCATTCCGTTCCACCCTCCATTCCACATTGCATTCCATTCCATTCCACATTGCACTCCATTGCATCCCACATTCCATTTCTTTCCATTCCACATTACATTCAACATTCCATTCGACCTTCCATTCCACATTCCATTCCATTCCAAACCAAATTCTGTTCCACTCAATTCCACATTCCATTCCACATTCCATTCTGTTCCATTCCACATTCCATAGCATTTCATTCTATTCCACATTCCATTCCTTTCCATTCCACATTCCATACCTTTCCATCCCACATTCCATTCCTTTCCATTCCACATTCCGTGCCATTCCATTCCATTCCACATTTGATTTTTTCCATTCTACATTCCATTCCATTCCATTCCACATTCAAATCCATTCTATTCCATGCCAGTCCACATTACATTCCGTTCCATTCCACATTCCTTTCCAATCCATTCCACATTCCATTCCACTTTCCATTCCATTCCACTCCACATACCCTTCCATTCATTTCCACATTCCATTCCATTCCTTTCCCTTCCATTCCACATTCCATTCCATTTCATTCCACATTCCATTCCATTCGATTCCGCATTCCATACCATATTGCATTCCGTTCCATCCCACATTCCTTTCCACATGAAATTCCACTTTCCATTCCTCATTCCATTCCACATTCCATTCTCTTCCATGCCATGTTTCATTCCACATTCCTTTCCGTTCCATTCCACGTTCCATTCCACATTCCATTCCACATTCCATTCCTTTCCATTCCACATTACATTCCACGTTCCATTCCATTCCCTTCCACGTTACATTCCACATTAGATTCCACATTCCATTGCATTCAATTCCACGTTTCACTCCACTTTCCATTCCATTCCATTTCACGTTCCATTCCACATTCCATTTCATATTCCATTCCACGTTCCATTCCATTCCAGTCCGCTTTCCATTCCGCATTCCATTCCATTCCATTCCGCTTTCCTTATCACATTCCATTCCACGCTCTATTCCATGATCCATTCCACGCTCCATTCCATTTCATTCCATGTTCCATTCCGCATTCCATTCCATTCCATTCCATTCCATTCCGCATTCTATACCACATTCCATTTCATTCCATTCCACATTCCAGTCTACATTCCATTCCATTCCATTCCACATTCCCTTCCACATTCCATTCCACGCTGCATTCCACATTCCATTCCACGTCAATTCCAAGTTGCATTTCAAATTCCATTCCACGTTACATTCCATTCCATTCCACGTTCCATTGCACAATCCATTCCTTTCCAATCCACATTCTATTCCACATTCCATTCCACGTTCAATTCCATTCCATTCCGCTTTCCATTCCACATTCCATTCCATTCCATTCCACTTTCCTTTCAACATTTCATTCCACGTTTCATTCCACGATCCATTCCGCGCTCCACTCCATTTTGTACCAAGTTCGTTTCCACATTTTATTCCATTCCATTTTCCATTTCACATTTCAGTCCTCATTCCATTCCACATTGTGCTCCGTTCCCTTCCACATGCCATACCACATTCCATTCCACATTCAATTCCACATTCCATTCCACTTTCCATTACACATTCCATTCCATTCCATTCCATTCCATTTCACGTTCCATTCCACATTCCATTCCATTCCATTCCACATTCCATTACGCATTCCATTCCATTCCATTCCACTTTACATTCCCATTCCATTCCATTGCTTTCCACATTCCACTCCACTTTCCAATCCATTCCATTCCGCATTCCGTTCCATTCCATTCCACATTCCATTCGAGATTCCATTCCATTACATTCCCCATTCCATACCATTCCATTCCATTGAATTATGCATTCTGTTCCACATTCCATTTCATTCCATTCCACATTCCATTCCATTCCATTCCACATTCCATTCCATTCCATTCCACATTCTGTTCCATTCCATTATACATTCCATTCCAGATTCCGTTCAATTCCATTCCTCTTTCCATTCCACATTCCATACCTCGTTCCATTGGATTCCCTTCCACATTCCACTGCTTTCTATTCAGTTTCGTGCTACATTCCTTTCCATTCCATTCCACATTACTTTCCTTTCAATTCCATATTCTATTACCTTCCATTCCACATTCCAATCCATTCCATTCCACATTCCATTCCACATTCCAGCCCATTCCATTCCAAATTCCATTCCACGTTTCATTCCATCTAATTCCAGATTCCATTACACATTCCATCCCATTCCATTAAACATTCCATTCCACATTGCATTCCACTCCATTCCACTTTCCATTGCATTCCACATTCCGTTCTACATTCTTATTCATTCCATTCCACCTTCCGTTCCAAATTCCATTCCATTCCACTCCACTTTCCATTCTACATTCCATTCCAGATTCCATTACATTACATTCCACATTCAGTTCCATTGCATTCCACATTCCATTCCATTCCACGTTTCATGCCATTCCATTCCACCTTCCATACCGTTCCATTCCATTGCATTCCACATTCCATTCCTTTCCATTCTACTCCATTCCACATTCCATCCCATTCCATTCCATTCCACATTCCATTCCATTCCATTCCACATTCCCTTCACCTCCACATTCCATTTCACATTCCATTCCATTGTATTCCACATTCCATTCCAAATTGCTTCCCATTCCATTCAATATTCAATTCCACATTGCATTCCATTCCATTCCACATTCCATTCCATCCCATTCCAGTCCATTCCATTTCACATTCCATTCCGTTCCATTACTCATTCCATTACATCATCCATTCCACTTTCCATTGCACGTTGCATTACAGTTTCCAGTCCACGTTCCATTCCATTTTCCAGTCCATTTCATTCCACATTCCATTAAAGTTACATTCCACGTTTCACACCGCATTCCATTCCATTGCATTCTACGTTCCGTTCCACATTCCATTTCATTCCCTGCAATTCCATTCCACGTTCCTTTCTACATACCATTCCGTTCCATTCCACTTTTCATTCCGCATTCCATTCCATGTTCCATTCCACATTCCATTCCCCATTGCATTCCATTCCATTCCACATTCTATTCCATTCCATTCTACGTTAAGTTCCATTTCATTCCACACTCTTTTTCATTCCCTTCCATTCCATTTTCCATTCCATTCCATTCCACCTCCCATTCCAATCCATTCTATTCCATTCCTTTTCACATTCTATTCCATTCCATTCCACTCACTTCCATTTCAATTTCCATTCCATTGCATTCCACATTCCATTCCACGTTTCATTTCTTCCCATTCAACTTTCCATTTCACATCCCATTCCACATTCCATTTCACATTCCATTCCACATTCCATTTCACATTCCATTCCATTCCATTCCATTCCACATTCAATTCTACATTGCATTCCACATTCCTTTCCATTCCATTCCACATTCCATTCCACGTTACATTCCATTCCATTCCACTTTCCATTGCACATTCAATTCCACTTTCCATTCCATTCCATACCACTTTCCTATTCACGTTCTATTACACATTCCATTCCACTTTCCATTGCATTCCATTCCACATTCCTTTCCACATTCCATTCCGTATTCCTTTGTACATTCCTTTCCATTCCATTCCACATTCGATTCCCCATTCCATTCCATTCCATTCTGCATTCATTTCCACCTTCCATTCCACGTTCCATTCCATGTTCCATTCCACGTTCCATTCAATTCCACTCCACGTTCCGTTCCAATCCATTCCACATTCCATTTCATGCAATTCCACGTTCCTTTCCACATTCCATTTAGCATTCGTTTCCTTTCGACACTCCATTCCATTCCATTACACATTCCATTCTATTCCATTCCACATTCCATTCCACACTCTATTCCATTCCATTCTACTCCTCTTTCCATTCCATTCCCTTCCACGTTCCATTCCTTACCATTCCACATTCCATTCCACATTCCTTTCCATATTCCATTGCGTTGCTTTCCACCTTCCATTCCACACCCCATTCCACAATCCATTCCACATTCCATTCCGTACCATTCCACATTCCTTTTCACATTCCATTCCACATTCCATTCCACATTCCATTCCATTCCATTCCACATTCCATTCCATTCCATTCCATTCCACATTCCTTTCCAAATTCCATTCCATTCAATTCCACATTCCAATCCATTCCATTCCACATTCCATTCCACATTCCATTCCATTCCATTCCACGTTCCATTCCATTCCATTCCACATTCCTTTCCAAATTCCATTCCATTCCATTCCACATTCCATTCCATTCCATTCCATATTCCATTACACATTCCATTCCATTCCATTCCACATTCCATTCCATTCCATTCCACATTCCATTATACGTTCCATTCCATTTCATTCGACGTTCCATTCCACATTCAATTCCGCATTCCATTCCCTTCCATTCCACCTTCTATTCCATTCCATTGCACATTCCATTCCACATTGCATTCCATTACATTCCACATTCCCTTCCACATTCCATTCCATTCCATTCCACATTCCATTCCACATTGCATTCCGCGATCCATTCCACCTTCCATTCCATTCCATTCTACGTTCCATTCCATGTTCCTTTTCACGTTCCATTAGATGATCTACTCCAAGTTCCATTCCATTCCACTCCTCGTTCCATTCCTTTCCATAACACATTCCATTCCACATTCCATTCCACATTCCATTCCTTTCCATTCAGCATTCCATTCCACATTACATTTCACATTCCATTATCCATTCCAATCCATTCCATTCCACATTCCATTCCACGTTCCATTCTACGTTCCGTTAAACTTTCCATTCCACGTCCCGTTCCATTCCATTCCACATTCCGTTCCACAGTCCAATCCATTGCATTCCACTTTCCCTGCCACATTCCATTCCACATTCCAATCCATTCTATTCCACATTCCATTCCCCATTCCACTGCATTCCGTTCCACTTTACATTCCACCTTCCATTCCATTCCATTGCATGTTCCATTCATTCTGTTCCATTCCACATTTCATTCCACCTTCAATTTTGCATTCCATTAGACATTCCATTACACATTCCTTTCCATTCCATTCCACATTCTGTTCCATTCCATGACACATTCCAATCGGTTCCACATTCCCTACCTTATTCCATTCCACGTTCCATTCCATTCCATTCCACTTTCCATTCCACTTTCCATTCCATGTTCCATTCCATTCCATTCCACATTCCGCTCCAAATTCCATTCCATTCCATTTCATGTTCCATTCCACAATTCCATTACAAATTCCATTCCACTTTCCATTCCGTTTCATTCCACATTCGATTCCACTCTCCATTCCTCATTCCATTCCACATTCCATTCCATTCCATTGCACATTCCATTCCACATTCTATTCCATTCCATTCTCTTCCAATTTCCATTCCATGTTACATTCCACATTCCATTCCACATTCCATTCCGTTCCATTCAAGGATCCATTCCGCGTTCCATTCCACATTCCTTTCCACATTCCATTCCACTTTCCATTCCATTACATTCCACGTTCCATTCCACATTCCATTCCACATACCATTCCATTCCATTCCATTCTATTACTTTGCATTCCATTCCTCATTTCTCTCCATTCCATTCCATTCCATTCCACATTCCACACCATTCCATTGCATTCCACATTCCAATCCATTCGAATATACATTCCATTCCTTTCCTTTACACGTTCCATTCCATTCCATTCCACATTCCATTCCATTCCATTCCACATTCCTTTCCATTCCACATTCCATTCCATTCCATTCCACATTCCATTCCATTCCATTCCATTCTACCTTCCATTCCACTTTCTATTCCACTTTCCATTCATCAATCCATTCCACGTTCCGTTCCAAGTTTCATTCCATTCCATTCAATATTCTGTTCCATTCCAATCCACAATCCTTTCCACATTCCTTTCCATTCCATTCCACATTCCATTCCATTCCATTACAAATTCAATTCCACATCCCATTCCATTCAAATCCATTCCACGTTGCATTCCATTCCTTTCCATTCCACATTCCATTCCACATTCCATTCTATTGCATTCCACATACCATTCCATTCAATTCCACATTCCATTCCATTCCATTCCACATTCCATTCTGCATTCCATTCCATTGAATTCCACTTCCTTTCGACATTCCATTCCATTCCATTCCACAATACATTTCACATTCCATTCCGCATTCTTCTGCACATTGCATTCCATTCCATTCCAACTTCCATTCCACATTCCATTCCATGACTTTCCATTCCACTTTCCATTCCATTACTATCCACTCCAGATTCTTTCCATTCCATTCCATTCCATGTTCCATTCTATTCCCTTCCATATTCCATTCCATGCCATTCAACATTCCATTGTATTCCATTCCACATTCCATTCCACGTTCCATTCTATGTTACATTCCACTTTCCATTCCACATTCCATTCCACAATCCTTTCTATTCCACTCCACATTCCATTCCACATTATATTCCACTCCATTCCCCATATGATTCCATCTTCCGTTCCACATTCCATTCCATTCCATTCCACATTCTTTTCCATTCCAATCCACTTTCCATTCCACATTAATCTCCATTCTATTCTTCATTCTATTCCACATTCCATTCCACAATCCATTCCATTCCATTGCACATTCCATTCCACATTCTATTCCATTCCATTCCATTCCAATTTCCATTCCATGTTACATTCCACATTCTATTCCACATTCCATTCCGTTCCATTGAAGGATCCATTCCACGTTCCATTACACATTCCATTCCACATTCAATTCCACGTTCCATTCCATTACATTCCACGTTCCATTCCACGTTCCATTCCTCATACCATTCCATTCCATTCCATTCTATTACTTTGCATTCCATTCCAGATTCCTCTCCATTCCATTCCATTCCATTCCATATTCCATACCTTTCCATTGCATTCCACATTCCAGTCCTTTCCAATACACATTCCATTCCTTTCCTTTCCACTTTCCATTCCATCCCATTCCATTCCACATTCCATTCCATTCCATTCCACATTCCATTCCATTCCATTCTACCTTCCATTCCACTTTCTATTCCACTTTCCATTCATCGTTCCATTCCACGTTCCGTTCCACGTTTCTTTCCATTCCATTCAATATTCCGTTCCATTCCAATCCACAATCCTTTCCACATTCCTTTTCATTCCATTCCACATTCCATTCCATTCTATTACAAATTCAATTCCACATTCCATTCCATTCAATTCCATTCCACATTCCATTCCATTCCATTCCATTCCACATTCCATTCCACACTCCTTTCTATTCCATTCCACATACCATTCCATTCAATCCCACATTCCATTCCATTCCATTCCACATTCCATTCTGCATTCCATTCCATTCAATTCCAGCTTCCTTTCGACATTCCATTTCATTCCACAATCTATTCCACATTACATTCCGCATTCTTCTCCACATTCCATTCCATTCCATTCCAACTTCCATTCCACATTCCGTTCCATGTCTTTCCATTCCACTTGCCATTCCATTATTATCCATTCCACATTCCTTTCCATTCCATTCCATTCCACATTCCAATCTATTCTCTTCCACATTCCATTCCATTCCATTCCACATTCCATTCTATTCCATTCCACATTCTATTCCACTTTCCATTCTAAGTTACATTCCACTTTCCATTCCACATTCCATTCCAAATTCCATTCCACATTGCATTCCACATTCCATTCTACATTCCATTCCATTCCACTTTCCGTTATGTTCCATTCTACATTCCATACTATTCCATTCCATTCCATTCCGTTCCATTAAGCATTGTATTCCACGTTGCATTCCACTTTGCATTCCGCATTCTGTTAATTTCCTTTCCACTTTCCTTTCGATATTTCTTTACACATACCTTTCCACATTACTTCCGTTCCATACAACATTCCATTCCACATTCCATTCCACATTCTGTTCAACCTACCATTCAAAATTCCTTTCCACATTCCATTCCATTTCATTCCGCATTCCTTTCCACATTCCATTCCACCTTCCATTCCATTACTTTCCACAATGCATTCCACATTCTATATCACGTTCCATTCCATTCCTTTACACATTCCAATCCACATTACATTCCATGCCATTCCACGTTACATTCCAAGTTCCACTCCACATTCCATTCTCTTTCGTTCCAAATTCCATTCCATTCCATTGAACTTTCCATTCCATTCACGTTCCATTCCATTCCATTACACTTTCCATTCCATTCCATTCCACATTCCATTCCACATTCCATTAAATTCCATTCCATTCCACGTTCCTTTCCATTCTATTAGTCACTCCATTCCACGTTCCATTTCACTTTCCATTGCACATTGCTTTATACGTTCCATTCCACGTTCCATTCCACGTTCCATTCCATTCCATTCCATTCTACATCCGATTCCTCATTCCATTCCATTCCAGTCCACATTCCATACCATTCCATTCCATTCTATTTCAAATTCCATTCCATTCCATTCCGCTTTCCATTCCACATTCCATTCCATTCCAATTTCCATTCTATTCCATTCCACATTCCATTCCACGTTCCATTCTGTTCCATTCCACATTCCATTCCACATTGCATTCCATTCCATTCCACATTCTGTTTCACATTCCATTGCATTCAATTTCACATTCCTTTCCATTCCATTACAGATTCGTTTCCACATTCCATTCCACATTCCATTCCACGTTCCATTCCATTCCATTCCATATTCCATTTCACATTCCATTCCATTTTATTCCACATTCCTTTCCACATTCCATTCCACATTCCATTCCGCCTTCCGATCCGCATTGCATTCCACATTCCATTCCATTCCATTCCACAATGCATTCTATTCCATTCTACTTTCCATTCCACATTCCATTCTGTTTCCTTAAACATTCCATTCCACATTCCATTACATGTTCCATTTCTTTCCATTCAACTTTCCATTCCACGTTCCATTAAATCCCGTTTCACTTGCCTTTCCACATTCCATTACACATAGCTTTCCACATTACTTCCGTTCCCTTCCACATTCCATTCCACATTCCTTTCCACATTCCATTCCATTCCATTCCGCATTCTATTCCACCTTGCATTCAAAATTCCATTCCACAATCCATTCCATTTCATTCCATATTCCATTCCACATTTCATTCCATTCCATTCCACATTCCATTCCATTCCATTCCGTATTGAATTACACATTACACTCTACACTCCATGCCATTCCATTCCACATTCCATTATACATTCCATTCCATTTCATTCGATGTTCCATTCCACGTTTCATTCCATATTCCATTCCATTCCATTCCCCATTCCATTCCTTTCCATTCCACATTCCATTCCACATTGCATTCCATTTCTTTCCACTTTGAATTCCACTTTCCATTCCACATTCCATTCCATTCCATTTCAGGTTACTTTACACGTTGCATTCCACATCCCATTCCATTCCATTCAGGGTAGAATTCCACATTCCATTCAATTCCATTCCACATTTCATCCATTCCATTCCATTCCATTCCACATTCCATTCCAAATTCCAGTCCATATTCCATTCCATTCCATTCCACATTCCATTCCCTTCCATTCCACATTCCTTTCCATTTCATCCCACATTCGATTCCACATTCCATCCCATTGCAATCCACATTCTGTTCCATTCCATTGCATTCCAGTCCACATTCTATTCCACTGCATTCCATTCCACATCTTGTTCCATTCCATTCCATTCCACATTCAATTCCATTCCTTGCTGCATTGAATTCCATTCAATTTCACATTCCATTCCATTTCATTCCTTATTCCATTCCTTTGCATTCCACATTCCATTCCCTTCAATTCCACATTCCGTTCCATTCCAATGCACATTCCATTCCATTCCATGCCATTCCATGTTCCATTCCATTGTATTCCACATTCTAGTCCATTCCACTCCACATTCCATTCCATTCCATTCCACATTCCGTTCCATTCCATTCTACTTTCTATTCCATTCAACTTCACACTGCATTCAGTTCCATTCCAGACTCCTTTCCACATTCCATTCCTCATTCTGTTCCAAATATCGTTCCACATTCCATTATAAATTCAATTCCATTCCATGTCACATTCCATTCCACATTCCATTGCGTTCCATTCCACATTCCATTCCTCATACCTTTACACATTCCGTTCTACATTCCGGTCCGCATTGCATTCTACATTCCATACCACTCCATTCCAGATTGCATTCCATTCCGTTCCACATTCCCTTTCACATTCCATTCTACATTCCTTTTCACATTCCATTGCATTCCATTCCCAATTCCGTTCCATCCCTTTCCACTTTCCATTCCACATTCCATTCCACTTTTCATTCAATGTTCTATTCCAAGTTCCATTAAATATCATTCCACTTTCCATTACACATTCCATTCCATTCCATTCGACTTTCCATTCAACATTCCATTCTCCATTCCATTCCACATTAATTTCCATTCCATTCCGTATTTCATTCCACATTCCGTTCCATATTCCATTCCATTCCATTCCACAATCCATTCCATTCCATTCCACATTCCATTCCATTCCATTCCACATTTCATTCCACATTCCATTCCACATTTCATTCCACATTCCATTCCATTCCACATTCCATTACACGTTCCATTCCATTCCATTCCACGTTCCATTCTTGTTTCCATTCCACGTTCCATTCCAAATTCCGGTCCACATTCCATTCCAAATTCCATTCCACTTTCCATTCCATATTCCATTCCATTCCATGCCACATTCCATTAACTGTTCCAGTCCATTGTATACCATGTTCAATTACACATTCCATTACTTTTCATTTGACATTCCATTCCACATTCCATTCCAAATTCCATTTCACATTCCATTCCGTTTCATTACACATTCCATTCCACACTCCATTCCAGATTGCATCCCACATTGCATTCTACATTCCATTCCATTCTATTCCACATTACATTCCACATTCAATTCCACATTCGTTTCCACATTCCATTCGAAGTTCCACTCCTTTCCATACCACATTCCATTCCACACTCCATTCCGCATTCCATTTCACATTCCATTCCCTTCCCTTCCACATTCCTTTACATATTCCATTCCGCATTCCATTCCACAGTCCATTCCACATTCCTTTCCACACTCCATTCCACATCTCATTTCAAATTCCATTCCGTTCCCTTCCACATTCCTTTCCACATTCCATTCCAGATTCCATTCCATTTCATTCCACATTTCATTAAACATTGCATTCCATTCCATTCCACTTTCCATTCCACGACCTATTCCACTTTCCATTACACGTTCCATTCCATTCCATTCCACGATCCATTCCACGTTCCATTTCATTCCATTCCACGTTCCATTCCGCATTACATTGCCCATTCCATTCCACGTTCCATTCCACCATCCATTCCACATCCCATTTCATTCTATTCCATGATTCATTCCATTCCATTCCACGTTCAATTTCTTTCAATTCCACATTCCATTCTACATTCATTTCGCATTCTATTCCACATTACATTTCACATTCCATTGCGTCCCATTCCACATTGCATTCCATTCCAATCCGCATTACATTCCTTTCCATTCCACGTTGAATTCCATTACATTCCATTCCACATTGTTTAGCATTCCATTACATTCCACATTGCATTCCATTCCACTCGGTTGCACATTATATTCGATTCCAATCCACATTCCATTCCACATTGTATTCCATTCCATTCCATTCCTAATTCCATTCTATTCTCCATTTGATTCCATTCCACATTAGAGTCCATTCCATTCCACTCCATTCCACATTGCATTCCATTCCTTTCCATTACACGTTCCATTGCACATTCATTTCCATTCCATTCTACTTTCCATTCCACAATCCTTTCCATTCCATTCCACATTTCATTCCATATTCCACTCCACATTCCATTCCACTCCACTTTCCATTGCTTTCCATTCCACTTCACTTTCCATTGCATTACCTTCCACCTTCCATTCCACGATCCATTCCATTCCATTCAAATTTCCATTGCCCATTCCATTGCATTCCATTCCACATTCCATTCAATTCAATTCAATTCCCCATTCTATTCCACATTCCATTCCATTTAATTCTGCATTCCTTTCGATTTCATTCCACATGCCATTTCATTCCTTTACACGTTCCATTCCATTCCATTCCACATTCCATTCAATTCCATTCCTTTGCAGATTCCATTTCATTCCATTCCATGTTCCTTTATATTCCATTCCATTCCACATTCCATTTCACATTCTATTCCATTCCACATGCCATTCCTCATTCCATTCCATTCCATTCCACATTCCATACCATTCCATTCCACGTTCCATTCCATTCCGTTCCACTTTCCACTATATTCCATTCCACATTCCATTCCATTCCATTCCACATTCCATTGCACTCCATTCTGCATTCAATTCTGTTCTAGTTCATTCCATTCCATTCTGCATTCCATTTCACATTCCATTTCATTCCATTCCAAATTCAATTCCATTCAATTCCACATTCCATTCGATTCAATTCCATGTTGCACTGCATTTCATTCCACATTCCGTTCCACATTCCATTCCATTCCATGCACCACTCCATTGCTTTCCATTCCACATTCCATTTCATTCCATTCCATTGCACAATCCATTCCTTTCCATTCCATTCCATTCCACGTTCCATTTCATATTCCATTCTATTCCACATTCCATCCCTCATTCCATTCCATTCCACTCCATATTCCCTTGCATTCCATTCCACATTCCATTCCATTCCATTGCACATTCCATTCCATTCCTTTCCACATTCCATTGCATTCCATTCCACATTCCATTCCAATTTCCAATCCATTCCATTCCACATTCCATTCCACGTTCCATTCCATTCCATTCCACTTTCCTTTCAACGTTCCATTCCATTCCATTCCACATTTCATTCCACTTTGCATTCCATTCCCTTCCATATTCCGTTCCACTTCATTCCATTCCATTCCACATTGCATCCCACATTCATTTCCAATTCATTCCTCATTCCATTACACATTCGATTCAATTCCATTTCACATTCCCGTCAAATCCATTTCACATTACTTTCTGTTTCATTCCACATTGCAATCCATTCCATTCCACATTCCATTCCATTCCATATTCCCTTCTATTCCATTCCATTCCATTCCAAATTCCATTCCATTCCGTTCCATATTCCATTCCACTTTCCATTCCATTCCATTCAACATTTCATTCCACTTTCCACTCCATTCCACCTTCCATTTCATTCCATTCCATTCCATTCCTTTCTATTCCATATTCTATTCCATTCCATTCCGCATTCCATTCCATTCCATTTTGTTCCAATCCATTCCATATGGCATTGCATTCCATTCCATTCCGCATTCCATTCGATTCCATTCCGTTCCAATCCATTCCACATTGCATTCCATGCCATTCCATTCCGCTTTAAATTCCATTCCATTCCCTTTCACACTCCATTCCCCATTCCATTCCAATTCATTGCACAATCCATTCCACATTACTTTCCATTCCATTGCAATCCATTCAAACTCCTTTCCACGTTCCATTCCATTCGATTCCAAGTTCCATTCCACATTCCTTTCCAATCCATTCCACATTTCATTCCACGTTTCTTTCCATTCCATTCCACCTTCCATTCCATTCCATTCCGCATTCTATTCCATTCCATTTCACATTTCATTCCATTCCATTCCACATTCCATTCCATTCCACATTACTTTCCAGTTTCCATTCATTTCCATTCCACATTCCACATTCCATTCCATTCCACTCAACATTCCATTACATTCCGTTCCACATTCCATTCCATTCCATTCCATTCCATTCCATTCCATTCCATTCCATTCCATTCCACTTCATTCCGTTCTATGTTCCATTCCACGTTCCATTCCATGTTCCATTCCATTCCATTCCACTTTCCATTCCATGTTCCATTCCATTCCATTCCACGTTCCATTCCACGATCCTTTCTGTTGAATTCCACATTCCATTCCATTCCATTTCACTTTCTATTCCCTTCCGTTCCACATTACATTCCATTCCATTCCAACTTCTATTCCATTGCATTCCATTGCATTCCAATTTCCATTCCACATTCCATTGAATTCCACTGCACATTCAATTCCACTCCACATTCCATTCCACATTCCATTAAATTCCATTCCACATTCCATTCCATTCAATTCCACATTCCATTCCATTCCATTCCACATCCCATTCCGTTCCATTCCATTCCAGATTGCATTGAATTCCATTCCGCATTCCATTCCATTCCACATTCCTTTCCATTCCCTTCCATTCCATTCCAAATTCCATTCCATTCCATTCCATTCCACATTCCATTCCACCTTCCATACCTTTCCATTCCAGTTTCCATTCCATTCTATTCCACATTTCATTCCACATTCCATTCCATTCCATTCCACATTCCATTCTATTGCATTGCACATTCCTTTCCACATTTCATTCGATTCCATTCCACATTCCATTCCACATTCCTTTACATTCCACGTTCCATTCCATGTTCCATTCCATTGCACATTCCATACTTCATTCCATTCCATTCCATTCCATTCTACTTTCCATTCCATGTTCCATTCCATTCCATTCGGAGTTCCGTTCCATTTTCCATTCCACGTTCCATTCCACGATGCTTTCTATTGAATTCCACATTCCATTCCCTTCCATTCCACATTCTGTTCCCTTCCATTCCACATTCCATTCCATTCCATTCCACCTTCTATTCCATTCCATTCCATTGCATTCCATCTTCCATTCCACATTCCATTGAATTCCACTGCACATTCCATTCCATTCCACATTCTATTCCATATTCCATTCCATTCCTTTCCATTCAATTCTAAATTCCATTCCACATTCAAATACATTCCATTCGACATTTCTTTCCATTCCATTAAACATTCAATTCCATTCCAGTCCACATTCCATTCCATTCCATATTCCATTCCATTCCATTCCACATTCAATTCCATTTAATTCCACACTGCATTCCTTTCCATTCCTTGAAACATTCCATTCAATATCATTCCAAACTACATTCCTTTCCATTTCACATTGCATTTCACATTCCATTCCATTCCTTTGTACATTCCATTACACTATCCATTCCATTTCACATTCCATTCCAGATTCCATTCCATTCCATTCCACATTTCATTCCACATTCCATTCCATTCCATTCCACATTCCATTACACGATCCATTCCATTCCACATTCCATTCCACATACCATTCCATTCCATTCCACTTTCCATTCCACGTTCCAATCCGCGTTCCATTCAACTTTCTGTTGCACGCTTCATTGCATTACATTTCACTTTCCATTCCACATTGCATTCCATTCCATTCCTATTTCAATCCAACATTCCATTCCACCTTCCATTCCATTCCATTCCACATTCCATTCCACATTGCATTCCACATTCCATTCCACAGTCCATTCCATCCCATTCCACATTCCATTCCATATTCCATTCCGCATTCCATTCGATTGCATTCCACATTCAGTTCCACATTCCATTCCATTGCATTCCGCATTCAATTCCACCTTCCCTTAAATTCTATTCCACATTCCATTCCATTCCATTCCACGTTCCATTGCATTCTATTGCATTCCACATTTCATTCCATTCCATTCCGCCTTCCATTCGATTCCATTCCATTCCATTCCGCATTCCCTTCCATTGCATTCCACATTCTATTCCACATCAATTTCCATTTCATTCCACATTCAATTCCGCATTCCATTCCATGTCCTATTACACGTTCCATTCTACGTTCCATTCCACATTCCATTACATATTCCATTCCACTCCTTTCCGCATTACATACAATTCCATTGCATTCTATTCCAATTTCCATTCCATTCCAAACCACATTCCATTCTACATTCCATGCCATTCTAGTCCATATTCCATTCCATTCCATTCCACATTCCATTCCATTCAATTCCACATTCCATTCCATTCCAATCCACATTCCATTCCATTCCATTCCAGATTCCATTCATCTCCACATTCCATTCTATTCCACATTTCCTTCCATTCCGTTCCTTTCAAATCCAAATTCCATTCAAAATTCCATTCCATTCCATTCCACATTCCATTCCTTTGCATTCCACATTCCATTCCTTTCCATTCCACATTCAATTCTGTTCCTTTCCTCATTCCATTCCACTCCATTATATTCCACATTCCGTTTCATTTATTCCATATTCCATTCCATTACATTCCACATTGCATTCCATTCCATTCTATACCACATGCAATTCAATTCCTTTCCACATTCAATTCAATTCCATTCCACAATAAATTCAAATCCATTCCACATTCAATTCAGTTCCATTCCACAATAAATTCAATTCCATTCAACATTCAATTCCATTCCATTCCACATTTCATTCCATTGCATTCCATTCCATTCCAGATTCCATTTCCTTCCATTCCACTTTCCACTCCATTCCATTCCAATCCATTCCACATTCCATTCCACATTCCATTCCTTTCCATTCCATTCCATTCCACGTTCCATTCCATTCTCTTCCACTTTCCATTCAATATTAGACTGCATTCCATTCTACATTCCATTCAACATTCCATTCCTCATGCAATTCTACATTCCATACAATTCCATTCCACATTCCATTCAACATTCCATTCCATTCCAATATACATACAATTCCACATTCCATTCGTTTCCATACCACAACCCATTCCATATTCCATTCCATTCAATTTCACATTCCATTCCACATTCCATTCCACATTCCATTCCACATTCCATTCCATTCCATTGCATTCCATTCCAAATTCCATTCCATTCCATTCCATTCCACATTCCATTCTATTCCATTCCAAACTCCATTCCATTCCGTTCAACATTCCTTTCCATTCCATTTCACATTCCATTCAAAATTCCCTTCCATTGCATTCCACATTCTATTCCTTTCTATTAACTTCCATTCCAAATTCTATTCCACATTCCCTTCCATTCCATTCCACATTCCATTCCTTTCCATTCCATTCCATTCCATTCCATATTCATTCGATTCCATTCTACATTCTATTCCCTTCCATTCCACATTCCTTTCCATTTCATCCCACATTCGATTCCACATTCCATCCCATTGCAATCCACATTCTGTTCCATTCCATTGCATTCCAGTCCACATTCTATTCCACTGCATTCCATTCCACATCTTGTTCCATTCCATTCCATTCCACATTCAATTCCATTCCTTGCTGCATTGAATTCCATTCAATTTCACATTCCATTCCATTTCATTCCTTATTCCATTCCTTTGCATTCCACATTCCATTCCCTTCAATTCCACATTCCGTTCCATTCCAATGCACATTCCATTCCATTCCATGCCATTCCATGTTCCATTCCATTGTATTCCACATTCTAGTCCATTCCACTCCACATTCCATTCCATTCCATTCCACATTCCGTTCCATTCCATTCTACTTTCTATTCCATTCAACTTCACACTGCATTCAGTTCCATTCCAGACTCCTTTCCACATTCCATTCCTCATTCTGTTCCAAATATCGTTCCACATTCCATTATAAATTCAATTCCATTCCATGTCACATTCCATTCCACATTCCATTGCGTTCCATTCCACATTCCATTCCTCATACCTTTACACATTCCGTTCTACATTCCGGTCCGCATTGCATTCTACATTCCATACCACTCCATTCCAGATTGCATTCCATTCCGTTCCACATTCCCTTTCACATTCCATTCTACATTCCTTTTCACATTCCATTGCATTCCATTCCCAATTCCGTTCCATCCCTTTCCACTTTCCATTCCACATTCCATTCCACTTTTCATTCAATGTTCTATTCCAAGTTCCATTAAATATCATTCCACTTTCCATTACACATTCCATTCCATTCCATTCGACTTTCCATTCAACATTCCATTCTCCATTCCATTCCACATTAATTTCCATTCCATTCCGTATTTCATTCCACATTCCGTTCCATATTCCATTCCATTCCATTCCACAATCCATTCCATTCCATTCCACATTCCATTCCATTCCATTCCACATTTCATTCCACATTCCATTCCACATTTCATTCCACATTCCATTCCATTCCACATTCCATTACACGTTCCATTCCATTCCATTCCACGTTCCATTCTTGTTTCCATTCCACGTTCCATTCCAAATTCCGGTCCACATTCCATTCCAAATTCCATTCCACTTTCCATTCCATATTCCATTCCATTCCATGCCACATTCCATTAACTGTTCCAGTCCATTGTATACCATGTTCAATTACACATTCCATTACTTTTCATTTGACATTCCATTCCACATTCCATTCCAAATTCCATTTCACATTCCATTCCGTTTCATTACACATTCCATTCCACACTCCATTCCAGATTGCATCCCACATTGCATTCTACATTCCATTCCATTCTATTCCACATTACATTCCACATTCAATTCCACATTCGTTTCCACATTCCATTCGAAGTTCCACTCCTTTCCATACCACATTCCATTCCACACTCCATTCCGCATTCCATTTCACATTCCATTCCCTTCCCTTCCACATTCCTTTACATATTCCATTCCGCATTCCATTCCACAGTCCATTCCACATTCCTTTCCACACTCCATTCCACATCTCATTTCAAATTCCATTCCGTTCCCTTCCACATTCCTTTCCACATTCCATTCCAGATTCCATTCCATTTCATTCCACATTTCATTAAACATTGCATTCCATTCCATTCCACTTTCCATTCCACGACCTATTCCACTTTCCATTACACGTTCCATTCCATTCCATTCCACGATCCATTCCACGTTCCATTTCATTCCATTCCACGTTCCATTCCGCATTACATTGCCCATTCCATTCCACGTTCCATTCCACCATCCATTCCACATCCCATTTCATTCTATTCCATGATTCATTCCATTCCATTCCACGTTCAATTTCTTTCAATTCCACATTCCATTCTACATTCATTTCGCATTCTATTCCACATTACATTTCACATTCCATTGCGTCCCATTCCACATTGCATTCCATTCCAATCCGCATTACATTCCTTTCCATTCCACGTTGAATTCCATTACATTCCATTCCACATTGTTTAGCATTCCATTACATTCCACATTGCATTCCATTCCACTCGGTTGCACATTATATTCGATTCCAATCCACATTCCATTCCACATTGTATTCCATTCCATTCCATTCCTAATTCCATTCTATTCTCCATTTGATTCCATTCCACATTAGAGTCCATTCCATTCCACTCCATTCCACATTGCATTCCATTCCTTTCCATTACACGTTCCATTGCACATTCATTTCCATTCCATTCTACTTTCCATTCCACAATCCTTTCCATTCCATTCCACATTTCATTCCATATTCCACTCCACATTCCATTCCACTCCACTTTCCATTGCTTTCCATTCCACTTCACTTTCCATTGCATTACCTTCCACCTTCCATTCCACGATCCATTCCATTCCATTCAAATTTCCATTGCCCATTCCATTGCATTCCATTCCACATTCCATTCAATTCAATTCAATTCCCCATTCTATTCCACATTCCATTCCATTTAATTCTGCATTCCTTTCGATTTCATTCCACATGCCATTTCATTCCTTTACACGTTCCATTCCATTCCATTCCACATTCCATTCAATTCCATTCCTTTGCAGATTCCATTTCATTCCATTCCATGTTCCTTTATATTCCATTCCATTCCACATTCCATTTCACATTCTATTCCATTCCACATGCCATTCCTCATTCCATTCCATTCCATTCCACATTCCATACCATTCCATTCCACGTTCCATTCCATTCCGTTCCACTTTCCACTATATTCCATTCCACATTCCATTCCATTCCATTCCACATTCCATTGCACTCCATTCTGCATTCAATTCTGTTCTAGTTCATTCCATTCCATTCTGCATTCCATTTCACATTCCATTTCATTCCATTCCAAATTCAATTCCATTCAATTCCACATTCCATTCGATTCAATTCCATGTTGCACTGCATTTCATTCCACATTCCGTTCCACATTCCATTCCATTCCATGCACCACTCCATTGCTTTCCATTCCACATTCCATTTCATTCCATTCCATTGCACAATCCATTCCTTTCCATTCCATTCCATTCCACGTTCCATTTCATATTCCATTCTATTCCACATTCCATCCCTCATTCCATTCCATTCCACTCCATATTCCCTTGCATTCCATTCCACATTCCATTCCATTCCATTGCACATTCCATTCCATTCCTTTCCACATTCCATTGCATTCCATTCCACATTCCATTCCAATTTCCAATCCATTCCATTCCACATTCCATTCCACGTTCCATTCCATTCCATTCCACTTTCCTTTCAACGTTCCATTCCATTCCATTCCACATTTCATTCCACTTTGCATTCCATTCCCTTCCATATTCCGTTCCACTTCATTCCATTCCATTCCACATTGCATCCCACATTCATTTCCAATTCATTCCTCATTCCATTACACATTCGATTCAATTCCATTTCACATTCCCGTCAAATCCATTTCACATTACTTTCTGTTTCATTCCACATTGCAATCCATTCCATTCCACATTCCATTCCATTCCATATTCCCTTCTATTCCATTCCATTCCATTCCAAATTCCATTCCATTCCGTTCCATATTCCATTCCACTTTCCATTCCATTCCATTCAACATTTCATTCCACTTTCCACTCCATTCCACCTTCCATTTCATTCCATTCCATTCCATTCCTTTCTATTCCATATTCTATTCCATTCCATTCCGCATTCCATTCCATTCCATTTTGTTCCAATCCATTCCATATGGCATTGCATTCCATTCCATTCCGCATTCCATTCGATTCCATTCCGTTCCAATCCATTCCACATTGCATTCCATGCCATTCCATTCCGCTTTAAATTCCATTCCATTCCCTTTCACACTCCATTCCCCATTCCATTCCAATTCATTGCACAATCCATTCCACATTACTTTCCATTCCATTGCAATCCATTCAAACTCCTTTCCACGTTCCATTCCATTCGATTCCAAGTTCCATTCCACATTCCTTTCCAATCCATTCCACATTTCATTCCACGTTTCTTTCCATTCCATTCCACCTTCCATTCCATTCCATTCCGCATTCTATTCCATTCCATTTCACATTTCATTCCATTCCATTCCACATTCCATTCCATTCCACATTACTTTCCAGTTTCCATTCATTTCCATTCCACATTCCACATTCCATTCCATTCCACTCAACATTCCATTACATTCCGTTCCACATTCCATTCCATTCCATTCCATTCCATTCCATTCCATTCCATTCCATTCCATTCCACTTCATTCCGTTCTATGTTCCATTCCACGTTCCATTCCATGTTCCATTCCATTCCATTCCACTTTCCATTCCATGTTCCATTCCATTCCATTCCACGTTCCATTCCACGATCCTTTCTGTTGAATTCCACATTCCATTCCATTCCATTTCACTTTCTATTCCCTTCCGTTCCACATTACATTCCATTCCATTCCAACTTCTATTCCATTGCATTCCATTGCATTCCAATTTCCATTCCACATTCCATTGAATTCCACTGCACATTCAATTCCACTCCACATTCCATTCCACATTCCATTAAATTCCATTCCACATTCCATTCCATTCAATTCCACATTCCATTCCATTCCATTCCACATCCCATTCCGTTCCATTCCATTCCAGATTGCATTGAATTCCATTCCGCATTCCATTCCATTCCACATTCCTTTCCATTCCCTTCCATTCCATTCCAAATTCCATTCCATTCCATTCCATTCCACATTCCATTCCACCTTCCATACCTTTCCATTCCAGTTTCCATTCCATTCTATTCCACATTTCATTCCACATTCCATTCCATTCCATTCCACATTCCATTCTATTGCATTGCACATTCCTTTCCACATTTCATTCGATTCCATTCCACATTCCATTCCACATTCCTTTACATTCCACGTTCCATTCCATGTTCCATTCCATTGCACATTCCATACTTCATTCCATTCCATTCCATTCCATTCTACTTTCCATTCCATGTTCCATTCCATTCCATTCGGAGTTCCGTTCCATTTTCCATTCCACGTTCCATTCCACGATGCTTTCTATTGAATTCCACATTCCATTCCCTTCCATTCCACATTCTGTTCCCTTCCATTCCACATTCCATTCCATTCCATTCCACCTTCTATTCCATTCCATTCCATTGCATTCCATCTTCCATTCCACATTCCATTG
Source organism: Pongo abelii (assembly GCF_028885655.2). Lineage (NCBI taxonomy): Eukaryota > Metazoa > Chordata > Mammalia > Primates > Hominidae > Pongo > Pongo abelii. The sequence continues at coordinate 9,079,408 of NC_072002.2, forward strand.
AATTCCACTGCACATTCCATTCCATTCCACATTCTATTCCATATTCCATTCCATTCCTTTCCATTCAATTCTAAATTCCATTCCACATTCAAATACATTCCATTCGACATTTCTTTCCATTCCATTAAACATTCAATTCCATTCCAGTCCACATTCCATTCCATTCCATATTCCATTCCATTCCATTCCACATTCAATTCCATTTAATTCCACACTGCATTCCTTTCCATTCCTTGAAACATTCCATTCAATATCATTCCAAACTACATTCCTTTCCATTTCACATTGCATTTCACATTCCATTCCATTCCTTTGTACATTCCATTACACTATCCATTCCATTTCACATTCCATTCCAGATTCCATTCCATTCCATTCCACATTTCATTCCACATTCCATTCCATTCCATTCCACATTCCATTACACGATCCATTCCATTCCACATTCCATTCCACATACCATTCCATTCCATTCCACTTTCCATTCCACGTTCCAATCCGCGTTCCATTCAACTTTCTGTTGCACGCTTCATTGCATTACATTTCACTTTCCATTCCACATTGCATTCCATTCCATTCCTATTTCAATCCAACATTCCATTCCACCTTCCATTCCATTCCATTCCACATTCCATTCCACATTGCATTCCACATTCCATTCCACAGTCCATTCCATCCCATTCCACATTCCATTCCATATTCCATTCCGCATTCCATTCGATTGCATTCCACATTCAGTTCCACATTCCATTCCATTGCATTCCGCATTCAATTCCACCTTCCCTTAAATTCTATTCCACATTCCATTCCATTCCATTCCACGTTCCATTGCATTCTATTGCATTCCACATTTCATTCCATTCCATTCCGCCTTCCATTCGATTCCATTCCATTCCATTCCGCATTCCCTTCCATTGCATTCCACATTCTATTCCACATCAATTTCCATTTCATTCCACATTCAATTCCGCATTCCATTCCATGTCCTATTACACGTTCCATTCTACGTTCCATTCCACATTCCATTACATATTCCATTCCACTCCTTTCCGCATTACATACAATTCCATTGCATTCTATTCCAATTTCCATTCCATTCCAAACCACATTCCATTCTACATTCCATGCCATTCTAGTCCATATTCCATTCCATTCCATTCCACATTCCATTCCATTCAATTCCACATTCCATTCCATTCCAATCCACATTCCATTCCATTCCATTCCAGATTCCATTCATCTCCACATTCCATTCTATTCCACATTTCCTTCCATTCCGTTCCTTTCAAATCCAAATTCCATTCAAAATTCCATTCCATTCCATTCCACATTCCATTCCTTTGCATTCCACATTCCATTCCTTTCCATTCCACATTCAATTCTGTTCCTTTCCTCATTCCATTCCACTCCATTATATTCCACATTCCGTTTCATTTATTCCATATTCCATTCCATTACATTCCACATTGCATTCCATTCCATTCTATACCACATGCAATTCAATTCCTTTCCACATTCAATTCAATTCCATTCCACAATAAATTCAAATCCATTCCACATTCAATTCAGTTCCATTCCACAATAAATTCAATTCCATTCAACATTCAATTCCATTCCATTCCACATTTCATTCCATTGCATTCCATTCCATTCCAGATTCCATTTCCTTCCATTCCACTTTCCACTCCATTCCATTCCAATCCATTCCACATTCCATTCCACATTCCATTCCTTTCCATTCCATTCCATTCCACGTTCCATTCCATTCTCTTCCACTTTCCATTCAATATTAGACTGCATTCCATTCTACATTCCATTCAACATTCCATTCCTCATGCAATTCTACATTCCATACAATTCCATTCCACATTCCATTCAACATTCCATTCCATTCCAATATACATACAATTCCACATTCCATTCGTTTCCATACCACAACCCATTCCATATTCCATTCCATTCAATTTCACATTCCATTCCACATTCCATTCCACATTCCATTCCACATTCCATTCCATTCCATTGCATTCCATTCCAAATTCCATTCCATTCCATTCCATTCCACATTCCATTCTATTCCATTCCAAACTCCATTCCATTCCGTTCAACATTCCTTTCCATTCCATTTCACATTCCATTCAAAATTCCCTTCCATTGCATTCCACATTCTATTCCTTTCTATTAACTTCCATTCCAAATTCTATTCCACATTCCCTTCCATTCCATTCCACATTCCATTCCTTTCCATTCCATTCCATTCCATTCCATATTCATTCGATTCCATTCTACATTCTATTCCATTCCATTCCACATTCCTCTCCATTCCTTACCACATTCCATTGCAATCAATTCCATTACATTCCTTTCCACATTCCTTTCCATTCCATCTTCCATTCCATTCCGTTCCACATTCCATTCCTTTCCATTCAACATTCCATTCCCTTTCATTCCTCATTCCATTCCACTTCCCATCCATTCCATTCCTCATTCCATTCCCTTCCATTCCGTTTCATTCCACATTCCATTCCATTCCATTCCATTCCATTTCACTTTACATTCCTTTCCTTTCCACATTCCATTGCGTTCCATTCCACATCCCATTCAATTCATTTCCATTCCCTTCCATTCCACTTTCCATTCCGTTCCGTTGCATTACGCAATCCATTCCAATCCGTTCCACAATCCATTACATTCAATTCCATTCCATTGCATTTTCCATTGCATTCCATTGCACTTTCCTTTCCATTCCATTCCATTCCACATTCCATTCCACCTTCCATTCCTTTCCATTTCACATTCCTTTCCATTCAATTACATTTCATTTAACATTCCATTCCATTCCACATTCCATTACAGATTCCTTTCCATTCCATTCCACATTCCATTCCACATTCAACTCCATTCCATTCCGCATTCCATTCCATTCCATTCCACATTCCATTCCAATCCATTCCACGTTGAATTCCATTCCATTCCACCTTGCATTCCATTCCATTCCACGTTCCATTCCAAATTCAATTCCATTCCATTCCGCATTCCATTCCATTGCATTCCACATTCCTTTCCATTTTATTCCACAATCCATGCCACATCCCATGCCACATCCCATTCCACGTTCCATTCCACGTTCCATTCCACATTCCTTTCCATTTTCCACTCCACGTTCCACTTCAACTTCCATTGCATTCCATTCCACATTCCTTTCCGCATTCCATTCCGCATTCCATTGAAAGTTCCATTCCATTCCATTCCACATTCCATTCCCTTCCATTCCACATTCCATTCCACATTCCATTCCACATCCCATTCCACATTCCACTCCACTTTCAATTTCACGTTCCATTCCATTCCATTCCACATTCCATTCCACATTCCTTTCCATTCCATTCCACATTCCATTCCATTCCTTCCACATTCCATTCCATTCCATTCCACGTTGCATTCCACATTCCGTTTCATTCCATTCCACATTCCATTCCATTCCATTCCATTCCGTTAAACATTGCATTCCAAATTCCCTTCCATTCCATTCTGCATTCCTTTCCTTTCCTTTCCATTCCATTCCATATTCCATTTGATTCCAGTCTACATTCCAATCCATTCCATTCCACATTCCACTCCATTCCATTCCACATTCCATTCCATTACATTCCACTACATTACATTCCTTTCCACATTCCATTCCATTCCTTATTCCATTCCATTCCATTCCACTTTCCATGCCTTTCCCTTCCACATTGCATTCCATTCCATTCCACATTCTATTCCAAATTAAGATCCATTCCATTCTACATTACATTCTTTCCATTCCATTCCATTCCACATTCCATTCCATTCCACATTCCGTTTCTTTCCATTCCACATTCAATGCTATTCCATTCCATTCCATTCCGTTAAACATTGCATTCCAAATTCCCTTCCATTCCATTCAGCATTCCATTCCTTTCCATTCCATTCGTTTCCATTCCCTTCCATTCCACATTCCATTCCATTCCATTCCATTCTGCAATCCATTCCATTCCATTCCACCTTCCGTTGCATTCAATTCCATTCCATTGTAAATTCCATTTTATTCCATTCCATTCAATTCGATTCCATTCCGCATTGCATTCCACATTCCATATAGTTCCATTTCACCTTCCATTCCATTTCATTGCATTCCATTACACATTCCATTCCGTTCCATTCCACAATCCAGTCCATTTCATTCCATATTCCATTCCACATTCCACTCCATTCCATTCCAAATTCCATTCAACATTCCATTCCTGATTCCATTCCAAATCATTGCACAATCCACTGAAATCCTTTCCATTACATATTCCATTCCATTCCACCCCATATTCCATTCCACATAACATTCCATTCCATTCCATTCCACATTCCATTCCGCATTCCATTCCATTCCATTCCACATTCCATTCCAATCCATTGCACATTCCACTCCATTCCAATCCGTTCCACATTCCATTCCATTCCACTCCACATTCGATTCCAAATTCCATTCCTTTCCGTTCTATTCCATTCCATGTTCCATTCCGCATTCCATTCCATTCCCCATTCTATTCCATTCCATTCCTCATTCCATTTCACATTCCATTCCAAGATCCATTCCACGTTCCATTCCACGTTCCATACCGTTTCTTTCCACATTCCATTGCACATTGCATTCCATATCATTCCACATTCCATTCCGCATTCCATTCCATTCCATTCCACATTCCATTCCATTTAATTCCATTCCACATTCCATTCCATTCCATTCCACCCTCCTCTCCATTCCACTCCATATTCCAATCCGCATTCCTGTCTATTCCATTCTACATTCTATTGCACTTTCCATTCCACATTCCTTTCCATTCCAATCCACATACCGTTTAATTCCATTACAAATTCCATTCCATTCAATTCCACATTCCGTTGCATCTCATTCCACCTTCCATTCCACATTCCATTACTTTCCTTTCCACATTCCATTACACATTCCATTCCATTCGTTTCCATTTCAATTCCATTCCATTCCATTCCACATTCCATTCCATTCAATTTCACGTTACATTCCATTCCAATCCACATTCCATTCCACATTCCATTCAATTCCATTCCATTCCACATTCGATTTCATTCCATTCCAAATTCCATTCCAATCCATTCCTCATTCCCTTCCATTCAATTCCACATTCCATTACAAATTCCCTTCCATACCATTCCACATTCCATTCCTTTCCATTCCATTCTATTCCAAATTCCATTCCACATTCCCTTCCATTCAATTCCACACTTATTTCTTTCCTTTCAATTCCATTCCATTCCATATTCCATTCTATTCCATTCTACATTCCATTGCATTCCACATTCCACTCCATTTCTTTCCACATTCCATTCCATTCCATTCCATTCCATTACATTTCTTTCCACATTCTGTTCCACTCCATGCTCCTTTCCATTCCATTCCACATTCCATTCCTTTCCGTTCAACATTGCATTCCATTCGGTTCCACATTCCCTTCCATTCCATTCCACATTCCGTTCCATTCCATTCCACATTCCTTTGCATTCTGTTCCACATTCCATTCCATTCATTTCCATTCCCTTACATTCCACATTCCATTCCATTCCGTTCAATTCCGCAATCCTTTCCATTCCATTACACATTCCATTCCATTCAATTCCATTCCCTTGCAATTTCCATGCCATTCCATTCCATTCCACACTCCATTCCTTTCCATTTCACATTCCATTCCACTCCATTCCATTCCATTTAACATTCCATTCCATTCCACATTCCATTCCAGATTCTATTCGATTCCATTCCACATTCCGTTCCCCATGAAATTCCATTCTTTCCCCATTCCATTCCATTCCATTCCATTCCACATTGCATTCCACTCCATTACACATTCCATTGCATTCCATTCCACATTCCTTTCCATTCCATTCCACATTCCATGCCACATTCCATTCCACGTTCCATTCCACGTTCCATTTGACGTTCATTTACACGTTCCACTCTACTTTCCACTTCATCTTCAATTGCACTCCATTCCATATTCCATTCCACATTCTATTTCACAATCCATTCAATTCCATTCCGCACTCCATTCCACATTCCATTCTACATTCAATTTCACGTTCCATTCCATTCCATTCCATATACCATTCCACATTCCATTCCAAATTCCATTTCACTTTCCACTCCATTCCTTTCCGCATTCCATTCCACATTCCATTCCATTGCATTTCACATTCCATTCCATTCCATTCCACTTTGTATTCCATTCCATTCCATTCCATTCCATTCCACATTGCATTCCAAATTCCCTTCCATTCCATTCTACATTCCATTGCTTTCCATTCCATTCCATTTTCCATTTGATTCCATTCTACATTCCATTCCATTCCATTCCGTATTCCGCTCCATTCCATTCCACATTCCATTTCTTTCCACTCCACATTCCATTCCATTCCATTCCACATTCCATTCCACATTCGCATCCATTCCATTCCACATTCCATTCCTTTCCGTTTCATTCCATTCCACATTCCATTCCATACAATTCCATTCCTTTCCATTCCACATATCATTCCGTTCCATTCCACATACCATTCCGTTCCATTCCACATTCCATTGCATTCCATTCCGCATTCCATTCCTTTCGTTTCCATTCCCTTCCATTCCACTTTCCATTCCATTCTTCAATCCATTCCATTCAATTCCACATTCCATTCCATTCATTTCCATTCCATTGTACATTCCATTGCATTCCGTTCCATTCAATTCCATTCCATTCCACATTGCATTACACATTCCATTGAGTTCCATTTCACATTCCGTTCCATTCCATTCCATTTAAAATTCCATTCCAGATTCCATTCCATTCCATTGTACATTCCATTCCACATTCAATTCCATTTCATTCCACCTTCCACTCTATTCCGTTCCATATTGCATTCCATTCCATTATACATTGCATTCCCTTCCATTCTACATTCCATTCGAAATTCAAGTCCATTACATTCCACATTCCATTCCACATTGTTTTCCAATCCATTCTGCATTCCCCTCCACATTCCATTCCACATTCCATTCCATGTTCCATTACACGTTCTATTCCAAGTTCCTTTCCACGTTCCTCTCCACGTTCCTCTCCACATTCCATTCCACTCCATTCCACATTCCATGCCACATTCCATTCCACGTTCCGCAAATCGTGGCATGCCACGTTCCTTTCCACGTTCCACTCCACCATCCATTCCACGTTCCTTTCTACGTTCCACTCAACGTTCCACTCCACCATCCATTCCATTCCAATCCACATTCAATTCCACATTCCATTCAATGTTCCATTCCTTTCCATTCCATTCCACGTTCATTCCACATTCCATTCCACGTTCGATTCCACACTCCGATCAACGTTCCACTCCATTACTTTCCACATTCCATTCCACATTCCATTCACCTTTCCATTCCATTTCATTCCACATACCTTTCCACATTCCATTGCATTCCATTCCACATTCCGTTCCACATTCATTTCCACGTTCCATTCCATTCCATTCCATTCAAAGATCCATTCCACATTCCATTCCAATCCATTCCATTCTTCATTCCACTGTGTTACATTCCACATTCCATTCCACATTCCATTCCATTCCATTGCACCTTCCACTTAATTCCATTCCATTCCCCATTCCATTCCATAGCATTCCACATTCTATTCCACTCCATTGCACATTCCATTACATGCCATTTCAAATTCCATTCCATTACTTTCCATAATCCATTCCATTCCATTACACATTCCACTCCATTCCATTCCATTTCACCTTCAACTCCATTCCATTCCACTTGCCATTCCACTTTCCAATACACATTCCATTCCTTTCCACCTTCCTCTTCATTCCATTCCATTCCACATTCCTTTCCATTCCATTCCACTTTCCAATCCATTTCATTCCACATTCCCTTCCATTCCAGTTCCCTTTCCATTACTTTCCATTCAGCATTGAATTCCACATTCCATTCCATTCCTTTCCTCATTCCATTCCATTCCTTTTCAAATTATATTCCATTCCATTCCATTCCCTTCCATTCCACATTCCATTACAGATTCCTTTTCATTCCATTCCACATTCCATTCCACATTCAATTCCATTCCATTCCACATTCCATTCCATTCCATTCCACATTGCATTCCAATCCATTCCACGTTGAATTCCATTCCATTCCACGTTGCATTCCATTCCATTCAACGTTCCATTCCAAATTCAATTCCATTCCATTCCGCATTCCATTCCATTGCATTCCACATTCCTTTCCATTTTATTCCACATTCCATGCCACATCCCATTCCACGTTCCATTCCACGTTCCATTCCACATTCGTTTCCATTTTCCAATCCACGTTCCACTTCACCTTCCATTGCATTCCATTCCACATTCCTTTCCGCATTCCATTCCGCATTCCATTCCACATTCCATTGAACGTTCCATTCCGTTCCATTCCACATTCCATTCCACATTCCATTCCATTCCATTCCACATTCCATTCCTTTCCCTTCCACATTGCATTCCATTCCATTCCACATTCTATTCCACATTAAGATCCATTCCATTCTACATTAGATTCTTTCCATTCCATTCCATTCCACATTCCATTCCATTCCACATTCCGTTTCATTCCATTCCACATTCAATGCTATTCCATTTCATTCCATTCCGTTAAACATTGCATTCCTAATTCCCTTCCATTCCATTCAGCATTCCATTCCTTTCCATTCCATTCGTTTCCATTCCCTTCCATTCCACATTCCATTCCATTCCATTCTGCAATCCATTCCATTCCATTCCACCTTCCGTTCCATTCAATTCCATTCCATTGTAAATTCCATTTTATTCCGTTCCATTCAATTCGATTCCATTCGACATTGCATTCCACATTCCAATTAGTTCCATTTCACCTTCCATTCCATTTCATTGCATTCCATTACACATTCCATTCCGTTCCATTACACAATCCAGTCCATTCCATTCCATATGCCTTTCCACATTCCACTCCATTCCATTCCAAATTCCATTCAACATTCCATTCCTGACTATATTCCAATCCATTACACAATCCACTCCATTCCTTTCCATTACATATTCCATTCCATTCCACTCCATATTCCATTCCACATTCCATTCCATTCCATTCCATTCCACATTCCATTCCGCATTCCATTCCATTCCATTCCACATTCCATTCCAATCCGTTGCACATTCCACTCCATTCCAATCCGTTCCACATTCCATTCCGTTCCACTCCACATTCGATTCCAAATTCCATTCCTTTCCGTTCTATTCCATTCCACGTTCCATTCCGCGTTCCATTCCATTCCCCATTCTATTCCATTCCATTCCTCATTCCATTTCACATTCCATTCCAAGATCCATTCCATGTTCCATTCTACGTTCCATTCCGTTTCTTTCCACATTAAATTGCACATTGCATTCCATATCATTCCACATTCCATTCCGCATTCCATTCCATTCCATTCCACATTCCATTCCGTTCCATTCCACCCTTCTCTCCATTCCATTCCATATTCCATTCCGCATTCCACTCTATTCCATTCCACATTCTATTCCACTTTCCATTCCACATTCCTTTCCATTCCAATCCACATACCGTTTAATTCCATTACAAATTACATTCAATTCAATTCCACATTCCGTTGCATGCCATTCCACCTTCCATTCCATATTCCATTACTTTCCTTTCCACATTCCATTTCACATTCCATTCCATTCGTTTCCACTTCAATTCCATTCCATTCCATTCCACATTCCATTCCATTCAATTTCACGTTACATTCCATTCCAGTCCACATTCCATTCCAGATTCCATTCAATTCCATTCCATTCCATTCATTTCCATTTAACATTCCATTCCATTCCACATTCCATTCCACATCCCAATGCATTACCGTCCACTTTCCTTTCCACATTCCATTCCATTCCATTCAGGATTCCATTCCATTCCAATCCACTTCCCGTTCCACATTCCATTCCATTGTATTCCACATTCTATTCCACATTCCATTCCACATACCATTCCTTTGCATTGCACATTCCTTTCCACATTACATTAGATTCCACTCCAGGTTCCATTCCACTTTTCATTCCACATTCAATTACACATTCCATTCCATTCCTTACTAGGTTCCATTCCACGTTTCATTCCACATTCCATTCCGCAATCCATACATTGTTCCGTTCCATTCAAATCTACGTTCCATTCCACGTTTCATTCCATTGAATTTCATGTTCCATTCCACTTTCCATTCCATTCCATTCCACTCCACTTTCCATTCCATTCCATTCCACATTCGATTTCATTACATTCCCCTTTCCATTCCATTCCTTTGCACATTCCATTCCATTCCATTTCATTCCATTGCACATTCCATACCATTCCATTCCTTTCCATTCCATTAAACATTTCATATCATTCCACTGCATTGAACATTCCATTCTTCCAATTACACATTCCAGTTCTTTCCATTCCATGTTCCATTCCATTCCATTCCACATTCCATTCCATTGCATTCCACATTCCATTCCATTCAATTCTACATTCCATTCCACATCCCAGTCCACGTTCCATTCCACAATCAATTCCACGTTTCATTCCACATTCCATTTCATGTTTCATTCCATTTCATTCCACATTCCATTCCGCTGTATTCCACGTTCCATTCCACATTTCATTCCACATACCATTCCATTCCATTGCATATTGTGTTAAACATTCTATTCCATTCCATTCCACATTCCATTCCACAATACTTTCCACATTCCATTGAATTCCATTCAACATTACTTTCAACCTTACATTCCGTTCGCTTGCACATTCCCTTCCATTCCATTCCGCATTTCATTCCCCATTTCATTCCGCATTGAATTCCCCATTACATTCCGCATTCAATTCCCCATTCCATTCCATTAAATTCCACATTCCATTCCACATTCTATGTCACAATCCATTCCACATTTCATTACATTGAATTGCACATACCATTCCACATTCCATTCAACATTCCATTCCACGTTCCATTCCATTCCACATTCCATTCCATTCCATTCCATTCTATTCCGCATTCCATTCCATTCAATTCCACATTCCTTTCCATTCCATTCCACATTCCATTCCATTCCAAATTCCATTCCATTCCATTTCATGTTCAATTCCGTTCAATTCCCCGTTGCATTCCACATTTGATTCCATTCTATTCCATTTAAAATTCTATTCTATTTCATTCCACATTCCATTCTACATTCCATTCCATTTCATTCCACATTACATTCCACATTCCATTCCATTCCATTCTACATTCCATTCCACATCCCATTCTACGTTCCATTATACATTCTATTCCATGTTACACTCCGTGTTGCATTCCTCATTCCATTCCCTTCCATTCCACATTCCATTCCACTTTCAATTCCATTCCATTCTACATGGCATTCTACTTTCCATTCCATTCCATTCCACTTTCCATTCAACTTTGTATTCCATATTCCATGCCACATTCCATTCCACATTCCATTCCGATCTATTCCACATTCTATTCCACATTTCATTCCACGTTATATTCCACATTCCCTGCCGTTCCATAACACATTCCATTCCACATTCCATTCCACATTCCATTACATTCCATTCCTCATACCATTCCACATTCCTTTCCATTCCAATCCACATTCCGTTCCAATCCATTCCGCATTTAATTCCATTCCACATTCCATTCCACATTCCATTCCTCTTTGCATTCCATTTTCCCTTCCGTTCCATTCCACATTCCATTTCACTTTCCATTCCACATTCTTGTACATTCCATTCCTCATACCATTCCGCATTCCTTTCCTTTCCAATCCATATTCCATTCCATTCTTTTCCGCATTTCATTCCATTCCATTTCGCATTACATTCCATTCCATTCGGCTTTTCTTTCCATTCCATTCCGTTCCCATCCATTCCACATTTCATTCCATTACATTCCATTCTACTTTCAATTCCTTTTCATTACATATTCCATTCCATTCAATTCCATTCTATTTCAAATTCCAATCCAAGTTCCATTCGAATCCATTCCAGAATGCATTCGACAATACTTTCCATTCAATTCCAATTTATTCCACAATCCATTCCACATTCCATTCCATTCCATTCTACATTCCATTCCATTCAATTCCACATTCCATTACGTTCCATTCCATTCCATTCCACATTCCACTCCACATTCCCTTCCAATCAATTCCACATTCCATTTAACTTCCAATTCCATTCCATCCCACATTCCATTGCATTCCATCCGACTTTCCATTCCTTTGCATTCCACATTCAATTCCATTGCAATCCACATTTCATTCCATTCCACATTCCATTCCACATTCCATTCCTTTCCATTCCACCTTCCATTCCATTCCATTCCACATTCCATTACATTCCATTGTGCATTCCGTTCCATTCCATTCCACATTCCATTCCATTCCATTCCACTTTTGATTCCACATTCCATTCCATTCCAATCCACATTCCATTCTATTCCAATCCGTTCCATATTTCATTCAACATTCCATTACATTGCATTCCACATTCCTTCAAATTCCATTCCACATTCCTTTCCATTCCATTCCACATTCCATCACCACTTTCCATTCCATTCCATTCCACATTCCATTTCTTTCCATTCCACCTTCCATTCCATTCCATTCCACATTGCATTCCATTCCATTCCACTTTTCATTTCACTCCATTCGGCATTCCATTCCATTCCATTCTGCATTCCGTTCCATTGCATTCCACATTGAATTCCATTCCATTCCATTCCATATTCCATTCCATTCCATTTCACTCCATTCCATTCCATTCCACATTCCATGCCACATTCCATTCCAACCCATTCCACATTCCATTCCACATTCCATTCCACTATATTCCACATTCCATTCCATTGCATTCCACATTCCATTCCATTCCATTCCACATTCCATTCCATTCCATGCCATCCCACCCCATATTCCTTTCAAATACATCCGACATTCCATTCCACATTAACTTCCATTCCTTTACACATTCCATTCCATTCCATTCCACATTCTATTCCATTTCATTAAACATTCCATTCCATTCCAATCCACATTCCAATCGATTACACATTTCATTCCACATTCCATTCCATTCCATTCCACATTCCATTCCATTCCATTCCGCATTCCAATCCATTCCATTGCACAATACATTCCATTCCGTTCCACATTCCATTCCATTAAATATTCCTTTACATTCCATTCCATTCCATTCCAAATTCTATTCCATTCCATTCCATTCCACATTCCATTCCACTTTCCATTCCCTTTCATTCCACACTTCATTTCATATTCCATTCCATTCCATTCCACATTCCATTCTTTCCATTCCATTCCATTCCATTTCACATTCCATTCCATTCCATTACACATTCCATTCCAATCCATCCCACATTGCATTCCATTCCATTCCACATCCATTCCATTCCATTCTGCATTCCATTCCATTCCATTCCATTCGAATCCTTTCCACATTGCACCCCATTCCATTCCATTCCATTCTGCATTCCATTGCATTCCATTCCGTTCCAATCCATTCCAACATGCATTCCATTCCATTCCATTCCATATTCCATTCCATTGCATTCCACATTCCATTCTATTCAATTTCGCATTCCATTCCATGCCATTCTGCTTCCATTACATTCCATACCGCATTCCATTCCTTTTCATTCCATTCCATTCAATTTCATTGCACATTGTATTCCATTCCATTCCATTCCACATTCCATTCCATTCCATTCCACTCCATTCCATTCCATTCCATTCCATTCCATTCCATTTTCCATTCCATGTTCCATTCCACATTCCATTCCACGTTCCATTCCACGCTTCATTTGACGTTCCATTCCAATCCTTTCCACTCCATTCCATTCCACGTTCCATTTCTTTCCTTTCGGCTTTCCATTCCACATTCCATTTCACGTTACTTTCCACATTCCATTTTGCATTCCATTTCATTCCATTCCTTTCCATTTCACATTATATTCCATTCCAAACCATATTCCATTCTATTCCATTCCACGTTCCATTCCATTCCATATTCCGTTCCATTCCACTTCCCATTCCATTCCATTCCACATTCCATTACATTTGATTACACATTCCATTCCACTTTCCATTCCATCCCATTCCACCTTCCTTTCCACATTCCTCTCTACATTCCATTCCATTCCAATCCGCATTCCATTCTGTTCCATTCCATATTCCATTCAAAATTCCATTCCATTCCATTCCACATTCCATGCCACGATCCACTCCATTCCACATTTGATTCCACATTCCATTCCATTCCATTCCATTCCACATTCCAATCCAAATGCAATTCCATTCCACTTCACATTCAGTTCCATTCCATTTCACATTCCGTTCCATTCCATTTCACATTGCATTCTGTTCCATTCTACTTTGCATTGCATTCCATTCCACATTGCATTCCATTCGATTCCATTTCGCATTCCATTCCATTCCATTCCAGATTCAATTCCATTCCATTCCACATTCCTTTCCATTCTATTCCATATTCCATTCCATTCCATTCCACATTCCTTTCCATTCCTTTCCATTAAATTCTACAATCCATTCAAAATTCTATTCAATTCCATTCAACACTCCATTCTATTCCACATTCCATTCCATTCAATTCAACTCTGCATTCCATTCAATTACTTTCCACATTGCATTCCATTCCATTCCATTCCATTCCACATTTCTTTTCATTCCATTCCACATTCCATTACATTTCTTTCCACATTCCATTCCATTCCTTTCCACTTTCCGTTCCTTTCCATTCCACATTTCATTCCATTCCATTCCACATTCCATTCCATTCCGTTTCACATTCCATTCCACGTTCCATTCCACATTACCTTCCATTCCTTTCCACTTTCCATTCTATTCCATTCCACATTCCATTCCATTCCATTCCACATTCATTTCCATTCCATTCCACATTTCCTTCCATTCCATTCCATTCCACGTTCTCTTCCACATTGCATTCCACTTTCCATTCCACATTCCATTCCACATTCCATTCCATTCCACATTCCATTCCGCATTCCATTCCTCATTCCATAACACATTCCATTCGATTCCATTCCACATTCCATTCCACATTACATTCCATTCCAGTCCACATTCTAATCGACATTCCACTCCATTCCATTCCACATTCCACTGCATTCCATTCCACATTCCATTCCACTTTCCATTCCACTAGCAATTCCTTTCCATTCCAAATTCCATTCCACATTCCATTCCAGAATCGATTCCACATTCCATTCCATTCCATTCCACAATCCCTTCCACATTGCATTCCATTACTGTCTACATTCCATTCCACATTCTATTCCATTCCGTTCCACATTCCATTCCATTCCATTCCACATTCCATTCCACTCCCTTCCATTCCATTCCATTCCATTCCACATCCCATTCCACATTGCGTTCCACATTATACTTCACATTCCATTCTACATTCCATTCCATGTTCCATTCCACGTTCCTTTCCGTTCCATTCCACATTCCATTCCACATTCCTTTCCATTCCATTCCACGTTTCATTCCATTTCGATTCCACGTGCCATTCCACATTCCATTCCACTTTCCATTCCACTTTGCAGTCCATTTCATTCCACGTTCCATTCCACATTGTATTGCACATTCCTTTCCACGTTCCTATCTACTTTCCATTCGACGTTTCATTCCACGTTCCCTTCCATTTTCCATTCCATTCCAATATATTCCATTCCACATTCCATTCCACATTCCATTCTATTACTTTCCACATTATTTTCGAAGTTCCATTCTACATTCCATTCCACATTCCATTGCACATTACATTCCATTCCACTCCACATTGTATTACACATTCCATTCCACGTCCTAATCCGTTCCACGTTCCATTCCACCTTCCATTCCATCCCATTCCACTTTCCATTTAACATTCCATTCCATTCCAATCCACATTCTATTCAACATGCCATTCCACGTTCTATTCTATTCCATATTCCGTTTCACATTCCATTCCACATTGCATTCCACATTCCATTCCATTCAATTCCATTCCTCATTCCATTCCACATTCCATTCCTTTCCACCTTCCACTCCATTCCATTGCACGTTCCAATCCACGTTCCATTCCATTCCATTCCACATTCCATTACATTTCATTCCACCTTCCATTCCATTCCATTCCACGTTTCATTGCACGTTCCATTCTACGTTCCATTGAATTCCATTCCAATTTCCATTCCTCATTCCTTTGCTTTCCACGTTGCTTGGCACATTCCATTCCACATTATATTCCACATTCCATTCCATTCCATTCCACCTTCCATTCGATTCCACTGCACGTTCCATTCCACGTTGCATCCCATTCCATTCTACCTTCCTTTCCACATTCCATTCCATTACATTCCACCTTCCATTCCATTCCATTCCGTGTTTCATTGCATGTACCATTCTACTTTCCATTCCATTCCACTCTAATTTCCTTTCCACATTCCATTCCTTTCCACTTTGCTTTCCACATTCCATTCCACATTCCATTCCACATTCCATTCCACATTCCATTGCATTCCATTCCACATTCCATTCCATTAAACTTTCCATTCCTTTCCTTTCCACTTTCCATTCCATTCCACATTCCATTTCACATTCCATTCCATTCCATTCCACATTCCATTCCATGTTCCATTCCATTCCATTCCTCATTCCATTCCTCGTTCCATTCCGTTCCATTCCACCTTCCATTCCACTTTGCATTCTCTTTCATCCCACCTTCCATACCACATTCCGTTAAACATTCCATTCCATTCCATTCCATATTGCCTACCACATTCCATTCCATTCCAATCCACATTCCATTCCACGTTCCATTCCATTCCATTCCACATTCCTTTCCACGTTCCATTCCATTCCATTCCACTTTCCATTCCACGTTCTATTCCACAATCCATTACATTCCTTTCCATGTTCCATTCCACGTTCCCCTACACATTTCAATGCACATTCCATTAACTTGCCATTCCATTTCCATTGTATTCCATTCCACATTGCATTCCACATTGCTTTCTATTCCAGTCAATATTCCATTACACATTCCATTGCAGTCCCTTTAAAAATTCCATTCCATTCCACATTCCATTCTACATTCCATTCCATTTCATTCCACATTCCATTCCACATTCCATTGCATTCCACGTTCCATTCTTCGTTCCATTCCAAATTCAATTCCACATTCCATTCCACATTCCATTCCATTCCGTCCCATTCCACATTCCATTCCAGATTCCATTCCATTCCATTCCACATTCTATTCCACACTCCATTCCATTCCATTGCACATTCCATTTCACCTTCCATTGCATTCCTTTCCTCATTCTATTCCTTTCCGTTACATTTTCCATTCCTTTCCAGTCCACATTAGATTCCACATTCCATTCCACGTCCCATTCCACATTCCATTCTACATTCCTTTCCACGTTCCATTCCATTCCATTCCATTCCACGTTCCATTCCACGTTCCATTCCACATTCCATTCCACATTCCATTCTACTTTTCATTACTTTCCATTCCACGTAAATTTCCACTTTTCATTCCACATTCTGTTCGCATTCCACTCCAAATTCTATTCCATTCCATTCCACATTCCATTCCATTCCATTCCATTCGACATTCCATTCCACATTCCAATCCACTACAATCCACATTCCATTCGATTCGACATTCCATCCCACATTCCATTCCACTACAATCCACATTCCATTCAACTGCGTTCTACATTCCATTCCTTTCCACTCCACATTCCATTCCACATTCCATTCCAAATTGCATTCAATTCCATTCCACATTCCATTCCACAATCCATTCCATTCCATTCCACATTCCATTTCACATTCCATTCAATTCCATTCCACATTCCATTCCATTACACATTCCATTC
The DNA here is from genome assembly GCF_028885655.2 of Pongo abelii. NCBI lineage: Eukaryota > Metazoa > Chordata > Mammalia > Primates > Hominidae > Pongo > Pongo abelii. Next base: position 9,097,488 of record NC_072002.2, read on the forward strand.
CACATTCCATTTCTCATTTCCTTCCATTGTATTCGTCATTCCATTTAGTTTCACACGCCATTCCGCATTCCATACCATTCCATTTCATTCCATTCCACATTCAATTCCACTCCTTTTCACATTCCATTCCACATTACATTATACATTCCATTCCATTGCACTACATTCCATTCCATTCCATTCCATTCCACTACATTCCATTCCATTCCATTCCACATTCCATTCCATTCCCTTCCTTTTCATTCCACTTTACCTTCCATTCCATTCCATTTTCCATTCCCTTTCATTCCAGATTCCGTTCCACATTCCGATACACGTTCCATTCCGCGTTCCATTCCAAATTGCATTACACAATCTATTCAATTCCATTTCACATTCCGTTCCATTCCGCATTGGATTCCACTCTCCACTCCACATAACATTCCACATTCCAATCCGTTCCTTTCCAAATTCCATCACACATTCCACTCCACTTTTCATTCCAGAATGCATTCCACTCCATTTCAGATTCCATTCCATTCCACTCCACATTCCATTCCACTTTGCATTTCATGTTCCATTCCACGTTCCCTTTCACGTTCCATCCCATTCCGTTCCACGTTCCTTTCCATGTTCCATTCCATTCCGTTCCAGTTTCCTTTCCACATTCCATTCCACATTCCATTCGATTCCATTCCACATTCAATTCCATTCCATTCCACATTCCTTTAATCATTGCATTCAACATTACATTCCACATTCGATTCCACATTCTATTCCATTCCATTCCGCATTCCATTCTATCACATTGCATTGCATATTGCATTTCATACCATTCCGCATTCCATTCTACATTACATTCCACCTTCTGTTTCACATTCCTTTCCATTCCATTCTATTCCACATTCCATTCCATTCCATTCCACATTCCATTCAATTAAATTCCACATTCCATTACACATTCCATTCCACATTCTTTTCCACGTTGCGTTCCACATTCAATATCACATTCCATTCCATTCGATCCCTCATTCCTTTACAATTTCCATTCCATTCAATTCCAACTTCTATTCCACGTTACATTCCACATTATATTCCACGATCCTTTCCACTTTCCATTACACATTCCATTCCATTCCATTCCATATTCCAGACCATTCCATTCCATTCCATTCCACAATCCTTTCCATTCCATTCCACTTTCTTTTACACATTCCTTTCCACATTCCATTCCTTTCCATTCCACATTCCGTTCGACATTCCATTCTTTTCCATTCCACATTCCATTCCACACTCCATTCCACGTTCCATTCCACATTCCATTCCGCTCTATTCCACATTACATTCCACAATCCATTCCACATTACATTCCACAATATGTTCCATTCCATTCCACAATCCATTCCACTATCCATTCCACATTCCATTTCTTTCCATTCCCCATTCCATGACACACACCATTCAACATTCCATTCCACATCCCATTCCACATTCCATTCCACATCCCATTCCATTCCATTCCACATTCCATTCCACTCTCCATTTTACAATCAATTCCAGATTCCTTTCTCTTCCTTTCCAAATTCTTTCCACATTCCATTCCACTTTCCATTCCACATTCCATTCTGTTCATTCCACATTCCATTCCACACTCCATTCCATTCCATTCCACATTTCATTGGATCCCTTTCCACATTCCATTCAACTTTCCATTCAATTCCATTCAATTACATTCCATTCCACTTTCCATTCCACATTCCATTCCACATTCCATTACACATTCCATTCCAATCCATTCCACATTCCATTCCACGTTCCATTCCACGTTCCATTCCAAGTTCCATTAAGATCCATTCCGCGTTCCGTTCCACGTTCTATTCCACATTCCATTCCACATTCCATTCCATTCCAATCCACATTCCATTCCATTCCAATCCTTTTTCAGTTCCATTCCGTTCCGTGTTCCATTCCATTCCACGTTACATTCCATTGATTTCCACATTCCATTCCATTGCATTCCACTTTGCATTCTATTCCATTCCACATTCCACTATCCATTCCACATTCCATTTCTTTCCATTCCCCATTCCATGACACACACCATTCCACATTTCATTCCACATTCCATTCCTTTCCTTTCCACATTTCATTCCACATTCCATTCCACATTTCATTACACATTCCATTCTATTCCACATTACAATACACGTTCAATTCCATTACATTCCACGTTCCATTCCACGTTCCATTCCATTTTCCAATACACATTCCAGTCCACATTGCATTACACATTCCACTCCAAATTCCATTCCACAATACATTCCACATTCCATTCCACAATCCATTCCACATTCCATTCCATTCCATGCCACATTCCATTACACGTTCCATTCTTTTCCTTACCACTTTCAATTCCACATTCCATTCCATTATATTTGACATTCGATTCCACATTCCAATCCAAATTCCATTTCACATTCCATTCCGTTCCATTCCACATTATGTTTCACACTCCATTCCACATTCCATTCCACACTCCATTCCACAATGCATTCCACATTCCATTCCGTTCCATTCCACATTCCTTTCCACTTTCCATTCCGCATTCCATTAAACATTCTATTCCACTTTCCATTCCACATTCCTTTCCTCCTTCCAATCCACATTCCATTCCATTTCATTCCACATTCAACTAAACATTCCATTCCATTCCATTTCACATTCCATTCCGTTAAATTCCAGATTCCTTTCCAGATTTCATTTCACATTCAATTCTACATTCTGTTCCACATTCTGTTCCAAATTCCATTCCCTTCCATTTAACGTTCCGTTCCATTCCATTCCGCATTCCATTTCACATTCCATTCCGTTCCATTCCACGTTCCATTCCACATTCCATTCCGCATTCCATTCCACATTCCTTTCAACATTCCTTTCCACGTTTTATTTCACTCCATTCCACATTACATTTCACATTCTGTTCCACATTCCAATTCACATTCCATTCCATTCCATTCACCATTCCATTCCATTCCATTCCACATTCCTTTCCACCTTCCCTTCCATTCCATTCCACATTTAATTCCATTCCTCATTCTATTCCATTCCATTCCTCTTTCCATTGTGCATTCCATTCCAAGGTCGATTCAATTCCATTCTGCCTTCCATTACACATTCTATTCCATTACCTTCCACTTTCCTTTCCACATTCCAATGCACGTTCCATTCCATTCCATTCCACATTCCATTCCATTCCATTCCAGATTCCCTTCCTTTCCATTTCACATTCTATTAAACGTTCTATTCCATTCCATTCCACTTTCCGTTTCAACTTGCATTCCACTTTCCATTCCAAATTCCAATCCACATTCCATTTCACATTCTATTCCAATCCATTTCACATTCCATTCCACTTTCCACTCCCTTCCGTTCCACATTCCTTTCTACATTCCATACCACATTCCATTCCACATTCCATCCCACAATCCAGTCCACGTTCCATTCCATTCTATTCCATTGTCAATTCCACATTCCATTGCTTTACCTTTTACATTCCATTATACATTCAATTCCACATTGCATTTCACATTCCTGTCCATTCCATTCCACATTCCATTCCATTCCATTCCACATTACATTCCATTCCACATTCCATTCCATTCCTTTCCAAATTCAAATCCTTTCCACATTCCATTCCACTTTCCATTCCACTTTCCATTCCATTCCATTCCACGTTTCATTCCGCGTTACAT